>NC_133211.1:17357508-17520008 GCF_958299795.1 Porites lutea
TTTTTTTGCCGGAGTTTTATCCAATTTACCTCCCGAAAGGCTTTAGAAACGTAAACTTATCAATATCAAAATGAATCGAGTACCGCAAGATCGATGATGTTGGCTTTTTTAAGCAGCTGCACAAATTTTCCGCTAAATTATAGGCATTCTTGGAGAGTTTATAGAATCACGTTTGTGGCAAACACCAAACATAACCTTTGCCACTTGACCAGGTTTTTGCTTTTCTCGTCGTTCACGATACGTTTCCTTAATTATTTAAAAGTTTAATCGAGCAAAGTCGTTTCTGCATGGTCAGACAGTTGTTGTGATTAAAACGATAATCAGAGATAGGAAAAACAATTTGTCTTATAAAAATTTTAAGGAGTCGCAAACCGGCTATTTAGCACCGTAAAAGTAATATGTCAGAAAACAAAACAACTCGACAACACGAGCGAAGTTGCTTTACCATTATTCATCAGTGATTATTATCATTATTTCTTGTTATCTTTCTTTTAAACTAAAACAACTAAATGAATGCATCCAGCTTGACCTATTAAAAAATATCGAGAAGAAAATGCAGAATATAAGACCTCTATGAGTCGACACAGCTGAGTACGGCTGAATAATATTTTTGCGCTTTAGCAAAATCAAATAAAAACGTAATACGTACCTGGAATTACTTGTGCTTTATTGTGAACGACTTGACAAGCAAACATGGAGAGACCAATGAAGAAAATGTACATGTTTCTCTGAGAAAATCAAACGGAATAATGCATGACCTAATTTTTTCGTGAAACAGGTAAAAGATTTAACCATAGTTATTAGAGGAGACTGGTTATGAAAAGCGGCAAACATCAATGATAAAAACAAGCAGTGCTGCAGTTTATGTTGGAAGCATCCTGAAAGTGCACAATCCTTTGTTTTCTGTTGGCAAATTGTTACGAAATAAATTGATGCAACGGTTTTATTGGTCAATACAATCACAATGATAGGAATTCTTTTGAACGTTGTGCACTTTCAGGTCCACAAAAACATATAACAAAGGAGTCTGACGGGTTTCATAACCATTCCACTCAATTAACTATGATTTAACCTAACAATCACACGTTTTAACACACTGGTAGAGTGATTTTCGCAATTTGAAATTTTGAAATGATCATGCGCGAACAAAACAAAAACAAGAAACGAACGGAATACAGTCAAACCCCATTAAGAAGGACAGTGAGGGGGCTTTGGAAAGTGTCCGTGTTAAGGGGGTGTCAGAATTAAGCGGGTTGAATTTTATAGAGAAAACGTAAGGGCTTTTTTTCCCCAGGGACAAAGCAAACTGTCCCTAATAATGAGGTGTCCGTAAAGCAGGGTTTGAATGTAGACTGATTTGACTCGGTTGATGCTTTATCGGACGAATACAAACGCGCGTGGACTTTTTCAGCGAGTAGTGGTGCCTTCCTTTGGGATGATCCGGATCAGAATCACTGCTCTAACATCACTCGGATCATGCAAGATAAACAATCGAATCTTTTCCCAGGGTGGATTCGCTGGTTTATTTGATGCCTCATGATCCGTGAGTGATTTCGGATCACTGATCCTGATCCAGGTCATCCCAATGGAACGCACTCTAGCCAATTTATGGATACTTTGCTTTGACGTCATTCTGCATTCAGCAATGCGATTGGAAAATCGAAGGATGCTTTTCTTCCATCTTAGAATTTTATGTTGCAAAAACAAGTCCATGTTTTGATCTATTCGTCTATCAGCTGATGAAACAAATAACAAACACTTTAGACTGAATCCATATTTCAAGGCCATACGAAAATCGCTCTATATCACCCGGCACAACTTTACAAGTGATCTAATGAGCAAACTAGGGCGTGTTCGATTGACCGTATTCCGGAATACGAATTAGTTGGAATAAACTCTAGAAATTACTTGTGTTTGCTCGTTGTATTACAATATTTAGAAATTTGCGTGAAACAAAATACAAATATTCTGATTTAAGTAGTGTTTAAGTGGTCCAAAAATCACAGTATAAGAGATTTGCAATAAATTTTGCGTATTCTTATCCTGGAATACGATCTCTCTAAGGCAACCTGAACAACGCTAAAGAAAATGTCGCTTAAGAATCGAAAAAAACACAACAACAACAACAACAACAACAAGAATGTACACCAATGTTGCTACGTTAGAAATAATCTGTAAGTCGATAAAAATTTACAGATTAAAACAATACGTGTGCAATAAATAGCTTAATAACAAATTCTGAACGACAACATTGTAACTCAGCAGAAGTTTCTTTAACAATTAGGAAACACATTTCACTATATTGCAAAATAGAACTTTAATCTAACTTCCTGAACAGCCTGTCTCTTGATCTCTAAATATATAAGGTGATGTAAATGTTAAACGTTGTTCAATTTTCTAAACGATAATGCCGGTTCCACATTTAACAAGGCATGATAAATTGGTTCATCTACTGACTAATGGAGGATAGCAATCAGAAGTTTCTTACCATATGACTGTTAAGTGGCAAGACTGCACTTAGATTTTAAGGTAAATCTCTGACAAATGTTTGCTTGTTCTTGAGGAAAAAAGACAAACATTTCCACACTACAGTGTAGTAAAGGGATCTCCTACAAAAACCATAAGATATATATCTAACGGCTGAAAGTCTCTCGAGATTATACCTGAGGAGATAACCACTCTATCTCTGGCTGACGGGCTGACAAAAGTCAATTTCAGTTCCTTCTCATCCCTTGGACAGATGAAGAAAATACGTTTTAGTTCAGTCTTAATAAGATTAGTTTTATGCAGAGACCCTTCTAGTACTGAACCGCCCTCGACATTTGCATAAATTCTAATTAATATAACGGAATGTTTTTGCACTTCGAAAAAACAATGTATATATGTCCAAGGTAAATAGCCACTCAGTCAATCAAATTTCCGATTTGTGTAATGGACGCGATTCTTATGAACAAGAAAAAAATGTCTGGAAATTCTGTTAAAATTAGAACAATTTGATCTTGTAAAGGAAAAAAGGCTTAAAATGAAAGAAAAAAAAATGGAAGTAGGTGTGCCATTGAATATATAGCTACTTCAAGGTTCTGCTTCCTGTTAATTATTGCAATATATAACCCAAAGCGTTGTCTTCCAAAAAAACTGATACCCACCGGTTTTTAAATCAAGGCGGCCGGCGAGTCATAGTTAATGTCGCTGCGTTCAAGTGTAGGAAGGTATGATTTCAGGAGAAGTTTTCTACTAATCAAATTTTAGCCCGGACGATTGGTATTTGTCGGCGCCAAGAAGTAAGGTTCTAAAAAAGCCGATGACTTTATGTTCACACGTATATAAATAAAAAATATTGCTCCTATTCGTTAATTTTTGATATGGTTCAAGTTCAGTTATATCTTCAATAAATAATTGCATGTGCTGCTCAATACATTACAGAGAAGTATTTTCTTGTTGCCAATTTGCATATTATGCGCATGTTTTCTATAAATTTTAAGATCAGAACGAATAAACTATTTAGTTAATATCGGATAATGCTTGAACTCTTTATATCTTGAAAATAACACCTTTAGTTACGCTACACACTTGATCGTTATTTTCAAAAAGGCCTCGGGGCTCAAACATTGGAGACCTTTAGATTCAAGGACGAAACTTGACTGAGGTTTTTCCGCATATTCTCAAAAGTTAGACACCTTAGAAAGCTTTATGTTACTATTTTTTACCACAAAACACAGTTATTTTTGGTGTAAAAAGTTGAGCCCTCTCCAGATCACAAAATTAAAAACTTCTTACATCTGACAACTTGTTTCCGTCACTACGATCATGTTTTCGCTAAAACCCGTAGTTGCAGAATGTCGACGGCTATCACGTTTTCCCGCCAAAATAACGCTAGTTCAGGCGCGTGCACCACTTAAGTATTGAGAAAATCTCGTTCTCTTAGTCGTCTTCTTAGTCGTTTTCGTAGTCGTTCTCGTTTCATCTAAAGGTCTCTATTATCTGACTTAATGCTCCCTTGCATTGCTCTAGAACCAGCAGAAAATTTTTTGTTTTCACTGAGGTGGAAATCCGACCCCCTGTTCCACTTCAGTGACCGGCTCTTCCATTTACGGAAAAATAAACAGTTCAAAACAATGGAAAAGCCGGTGCGTATATAGCAAATATTGTTCTACAGTTAACTGCAGAACAATATTTGCTATATACGCACCGACGTTTCCATTGTTTTGAACTGTTTATTTTTTCCGTTTTATTTCGATAATAAAGAAGTGAAAGGTAAGAATAACCAACATAAGCATAGAAGCTAAATGATGAGGTTAGAAGTACTGGAATGATATCATGTCAATACTAAAGGTACATTCGAAATAGGCAATGGTACCAGATTTCTATATTGTTAAAAACCCGAACAGCGGAATTTTTTAAAGTTAAACTGAATATTCGAGCCCGAAGGGCGACAATTATCAGGCCTGCCGCGAGTGTTTTAAGCTTCTGGGAAAATTTTCCCAGAAAGTTTTGCATTAATGTTCGAGAACAATATAACGGCGGCCACGTTGGTATCCCGCCAGCTGTCGGCGATATGTAGACACCTTCTTTTGATCCAGCAAAATTGTATTTCTGACCACGTAAGTGAAAAATCTCTATAGTATTGCTAAATTATCTATTTCACTCATCTTATTATTTAACTTATTACTTATTATTTAAGTGTCAAATAAAATTACCCAATATACGACAGCAAATGCAACGTGGAACTAAAGTATATACTTGGTTTAAAAGCGTCTACTTGCTCCATAAGGAATCCACAGTTACAAATTTAACCGTACAAATGAATAGAAATAACTAGACGATAAAAGTATTTTTTTTGATGTTTTTTTACAGTTGTTTGTTTGTTTGTTTAGGCTAAATATCGTCGTTTTTTGACTTGCTTTGTTACTTCAGCGGAGCGTGAACTAAAGGAATTCGCGCACTGAGCTCAGGAATGTTTCAAAGTTGCGTCCGGAGGTCCCGAAGCTGCCTCGGAATTAGTTCGAGATATCTTCAAGTTCTTTGAATTATTCTTTCATGGGAAAGAAATAATTATGAAGGAGACTTAATTATTACTTTTTGAAGAGATAAACGTGAAATAATTATTATTTCTGGCTTGCCCAGAGTTGATCGAGATCAGCTTGAGGGGTTTAGTTTATCTGAGGAAGAAAGAAAGATTAGTTTTTGCTCGCCCTTCTGTTCGTAGTTACTTATCTTTGCCCCGTTAGGTCGCCGAGACGAGATTGTAGCAGAAATGTTTAAGATGGTTGATTTGTGGGATTATTTTTTTTAAATAATTCAATGTTTTGCTGCAGAACTCCGAACAGTCGGCGTGCGACGATTAGTTATTTTGGGCTTATAGGAAACTGATTGAACGTCGTGCGCAATTTATTTATGACAAATTATAATCGAATTGGATTACAGCCACGGGGTCATGCACCTAGCAGACTTCCGGGGAAGAAGTTAAGACGTCTGTAACACAAAAGGAGAAAACTAAGGGTATTTTTATGGAGGAGTTTCCGGAAAAAAATGTCATTTCTTACTATTCCTCCACATTCACAATTAATCCACAACCAGGGGCCGGTTTCTCGACGCCTGGTTAGCGCTAACCGTTGGTTAAGAGGTATCAAAATGTATAGGTTTCCATGGTATTTAACGCTGGTTAGCACTAACCATGCTTAGAGCAACCCGGGCCAGGGCGCCGAAGTTTACGTTCCATAGTGTCTTGTTTGTTTTATTTTCAAATTTCCCTATATTGATTTGTAATAAAGATGAAATACCGTAAAATTCCGAAAATAAGCCCCGGGGCTTATATTTTTCAAAGGTCCTTTTTGAGGGGCTTATTTTTGGAGGGGCTTATATCCGGAGGGGCTTATCTATGGAGGGAAATTTGCGTTTCAAAATCGATTGGGCTAGCCTTATAGTTGGAAGGAAATTGACCGTTTTTGCTTTATTTTAGTTTGTATTTGAGGACAATTTCCAAGTACAAGCTCCCAGGGGGACTTATATTCGGAGGGGCGATTTAACGGAGGGTTTTTTGCGTTACGAGTTTGGGGGGCTTATATTTGGAGGGGCTTATTTTCGGAATTTTAGGTAACTTATGTAACTCAAAATGATCTACTGCAATCACGAGTTAGGACACAGTGCGAGCCAGCGAGCCATGCGATCCATGCGAAAGAAAAATAGAAAAAAATCAAAAAAGCAGTAATACGAAAAACAATAACCGAAAGGTATCCGTTGTAAATGAGTGTTTAACGCCAAACGCTTAACCCTAGTACAATGAGCGCTTAACCCTAATCATAGTAAAAGTCGATCAATACCGCATCACCAAAACCTCGGAACTAAGCCGGAAACATTTTTCATGCATTTAAAATTTCATAAAACTCTATTTTTTCCCATGGCTCGCATGGCTCGCTGGCTCGCTGGCTCGCAGATTGTCCGGACCCGTTATTTTTCAATTCAACAAACGTCAGGAAATTCAAGGCTATCGTCTGTCTCACTGGAGGTATTCTTACTTGTCTCTAGTCCGGGTGTGGTATGAATTAAAGCTACTGTATAACGGAATCTTATTGGGGCACTAATTCCATAAGTCTGAACTGACCAGTTGTTATGAGAATTTCACCTTTAATCAACAAAACGGCCTAGCCAGATCAGTCAATTCCTAGATAGTATGTACAAAATTGACGGGTTCAGCGAAAACCGTGGGAAAAAAATCCATACTATAAATTTGCGTGGATGAAAGTGTTAGTGTCTAGGAACGAAGCCTGATCTGAAGGAGCTGTGGAAAATGATACATAGTTGTAGCACCGTGACTTCCAAGCTTCCAGGTCCATATTTATTGTTGGCCAGGTAATTGACGGCTGCTGTGCCGCTGGCAGTAAAGTTTCCCGTTGCTTAGTCGTTGGCTTTGAAGTTGTTTTATCCCCTGTGCTTGAATAAGGAGTTGTCTTTGATTGATTTGTCGTTTGTTGTGGTGTCGTGGTGTGCCGAACTAATGATTCAGAAGACAATGAGGATAAGCTGACATTCATGAGAACAAGGCAGCACCGCAAATAAATTCCTTCAGCATAGCAGTGGGACCAAACATATTGACCCAACAAGCATTGCGTGAGGCTAAGACACTGTTACACACTTAAAAAAGTAAACATTAGCCTATAAAACCTTAACAAAGATGTAGCTGTTGCATATCAGTGTAATTTTAATTCCCAAAATAAAGTGATACTGACTGCCAGCATTACGTGTAAGTGGTTAAGTATGGATAACTTTTAGATAAGTCCGCGCTCGCGCCGGCTTTATTAAGCTGTTAGTCTAAAGTCACACAAAGGCAACCTTCTCTTAGCTTCATAAGTTATAACGCAGAGAAATAAACGAATTCAGGCTAATAGCAACATTAGATGACATTGTTAAGAAAAGTTGTTCAGCTTTGTATCGATTTCATTGTTACTGCAGTTGAGTTTGCTGATATTAGTAGGCAGCAGTCGTATGCCAAATTTTTAGGGACTTACCTCTACAAAACCCGCAAGTTACCGCGCAATTTTGAAACATGTATTTTCTTATGCTATTGACGCTGCTTGTACAGAAACCAAACATCTTTGCATATCGCACACATGTAGGAATGTCAGTGTGGTTAGGCATACAAGCTAAAAGGAGTAAAAAAAAAAAGACAAATCTAATCAAATGCATCAGTTTCAGAGAACATCCCTATATATCATGTAGATTCAAATAAATACTATTCAGCTTATACAGAAATGTATTAAATGTACATGGTATTTAAAACTTATTGCACAGTGTTCACCGAACCCTGACCAAAGTTATTTTAAGCTTAATTCAGCAATACGTACCAAAATTAACGTTTCGCGATTCATTTAAAAGTCTACAAATATCGCAGACCTTTGAAGTTCTTGATATATGAAGCGTTAATTGTTCATGGCAATTATTTCTCCGGGACATGCTCCGCTGTAGTAAAATTAGCGCACAGTTTTGGCCTCAGGTTTGTAAGACAGATGAAGCCTTTGTCTTTTTTTAACTTAACCCGTTTAGCGTGGATATACTAAACGCGGGAGACAAAAGCCGCAAATGTTGTTGCTATACCTAAAATATTGTTCAAACTTAACGATGGGAGAAAGGGTAATATCATTTTGAAAAAGTAGAATGGTACGCACGGTCCGAATATTAGCATAGTGAAGGAAGCTTAACCTGGAATTGTCGGAGACGAAGTTTTAGTTGGGAACGGAGTAGAAGTAGGTGGTAGAGTAGTAGTAGCTGGCATCGTTGTTGTAGCTGGTTGGGTTGAAGTAGGCGGTGATGTTGTAGAAGGTGGTACCACTAATATAAAATAAAATAAGATCAAGAAAAGTATACTGAATTAACAATTAATGAATGAGGCTGAGTATCTTATGAAGAATTATGGAGATCGAGGAGAGTGTGCGGATAACACCCTCCGAGATCTCCAAAATTCTTCACATGATACGAAAGCCGAATTCAATAATTGTTTGATTATTCATTCAAAATAATTCCTAGTTTAAATACCTGGCTAAAACATGCTTACCTCCATAGATCCATCGATGTCAAGTTCATCTTCGATAGACTGAGCACGTTTAGGGTTGTTCAGCTCCGCAAATATTCCCCAAATAGCAGATGTCTCCCTTCGAGATGTCTTCTTGTTGTTCTCGCCGTGTTTTGAGCTATTT
This sequence comes from Porites lutea, assembly GCF_958299795.1. NCBI lineage: Eukaryota > Metazoa > Cnidaria > Anthozoa > Scleractinia > Poritidae > Porites > Porites lutea. The sequence goes on from NC_133211.1 coordinate 17,366,199, forward strand.
TTTCGCCTAGTTCTCACTCTTGAATCGCGTGAAATGCACGCCATTTTTCAAGTTCACAACCAAAACAACTCAACCTCGTCCCCAGGTCTTTTCGGTTAACAATGCATTAAAGTGTAAGAACGCTGTATTTTTGACGTCATTTCCTCGCTAAACACAATATTCTTCCAAATTTGGTCATCAGAAACTGGTTATGGTGAATTAAACGTGTGCTTTTAGCCAGTTAGAATTGGGGAAATATTTTGAATGAATAATAATCCTTTTTATTGTATTGCAGCCAATTGTACCATTTTACCAGAACAGAACAAGTCTTGGACTGCCTGAGTCACATATTTATCATCTTTTTGCCCCAGCGTCCACCAACCTCGACGAGGCGCGTCTTCAAACGTGCGTTTGCAAATGGCACGATGATCATGAGGATACGTCACAACGTATCGCAAGAAGAATGCTGCGACATATCCGGGAACCCGGGAACGTTTCCTTGCGTCAGCAGTCAGAAATAATGTGAAAAGTGATTGTTCAAACATTTAAGATGTTGCAACAAATCGCCAACAAGAGCAGCGCCTACGTTTTCTTGTCGTACGTGAAAAATTGACCAGCTAGGGGGCCAATTTCCACTTTCGAACAACGGGATTTTAAAGAAAAAAGATCAGTGAAAAATCTTTTTGTCAAGATTTGTTTTTTGGGAGACAAAATGGTGGCCAGAGGATGTCGGTTTCAGTAAATTTTGAATTTGTCTATAACTTACCTTGACAGACTGTACAGGTAACAGGGCAATTCTGCTCCATAAAGTGCCTCATGTTAGCAGCCGTACAGAAACCGTACTTCAGGTAAGTCGCACACTGAGCCGAATATTTCTCGATCTGGTCTTGTCTGCACACTAAGAAGGGAATTCAATAACTCTGTTTGAACAAGTATAAAATTGAAAAAGTGCTGAAATAAAAGTACTCTAAAAGAAGAATCCTGGAACACTTGCATGGGGACTTGAGTGAGGTTATTAAAAACAAGGAAAAGATCGGGTTGGAATACATGCAAAGACGAAAGTTTTGCCACCGGTAGTTGGGGCACTGGGATCAGTTTCAAAGACGTTAACATATTGTTGATAGCAGCGTGGAATTCCAGCGAAATGCTTTTATCTGCATTTCTTTGATAGGAAAATATCTTTAGAAGGGCCGTGTTAGAAGTCTGAGGTCTCGGGTTGAGACCTATCTAAAAATCCCACAGCATTATGCATTTCTCAATCCCAACTTTTCGCACCATTTCTCACCGCATTTTTTTTTTGTGTGATTAATTTCTTGCTTAGTTCCTAATGAGCCACGCGACCAACTGACTGATGCCCGTTTTTGGAACAGTACATGAGCTGAGTTACGTTAGCCCGTTTTTGGAACAGTACATGCGCTGAGCTACGTTTCCCGCAAGTACTTTCAATTGCCGGCACCTTATCAGGGCCAGCATGTAATTCCCGCCCCTTTAACCTTCTCCTTGATCACCGGTCGAAAACACATACTCAAAGTCGTGAAATAGCAAAGGCAAGGAAGGAAAGAAATAATCATTCAACTGAATTACCTGAAACCAAACAAAACCCTGAAAATACCCCCCAAATTACGTTGGCCTCCTCTTGGGATATTTAATTATTTTTTAATAATTCTTCTTCTCACTGAAACAACTGAAGACTCTTCATGTTTTTCCTCCTTATAATTCGTCACAGTGGATAGAAGAATTGGTTTACATCTCTTTTTACTTTGCTCATCGAACTACCCCCTCAAGATCCTTACGGAGCCAATATGCTACGTAATAAGATAGAACCTTGTGGTTCCTTTTGATCTTTTTCGCTTCCTCAGAGAAAAAAAAAAAAAAAAAACGTTATTCTCGTGTAATTTTAAAACTTAATACGACGGTGATGAAATCAATTTTCATTTAAGAGGTAAACTTGTTAGAACTTTCAAAGAAAAATGAGCTTTATTATTAAATATTGTAATTTTAATCTGTCATGCTATTCTGCCATCCTATTCCATCTTGAAAACAGTGTGAAAAGTCATGAATTTTGGTAAAATGCCGAACAGATTAGTACTCATTTTATTTCATGTCTACGTGATTGCCTTTAAGAGCAAAGTACTTGAGTGAGACAGGAACAAGATTAATATAAAGGAATGAATACATGGCCACTTTATACTAGACACGAATCTCAGGAATAGTGAGAAGCCATCAGCCAATCAAAGATGCCATCATACCAACCTTGTGTAAAACTGTGCATAAATAAGGATTTTTTTCGGTAATAGATTTAAAGTATGAAAACATTTACTCAAACTTTCTGAGTGATTAACACCGAAAAGAGTAAAATACCTACCAGGAATAAATTTGGCTCCATGGAACTGACACATAAAGATGGCTATACCAATGAAGAAGTTGTACATTTTCTTTAAAAAATTGAAAAAATTAAACAAAGTGAAAAATAATATAATCTTTGCTCGGCAGGTTAGTACGACAAAGTTGTCTAACCCTGGCCCGAGGCCACGAGAACTATCATGGCCGGTTCGGCAGTTTATTGTTCCTTAAACCATTGATTGATTAGTTTGAATGTTGGGGTGGAACTGGAAGACATCACTGGTAATAATTAAGTCACAAAAGAATTTGCAAAAAAAAATAATAAGATTATCGGAAATGAGAGAGCAATTAATTTTGTGGTAAAAAAAGAGCAGACAAATTAGTTTAAAACTAATCAAAAACTTAGCCCACTGATAATAGTTGAGGAGGGAAAAGAACTAGCGAGTCCGCTGCAACATTAACGCAGTGTTCATTGGCTTTATATTGAAACCTGTTCGACCTGTTCAAGCATCGCGATCGATCGCTGTACATTCGAACAAAATGGATTTCTCCGCATTTTAAAGAATATTCACGCTTACTAGTTTTGCCTGCAGTTAAGCTATAAAATACTTTATATCCGCCACATGTACATTGATATTTTGTTTAAAATAGAAAGAGTATATTTGAACTCTACCATAACAAAACTTGAGCTATGCCCCGGGAATCGATAGAAAAGGGTGAACACAAACAGATTCAAAATTTTACCCCAGCGAGAAACAAAAAGCTAATAAGGGAGAAATTACAATAAAAACAGCCATGATAAACGTTTGTTATAGAAAACCCAGAAGGCAATAGTGACACTTACAGAAAAGTTGAATCTGTATAAATTCATGATGGCAATACTCCCGGTTCAATACACATTTTTTTGTGCTCGCGATTATAGCTGTAGGCTGTAGCTATAATAATCTTACAAACCTGTTGCTAGTAGAATCATATTATTTTAGCAGTCAAAATAATTTATTACACAAACGTGAAAGGTATTTACCTGTGTTTTGCTACGTTCCATTTATATTGATGCCCAACTCACTGCGAAGACGACTCTTATTTGTCGACGCCAAACATATAAACAAGCGTTCAGGAAAAAGTGGATCTTTAGTAAATTGAATAGTAAAAGGAATCACTTTGGATATTGCTCTTAGATAAAACCTTAGCTTTCTGTCGTCATCCACAACTAAAGAGGATACTTTGAGGCAGGAGATATGCGGGTAGCCGAAACATTTTCTATTTCTAGATGTGGATATCGGATCAAAATATATCTTGCATGAATAATATTGTATTCAAAATTAAACGTAACGCAAGTTCATTTTAATTACCACCTAAGCCGCTTTTATTATCAGTTTAGCCCTTTTAGATTGATCATTGATTTTTCTTCTTTAATTTTTCCCTCTCTAAGGAGTGATAATTCACCGACCTTGACGTAACATTAAATTTAATTTACGTCAACTACCGTGACTACTAATGAATCATAATTTAATTAAGCTCGAGGAGGAGAATGGTAAATAGGGTTCCTTAAGCCCCGTGCAAACGGACCCTACATTGTTGGCCAACAATTCTCAATATTTTTAGATGTTACATGTTGCGCCAATTTGGGCACCCCGTTGCATGTTTTGCATATCTTTAAGTGTTGCGTGTTGTTGGGAGTTGTTCCACAAAGTTTGAAACCGGTGAAACTTTGAGCCAACAACTCCCAACATTTCTTTTGTTCCGTGATCGCCGAAGAGTAGCGTAACAATGCTGGATCTGTTTGCCGGCTCTTCCAATATTGTTTTGGTCACGCAGATGCATTACACGTGGTTTGCTTCAAGTTTACGAAGCCTTATAGGCCAAGGCTATATCCTTCCCACGATGCACTGCAGGTCCCAACATTGTTTGGAGCTGTTGCATCCGTTTGCACATCACGTCTGGTCTAGGTTCTTTTAGTTTTTATCTTTCAAGAGGCTCTGAATGGGGGTACCTCGATAACACTAAACACTTCGTTTTTTGGTTCTGTAACGTGGAACAGTTGCATTTAAACACTAACAGTAAAAAGTTCACTGTAACAGTGATAGTTTTTCTAGAAAGAAACAAAAGTGACCCCTCTAAACACTTATCACTGTGTTCTCCGGAAACAGTAAACATTGGCCAATTTTGGCAAAATTGGCCAATTTAACAGCAAACACTTAAAAGTATAAGCAAATAACACTAAATATTAAATCCCATTCAGACCCTCTTTCAAGAATAAGGGAAGGCGTAGTATTAAGGTAAAAAACCCGATTTCAAATTGCCCCTGTACCCCAAGTCCAATCCAACCCCTTTATTTATTGCATACCATTTCTGACAGAAAAGACAGCTCTTTCGTGTGCCTTTCATCGAAGTATCGTATTCCACTTACAAGAGAACACAGCATACTTATAACTCGGCTGTAACTGGCTCGTCTATTCAATACCAAAAAAATCAATAAAACATGCAGGAAGCGGATAAGAGGTTTTCTTCTCAGGTCACCTCACAAACATATCATATTGCATGACCGTTCGAGTTTAAATACATGTCGACAGATTACCCTACACTTTCATGGCATGAAATACAAGTCGTGAAATCCCTTCTCTTTCATATACCTGAATCAGGGGCGGAGCCTCTCCATATAGGCCATTATAGGGTGTACCCTCCCCCGGGTGTGACTGCTACGAACATTCCGATCACTTTGATGGCACATGAAATATCGAATGTTTAGCGATCGCGTAGCTTTGATGGAAACAACTCATCAATGATCATCGCAATTGAGAAAGTTCAACAACGATCGTCGAACTCAGATAGTTTCTTTGCCCTTAATTCAATACAATCTGAGGGAAAAAGTTTTTGAAGTTTAAACCCCTCTCTACGTGTTTTAGTGAAATGCAATTTATAGGTCAGTAAATTCCTAAAATAGCAAAAAGAAATTAAGATTCAAGTTTCCTTTAGGTTGGATCCTTGAGAGCGCGAGTAAGGCATAGGGCCGTTAGATTGTATCCAGAAGTCATTTTTTTTAGTAAAGAAGTCACGATAACCGGAACTGTGACCCTTGAACCAAAACGGCCTTTTAGAAAGTGTGGTACTATAAACAGGTGCACCCAAAGACGGTTTTCAGGAAAATATCTGTCCGGAGAAACAACTTTTTCCTAGAATTTTCTATTACTTGAGGACGGCTAAAAATTCCTTAATTATCGTTCCATTCATGTACAATATTTTCGACACTTATTTAATAATAAAGTTTAACTTTTCACATTTCACTTTCCAGGTTAGGCTATTTTTCTATAAAGGAAACCTAAAATTTTCGGATCCAAAAATGCGCTGAAGAGAGGAATCAAAAAAGTTCTCACTTTGGTAATACGTTGAATTGCACCTAAAATTTTCGGGAAAATAATATTGATAGCCCCTGCTATATTTCGAAAAGACTCAATTTCCCCCAAGATACCCGACCAGATACAAATTTTATAGCGCTGCTTAGAATGCATTTTTAGAGATCTCAAAGTGCTCTGGATAGCCTAGAAAGTGTTTTCACTGTTTTTAGGAGGAAACCATCGTCGCGTGGGTGCCCCTGTACTGAGGTCCCCTGAGAAGCCTAAAATAAGTATATTCCTTGGGACTAGAGACCTCAAGGACCCGACTATTTAGTACATCCTCATGAACGAGTTTGCACTTGTGTTTCTTGCATTTTTCATATTTCATCTTTAACTAGAAAAAGGACTTACGCAAAAAATGTACCATTTTTCGTTCAAGTTCTTTTATTTAAACCCAATTTATACTACAGCCATTTAAGGGGGCGTCAGCTATCATGGATCTAATGCCTTAAACTTCTTCCACTCCGGACAGGCCGGAATTAAGCACCATGTATATCAGTTAGCATGTATCCTCTGAGCTTCTGCAAAAAAGGGAAGAACTCAAGAACTCAATTGAAAAAAGATTAGGTCCGGTTCATACGCCGAACTTTTCGTGAGCCGAACCTAATTTGATTCATGTTTGATTTGACTATTTATTTCAGCTGAACTAAGTTCAAAGGGCGAAAAATGCTCATTTCGGTCTAACGGCTTACAAAATACGTTATACTGAGAGAATTCATGCATTAAGTCCGGCACATGAAAAGTTCGGCGTCTAAATCAAAGCCGTTTTAAAGTCGCTCCAAAGGCGAAATTCCCGGCCGGGCTAGGCGAAGAGAACGGCAGGAGCCGTTCCAAATTGAAACAGGCTTTCTTTGTTGATTCAGATGCCGAATAGAACTTTTCATGTACAACAACTGATTCAATGTATTAGGTTCGGCTCATGAAAAGTACGGCTCATAAAGTTAGGCGTCTGAACCGAGCCTTACTTTCCTCTATGATCTACTTCATATTATTTTCAAATTAACCAAAGTAAAGCTTAGCCTTTGCGAAGCAAACCGTAGGATTTTTGTTCACCTTCAACTCTCTCCAGTCCCACTCCTGCTTCCCTTTTTATTCTTCTATTTAAATTAAAATGTATGCGAAACGAAATGAGTAATGTTTCATACTGCTCTGAAATAGAATAGCGAAATAAATGTTTTTTTCCCTATCCTAAATAGGGTCTGGGCTCAAAGGCCTCAGCGGTACACCCCTATCTTTCTAGGCTGCATTGCAGGCGTATTTTTGGTGGGCGAAAGATGCTTGTTTATGTTGGTATTGTTATAGCCGCCATCCTTGATTTTATAACAGGATGATTGGGCGAGTAGATTTCTTCGTCTCTTTTGGAGTTTTGCGAGTAAAAGCATTTGCGGGCCAAGGAAAACAGCTGCACTGCAGGCTGCTATCCTTCAAACTTCCCAGAAGTGCCTTACCCGGGAATTATGATGAACAGCTAGCTTGCAAAGCATTGCAGTGCAGGCATGATCAATTTTGTGGATTTTTCTCCTCTGTTACCCCTGCCTCTCACTACTTTTTCGATTAACCCGTTGAATCCATAAACGGCTGTGTTGCAGCCCAAGGTATTATAATTTTTTTGATAGCTTTTTAGTATTTAACCTTTTTCGGTCTATAATAACTGACACAGAAAAAATTCTCGAGTTAATAATTTAACAGTTCAGTCTATAATTAGCACTATGCTATTGATCGATGCCAGGTTATTTACGGAAGCGACCCTTAAAATTTGACTCACCACTTCAACGTCTCCCAACATACCTTAAATCTCTTTTGGCACGTTCTGTGCAAACTGGCCTCGTACATTTCCTGCTGGGTAATAGCGCGCCACTATGAATGTCTCATAACCGTAGTTAGTTTTCTTCGTAGTAAGAGCTACTCCAACGCTTTTTGTTGATTGCCAGACAACCTAGTATTCGAGAAAGAACTTTTAGCCGGGTACATATTAATAAGGAAAAATAGCTCCAAATGAACCTGGCATGAGCGCGTAATAAAAATTGTAAGAGGACGTCTAAGGGGGCTGTTTACATAGGAAAGGAAGATCCTAGAAGGTCGATCATCCTAGCACCATATGTTTTCTGTATTCGGTTTACATGCAAAGCTGGTTGTACTTGTCCCTAGCGCTAGGATGTTCCTAGTACTCATGAGGCTCTTCCTTGCTGAGAGGTAGGAAGATCCTAGCATTACAGTAAACTGCCTTCGCTAGGAAGATCCTAGTATTACTCGGCGGACAAACCAGAAAAGAATGGCGGTGGGTTGATAATTAAGTGGCTACTCAAGGCAATACAAAGGCCGACCACTTCGTTTGACGTTACTACAGGCTGATTATTATTTTGATAATTCTGCTGAAAGTTAGTTATTAATTCGAGTAAAGAGGGCAGAAGAACCAAATTGGATTTTTTTTTTCTTGTCGCCCGTCATTTTTAATTACTTCTAGATCCTTCTCTACTTGAGCACTTACACGGACCGAAATTTCTACATGTAAACCCAACGTAAAGTTGTTCCGCTTTCTAGGATCTTCCCGGTACTTATCTTCCACCCTTCATGTAAACAGACCCTAACATTGGTTCAGGCCAATACTGAGGAAACTTAATTTACCAGCCTGGCTACGAAAAATATGGAGATATCGCCAATTACAGTCAAAACGGGAAAACCGTGAACGCCGGAAATATTTCTGGAATGTTATTGTGTTGCAAGAAAAAGAATGTAGCTAAATGTCGTGGGTCGTGGGTCGTGCGTGTGGGTAAATGTCTAAGGTTACAATAGTATAGAAAAAGTGATAAAGTAAAGTACTTGACAAAAAAATTAATGGCAAAAAGTTGTAAAATATCTACGAAACGAAAATCTCCGACTCCTTGATTGCCCTTTTCAGGGCTTCTTCTTTGTCCTCTTCCTGATATTTCCTTAGTCGCGTGGGACCTGGGTCCCCTTTCACAACATCACTGTCTAAAAGACATGTTTCCAATGAATATTTATCCATACCTGAGCGATTGCCGCAAAATAAAAAACGAAACAGACGTAAAATATGTGGAAACGTGTGCAATTTGCAGAAGTATAGGACAGCAAATAAAACAATGAGAAAGGAATGTTGTTTTCGGTTGAGCAGGCGTTTGTGGGGAAGGATGAAAAACGAGCTTCCCTAAAAGCGCCTGCGTGAGAGGCTATCCTCGCCCCTATGAACTTCCTTTCTCCCCTGCATCTTGAAGCCTCAGTTGACGTGCAACACACCAATTAATCCGCCAACGGTTACCGATTTCTGCTATCTAAAGAAACTTACCGCCCTTAATCCGGCTAAATCCGCAGGGCCAGACGGCATACCGCGTGGTTTTGAAAAAAGAGGGCAGACTTACTGGCCCAGTGGTTACTGATACCCTAACTGATCATACTTGGACGCTCCACTACCCTCGTCCTGGAAAGAAGCAAATGCTGCCTCTGTTCCCAAGCACACCCCTGTGTACGACGTAAACAAGCACTTGAGACCAATCTCACTTACCGCTGTCCTTTCAAACTTAGCTGAGGACTTTGTGGTTGATCGTTCCCGGCGTCAAACCTGCTGTTCTTGCTACGGTTGATCCAAGGCAGTTTGGCCCCGTATCAGGCTCAAGCACCACAGAAACCCTAGTTAGAATGATCCATGCCTGGAACAGTGCCACTGATGGGTGGTTCTCTTTGACTTTAAGAAAACTTTTAGCTGCTTTTGACCTCATCGATTATCAGATATTGGTCAGGAAGCTGAGCACAAATGATATCCCTGACCCTGTCATCTCCTGGATCTCCGCTTTCCTCACCTCGCGCAAACAGCGAGTTAAGCTTTTCCATGACTTCCTCTCAGAATGGGGTATGGTCCTGGCGGGGGTTCCTCAAGGCCTAAAATTGGGGCTGCTTATTATCATGATCAATTAGCTCGATGTTCCTGCCACCGATCTCTGGAAATACTTCGACAATACCAATATCTCGAAGACGATAAGTTAGAACTAAGACAGTCGTCACATCCAGGCCGCTGTTGACACCTTGGCACCTTGAACTGCGCTAACGCGGACAACTAAACGAGACGAAATGCAACGAACTGTGCATAAACTTTAGCACTAAGAATACCACGTCATTCGTCTCCGTGGTAGTTAGCGGCATGCCTATTGAATTAGTACCAGTGCCAAAATAATAGGTCTCAACGTGTCTAGTGATTTGAAATATGGAACTGTCAAATTGATTCCATTATCAAGAAAGCTAAGAAGCGCCTGTATAGTTTATCTCAGCTTAAACGCTCTGGCCTAAGCACCCGTGAGCTAGTTAAGATTTCTGCACTTGCATTCGCCCTTTCACGGAGTATGCATGCCCTGTCTTTCACGACTTTCTTTCCGCGTATCTCTCCAATGAACTTGAGTAAGTGCAAAAACGGGCTATGCGCATCATTTTCTGTTTACAATGAGTCTTTGGTTGAATCACTGCCTAATTAAACTTTCAGGAACTTGTAGACAAACTATCCAAAGAAGTCGTACAGAACGAAGAGAATACGCTCCACGGCCTTCTCCCTGCTCTAAATACCTGTACGAAGAACTTATTTAGGCCTGTTTTCAGAACGAACAGATTTCGTAATAGCTAAGTGCCCTCAACGCTTAAACTGTGTCTCTATAGTTTTACAAGTGTCGATTGCTTTTTATTATATCTGCTTTCAATATTTTAATTTTTTTAACATTAATCACAATTTTATTTTAGTGCATTTATATAGTGTTTTCCATTATTCCATTTATTATTAGTAGTAGTATTTTTAAGTAATAATATTCAGTTGTAAATAATCGTCTAATTCAAGCTCTGGGTTGCAATGTGATTACCAATAAACTATCCAACTATCTATCTATCCACCCATCCATCCATCCATCTATCCATCCATCCATCCATCCATCCAGCCATCCAGCCATCCATCCATCCATTCATCTATCTGTCTATCTATCTATCTATCTATCTATCTATCTATCTATCTATCTATCTATCTATCTATCTATCTATCTATCTCCTTATCTCTCTCTATCTACTGATTTATCTATGCAAATCATGCATACATCTGGAAAAGGCCACTCTATGCCTTTCATCGGTTGTGCATGGCTTACCCCAAATGACTGTATTTTTTTCTTTTTCTTCAGATATACGATCATACAATCATTTCTGAGATTTGCAATTAACGTACTGATTTCTGTAGTACAACACGAAGAACAATCGTTTTTACCGATTTGAGGTTTCAAACAAGCACAGTACCTGTGTAAAGTGTCCCGTTGCCTTAGAAAAGCCTGGGTTGTCATAATCATACTGCGGCTCTTCGTCGTCATACCTTCGTTACAAAAACAGAACAGGGGTTAATTAAAGAAAGAAAGGCATCCCAAATTTTTGTTCATTTTTCATAAAGAGCTTGATTAGTTTCCTGGTGTAGTCTAGAAACTTCAAACAAACTCTTCAAACTCTTCTTTTTTGTTAGCTTTACATGTAAGTACTTCCATGACACAGTTATTAATGGATCGCTTGTTGTAGACGGTCAATACAATATTATTATTATTCATTCAAAATATTTCCCCGATTCTGATTGGCTAAAAGCACACGCATAATTCACCATAACCAGCTACTGATGACCACGCGAGAAAAGTCGACACGCGGCGGCGTGGAGTGATTTTCTCGCGCGCTCGCGTTTCGCTCGCTCTACTATCCCTGAGGGAAAATTGGGGACTACTTGTAGTCTAGCTTCAGCAGTTCGTTGTGGGAGACTGAATTATTGTTGAACACTACTCTTAGGGCTCTCTCCTGTACTCTTTCTACTTTACGTTTGTCTCAGGCTCTGCATAAATGCCAAATAGTGCTGCAAGTCAAGTGACGCAATATGGCAGCTTTCTATAGTTGTAATTTAGCATGAGTGAGTATAACCTTCTTTAGACGTCTCAAAACTCCTATCTGGTGGCTAGCCTTTATGCAAACAGAACTGATATGCTCACTAAAATTAAGTTCAGAGTCCAGGTGTACACCGAACAATTTGAAAGATTTCAATTGTTCTATGTTAACTCCATCTATATGTAGGTTTATAATATTTGCCTCAGTCCTAGAGCCCAGTAACTTGGATTGATATTTCTCAACATTCACTTGTAGCAGGTTTTCCCTTGTACCATCTAGTGATCTTATTACTTCACTCAGCAGTTTGCCCTCAACGATACTATAGACAAGCCCGGGCAAAGATTTCATGATCGCCCGCACACATAGAAATTTCCTCCTTAGTTATTATATAAGACAGACCATCTTATTATTATTACTATTATTAAAAATTATTGAAATGCGCTCCCTTCAAACATATTTCATAAAGCAGCAAAAAAAAAAACAAAAACGATAACGATAACACACAAAAATTAAGTATATTAACCATCCTTCCATTGCTTGCACACATGTTCGGAACGTTGGGCCATATCCCCAAGCCAGGTTTTCCCCTTCATCAATTCCACTTGCGTGCACAAGAGACCCGTTGCTAAGTAAATACTCAGCCCACTCCTGTGCATGCTGAGTTAGTGAATTATTCCAGACCAGCGCTGGCGTTCCATGAAGGGCGCGTCTATTATTATGGGCTTTCAGGCAATCAGTTGCGTCAACTGAAGTAAATAAGTAAATAATGAGAATGAGAATAATTTTGATTATGTTTGTGATTATGATTGTGATACAAACAGCTACGCACTACCTACATTCAAGCTCAAGTATTATATGTGGAAAATAGATTGGGAACTTTTCAGAGATCGATCTATCAAAGAAATTAATGAGTTTCAAATGGTAACATAGAAGTGAATCAGCACAGCTCCCCCATCTCTCACCTGACGAATCAAGGAAATGACTAATATCAAGAGAGGATAAAGGGGACAGAGAAGGTATCCCCCATACACACCCTATGCCATAGGTAATTCTTCTCGAGTTATTTTTAAGACACAAAGATCCCAAGGGGGGTTAGACAACAGCCAATCACATAGCGCGAATGTGTTCCGCGTGGATGACCCACGCTCAGAGCCACGCGTCCTTCACGAATTGAAGCAGAAAAAATGGCGGAAGACTCGGAGAGCGATATTGCTATTCGTTTTGTCCACGAAAACGACTAAAGAGATATTTCTGCTAAGGCGGTGTCAGCGAAATGGAAATTAAAAAAGAATCGTCCTTCCTCTCTTGTATAGAGCTAACAGTACAACAGGGAAATCCTTAACTCACTGAATATTCTCTCAAGATCATTTATAATTTATAGTTTGAAGAGAGCAATTTCTGGTTTGATTTTTATTCTTTTATTGGTCTTTTATTATTCCAAAAAATAACACTTGGCGTCCTACTTGCTTTATTGTACAAACGACCGGTTTCAATAGACCGGCGAAATTTCTTTTTATTAAAGCACTGAGGTTACGACAACTTCGAGTTAAACTGATTTCACGGGTTATCAAAGAGTCCAGCGATTCCCTTTCCCAGCAGGTGAGCGCCGACACATTTCGCTTCAATATTCAGAAATGCTCTCGACGTCTTTACGCTCTCGTTGCCTTTCGCCCGACATGTTTTGCACGCCGTTTAGTCGTGCGAAACCTCCACGAAACATCCACGCAGCGCGCGAGGTAACTTTATCCCGATTCTAAAAATAACTCGAGACGAATTACCTATGGAATAGGGTGTGTATGGGGGATGCCTTCTCTGTTCCCTTTATCCTCTCTTGCTAATATGTATTAAGGGCACTTTACAAATGACCACTTTATGGCCCTCTTCTTTAATTAATAAACTTTGAGTGCAAGGAAGACAGAAATTTGAAAGCAAATATTTAGATAAATCAAGAGAATCCTCTATTAAGCCCATCCCTCTCAAAAAAGGGCCCCCTTCAGATCCGGCTAAAAAGTCCCCCTTTTCAAGGAAAGAAAGTTAATAAGCCTCACTCTCCCCGCCCCCCCACCCTCCCCTCGCCCTTTTAACGCTAACTAATAAATATTGATAGACTCTATCGGTCAATCACGACTGTAAAACTTCATTTGGACTGATCCGGGATTGTTTGTTCACGTGTTGGAAGGTCGGATTTGTATTTGATCCTCAGCTGCATAACCTCCAACTTCTTGTACTTGCATTTTTCCATTTGGCATTCTGGTTCTTTATGGAGAACTAAATACCATCGTCTTTGCTAAATTAATTAGCCCCCCGTCTCTATTAAGCCCCCTTCCGTCAAATGTGTTTGAAATAAATAAGCCACCCGGGGGGCTTAATAGAGGATTTGTATAGGTAAAAGCATGATTTGTAGTGGTATTTGGCATAAATACAACGGGTGATATTTGGAAATTGTTTTACGTACTGTGAGTAAGTCATGAGTGGTATTTATGCCAAATATCACGTACAAATCATAGTATTATTTGTTTATACTACTACCCGCAAAGGTTTTGTAATTTTCACATGTAGGTATTTCAAATGAAGCTGAAATACCACTGCTCTAAACCAATCAAATTGCAGAAATTTCTCATGTAGTAGTATAAACGGTGTGATAAAACTGAAATGATTTAAATTAACGGTAAGGAAACCTACCTTGTGGAGGTGGTGTTGGTGGCACTAAGGAATTAAGTAAAACAAAGTATAACGTATGATGAATAATCTGATAAAAACTTAACAATGAATGCGATCCTGTCGTGACCGCTACGACGATAATAGGGCAACGGATTACCCCCGTCCGCCATCGTGTTTACGCAACGGTGTCACACGTCGCAATGTTTCAGTCTGCGGATTCGCCGATGCTGTTCCTTCCTGTAATGTGGACAAATAATGGTAATGGAGCTGAATGGAGTCCAATTTCATGTCTTTAAAACGAAGTTCTGTTACCACTTTATCATAACTTTAACAAAATTTGTGATGTTTTAATCTTTTGAAAATTAAAACACAAGATAATTTGATTATTTTTGCCATCAGTGCGCGTGCGATTGCAATTACTCACTGGCATGACGCGTACTGTCTTATTACACTGTCCTAGTGCTGAAATCCGAACAGCTGATAGCCAATCAGATCTGAGAATATTGTTATAGTTATGATTATCATCTAATCAAAAAGAAAAGATCATCTTTAAGAATTCACTAACTGACATTTTTCTTACTAGTAGCATCAAACTAGGTCATACGAACAGATTTTGTTAGTGTTAAGGGTTCGATCCGAATTCGATACTAATAATGTACCATTTTGTAAAACGATTATGCGAATTGATTGATTGCATAATACCTCACTGAGGGCAGTGATCGATCAGCCTGGTTAGCATTTTTTTCCTCTGAAAATATCCTTCGGTTTTAGAGCGCTTTTCATGATAGCGTCAGAATCCGGATCAAAGAAAGATCATGGCTGGCATTCTACGGAGCGTTTTCACATGACGTCACGGAGGCCACGTCACATTGGTGTTCCAAAACAATGAAACGGCGGCCACGTTGGTGTACCAAACAAATCCTGTGGGAGTTTGATCTTTCTCTTATGCAGACAATTTCTTTTGTTCCAATACATTTGCATAGATGCTGGCCACGTGAGTGAAAACGCTCTATGGTTAAAAGTTAATGTTCAGGCCTGAGCCCACGATCCGGTGACCTTAAGGTGTGTCACTTACTTGTACAAAGTCCGCATGACGCGTAACAGTGGTCCATCATAAACTGATGGTAGATGCTACTGCTCTCGCAGAATCCTTGTGATTGCCAAGAATTACACCCAGGACTTTTGTCTTTCTGTTTATCAGTGCACTCTGTAAAACGTATTCAGTTATAAATTGAACTTAAAATGTTAATTTTTAAACAAGATAAAGAAAACAGCGATGATGATGAATATGAGAAGGAAAATGATAAGAATGATAACGAGGATACAAAGACCTCTTGACAAAGCAATCACATTCTCAGAATGCCCTTGTTCTATTTACTGAATGACGTATTCACTATACACGTGGCCTCTTTGGATACAATTCCCACAATTAATCATTTCGACTATTATTGACCCGGGTGTGCCAGGAACCATTCATGGGCGGTTTTAGGTTTCGGTATTTATTGTGACGCTTGAAGGCTCATGGCTTCGGCTACGAGGCTTTGGCCTTAGTGTTTGGGCTGCAGTGTCCTAACAACAACTGAGCTATGAAGACCGATACATTGGGAGCAGGCTAATTTACTGACCTTATCTAAACACATGAAAGTGATATAACTTACAGTCACTATGAACATGGTTTGATCTAAGGGAATGTAGAAATATTTAATTGAGGATAATAACCGTGGCAGTTTAAATTGCAATTTAAGAACGGATTAAGATAAAGTCAGGGTCTGCTACCAATGTATGGGTCTTCCTAGCTCGACTGGCAAGGGACTGCAGCTCTATCGCGGGGACCAAGGTTTCGAATCTCGTTGAAGGCCCAAACATTTGTCGAGCTTAATTTGCAAATTGCTTTAATTACAAGGTTACAAGGTTACAACTTCGACAGTCAAGTCGTCATTTAGAGACCTCCATATTTATCGTTTTCCAGAGTAAAACGGGTTTTTTTTTGTTGAATATTATTGTTATTATCGATTGCAATTATTAGTACAAATATTTCCTTTATACTTTGAATACACACCAGCTCTTTTTTCGACTTGGTTATCTTCCAATGCAACATCAAAAGGAATGTCTGGAATTGGGTACTCTGCTCCTTGTGGAGCACCATAACAGATATGGGAAGCCACGAGTAACAAGATAATGACTGATGGACGCATCATTTCGTTTGGCCTGTACTACACCTGAGTACAATTCAGTCAACTAAATGAAGATGAATAAATCACAAAGTATGAGTATTGGAGGAATTAAAACGATTGAGGCACACAAGTGGAAAATCGAATACTTTGCTTTGCGGAGTGCCGATTCCCTAAATTTCCTTCAGAAGGGCTAACACTCAGAAATACGAAAGCATCCCCTATAGAGCACGCGTAATGTTAGTCGTATAATTATGATTCATGGCTGAAATCATCCTATTCGAAAACCTCCGTTTTCGTCCATCCATTCGTAAAGGAGGAAACTATGTAAAGGAGGTTCAAACGAAAAAAATATCCCTTTTAAAAAATATCCAGATACGTGTGGACGGGGAGTTACATTATACACCCGTCACAGCTGCCTCGTATCGACTCGTAGCTCAGTCAGTAGACAAACGGCAGGTCTAATCCTGAAGTCGTGAGTTCGATCACAACCGAGAAAGATATCTTTTTTCTTCGCCTCGCGTAAATGATATCTTCAGTGCAGAATTGACCTAAACTGGAACCTATGACCCAAAACTATCCTCATGAGGGGTAGAATTCGCTTTTTTTTTGTCGAAAATTTCTTGTTTACAAGTGAGAGCCTCTCATTATCCCAAAATATCTCGATAACGCTCTTATAGATTTCGAACATCGAGGAGAAAAAAGCTTCGTGAACGGTTTGGAACTGAAAAGCACCCAATGCCGAGAAATACTCACAAGAAAAATAGGTAATGGTTTCATTTCGTTGCTATGGCAACTCCGATGTCATTGTAGCTCGATGATTGCGAAGTAGTTTATGCTCAGACTTGGGAGAAATTGACCCTGAACTGAAACCCTTTCGAGCCGCTTTAAAATGTCAAACACCTAGTGCCTGAAAACAGGCGGGAAGCCGTCGGCATAATGAAAAGAAATTGGACCCTGTCCTTTATAATGTTTATAGCCATTTATCATGATTCTTAGAATTAAAAATAATTAAAATGTTTTCCTGATAGCAAATTACAATTTAAGAACTTTCAAGACAAAAAGGATGAACACATAATTATAATCCTTTTTTAAGTAGACAGGGTTCTCTTTACTCGTGAGAACAAATGCAATCTGTTGTTTTTTGACTGGAGAAAACAATGTGAAATGATGAAGGATTTGTATTTTTGGTGATCATATTCGAAAAAAGTAAATCCCAGTCCATTTAGTCAACAGTTATCAAATTTTTGAAAGCTCATTATTTTCGATTCAGCTCTGATAATATCGTTAAAAACAATAGGTAAATTTGCATGTTATCGCCTACATGTACGTAATAACAGATTTTTTTAGGACCAGATTCATCAAGATATCGAAGATCTTACAATACACTCATTATCCGCTGTGTTTGGTTAAAGTGTTTAAAATCAAGCTCAAAGCTAAGTCGTCTCATAAATAGTATCTCAGATTGTTTCAAGCCCGTTTTTCTCTAAGAATAGATTTTTTTTTTCAAAAAAAAAATATAGAACACAGATAGCTGAAAACAGCATTAGGGTCGTCCGGAAATGGTAAGTCTACCACGGTCGACAGGCCAACAAACCAGGGTTTGTTAAGAAAGCGTGTGTTCGAAAAGCATCAGTTTTAACTCTGCCTTAGAGCAGATACAGTCGAATCCCGTAAATACGGACACTAAAGGAGGGGGGGGGGCATAGAAAGTGTCTGTATTTACGGGGTGTCCGTATTAGGCAGGTTGAATTGAAAAAAGGTTAAAGGCTTTGTTTCTCCAGGGAAAGAGCAGACTGTCCGTTATAATGAGGTGTTTGACTGTATTGTAGAAAATAAATAAAAAACGAAAACTCACAATTGACAATGTGCTTCATTTTTCTACGCAACTGCAAAATGGTTTCAAGCCTCTTTTTGAAAACGAGTTATAGTTGAAACTAGTTAAATACTTCTAAAATACAGACAGCCTAGCTTTCTCCTTGAAATAATATAACGTTCTGTTTGTTTTCTTTTATTATAGTAATAAGCCGGTTTGCCCAGCGGATGGTGATTTTAATGCGTCCGTAAACAGTTCATATTTGGTGAGAATATAGAACGATGATCATCATATTTTCACTCTGTACCTTACATAGTCATACGGCTTCCACACTTTCAAAAGCAAGGAAAAAGAAAAAAAGTTGGTCATTTCGTTTAAGCTATAGTTGGCGCAACTGCACGAATTGATACAACTAAACGTTATGACAAGAAAAAAAAAAGCATGCATTAGTACATTATATTACTAACACTCATTTCAAACTAGCAAGTAGAATGCGGCGAGAAAAAAACAAACAATTCTAAAAACAATTAAGAGCACTCTGTTAAAGTTTTAGTAGAGTCCGACAAATTCAGTTGCATTTATAAACGTCAGTAGTAATATATTATTATCTTTACCTTAGTTTACTGTTTTCCTTGAACAAAAGTGTTTGGTGGCTGTTTGATATGCTACCGAGCGGCCAACTCAAGTGAGATGACTTATTACTGTATTGTATTTCTTTTTATATCATTTCAATTCAGTTGCAAATAAGAATGTCCACCCTCTTCCGAAAGGACTTACCCCTAATTAGTCGCCCTTAAAAGTAATTAAAAACAATTTCCATTTTAATAGCTATTCGTTTGAACATTATGTTTATACTAATTTTACCTTAATCAGTTGAGTACATGCAAACTTTATCACTGAAATAACTTTGCCATCTGAAGTAAACTAAAAACTCTCTCAAATCAACGCTGTTCCACTGGGATTTTCATTATGTGGTTTTTGAAACGAGGAGTGTTCTTGCTGGGTTATTGAGTGCATAAGTACCGGGGGCTAGGATATTTTTTTTGCTCTTTTATTTGTCGCGGCACTTAAATTTGTCAAACTCGACTAAGCCCTATAATAAATGATTCTTTGTAGGTTTTTAAGAACTCTTTCTTGTTAGCACTTCATAACAGGGGCACCCAACAACGGTTTCCTCCTACATACATTGAAAACACTGTTTAGGCTATATCCAGAATACTTTTAGATCTCTAGAAATGCATTCTAAACGGTGCTATAAAATTTGTATCTGTTCGGTCATTCTAGGGCAACTTGAGTCTGTTCAAAATTATAGGGCTCCAGTATTTCTTTCTCGAAAACTTTAGACGCAATTTAACGTTTTACGAAAGTGAGAATTTTTCTAATTCCTTTCTTCATCGCATTTTTGACTCCAAAAGTTTTAGGTTCTCTTTTTTCTACGAAAAATAGCCTAACCTGACGAGTAAAATGGGAAAAATTAAACTTCAGAAAATCGTAGCGGATTTATTGGAAAAGCTTCGAAAATTGTACATGAATGGAACAGGCATCTAGAAATTTTTAGCCGACCTCAGGTAATCGAAAATTCTAGGCAATATTTGCTTCTCCGAGTAGATATATTTTACAGAAAACAGTCGCTGGGTGCCCCTGTTCATAAGAACTCAAATGTCATTGAATAAGAATTGAACAATACCAAATTATATTCAACAACTGTTCCACAAATGTCACGTCTTTCGCTCAGTTTATCAGCGGAATAATCACGATTCGTTGTAGTGGAGTGTCATTCTATCTGCTAGGTTTTCGAGGAACTGAAATTAAACTATCAAAAGGGGGTGGAATAAAGAAGATTCACCGTCAGCTTACGAACAAATCGCATTGAATTTGTATGTCATTAATAATACGCAATTCAAGAGAATGTCGAACTCTGTAGCTCTTCCTTCTTCATTCAATGCCTCCTTAATGTCTTGCGCAGATTATCGTCTTGACAGCTGCCTCTCTGGATTGCTTTGAAATGTCACGTGACCCTGCATCTATTGCTTTCGAAAGCAGAACCCTGCCCTCTTCTATAAAAGCTCACTAGCACTTTAACAACACCATGCCGGGAGGACCTGTCGATGCTGCAGTGACGTTTTTACTTCGCCCTTGACGCTGATTAAAGAATCGCGGGCACTTGATACGAGATTTGGTCCCCAGTACTCCCTAGGTTTCCCAGAATACTGTTGTGCATGGGTCGAAAAAAGAGTATACAACCCCTTTGAGCACAGGCTCAAAGTTCATGAGTTATTTTATTACCGATTCTCCAAGAGAAGATAAGAATTGGCAATGCTTGAAGACTAGGGGTTTTTCAAAAAAAAAACCCTGCAAACACTTAAAATTGCTCTACAGAAGCAGTACCCTTTTAATAATAGGCCATTTGCACGATGGCGTCATTTTACTACTACGACCACAATCCTTTTCGTTTTTGCCTTTCATATTTAAATTTGGTAATCACAGCGAGGTTTAAATAACAAAAGTCCTAATTTGCACAAGAAAACAAAACCCTGAAGGTTTCTGGTCTTAGTAGTGAAATAACGTCATCGTGCAAATGGCCTATAGAACAGTTAAACATTACAAACACTAAAAATCAAGTCAAATAACACTAAAAGGAAACAAATAAAGAAGAGCATGCCTTTCAAAGGACTCTTTAAGATAAGACTGGCACAACTAATTACAAAATTTGTTTGCAAAAAATTGTACTTCCTATTGCTCCAAATTATGAAAATTTTTAGGAAAAAAAACGAACCAAAAAGGTTAAGAAAACAATGGCTGTTTTTGTTTGTTTGGTTCGGGTTGTATTTATTTTCTTATCTGGAAATAATATTGGTCATTTTTGTGTTAGAGACGTTAAAGTCAACATTATACGCATTTGCATTTAACGCTGAGACGTCAGTAAGTCGACTGATGTAAAGCTGAAAAGGACCCATAAAATTGCGACAACGCACTTAAAAGAAGACGGTGGAAGTCGTCAGACGTTAAATGTGTCTATCTTATTTATCGTTTGTATATTAAAAACACTAGTCGAAGTCTTTAGCATAAAAACGACCATTATTTCTGCAGAAATACATGTACGTGGATGATATATATGTTTACATTTATAAAACAATTTGACGCAGGGACAGATGGAATTCCCAGTTCTGTTGTTTGAGTGAGACTCCGTTTGACATAGTATGCCAAACCGTTAATTGTTTTTAGACTCTTTTGTATCAAAACTATTCCTAGTTTAAGTGATCGTGAGAAAAGAAACACTTGAGCAAAAGTAAAATCAACACGCTATTCATGTATATGACTTGCAACTGAATACGTTTGTCACATGAGAATTACATATTCTCCTATTTTCCAAGACAGCATAAAATTCGCTGCTTTAAAACATTAATTTCATTTGAAGTACCAGCACGGAAAATGCCCTATTTGATTAAACTGCTTTCATTTTATGTATTAGCAGTGACAATTTCTCCTTGCAAAGCAAGGGCGAGGCTCTCTAATTCTGGGCTGCAAAGGATTGAAGTTGAGAAACGCTCTCGTAAGTACTAGTTTCAAATGTTTGTTTTGTTTCTGCTGTTCTATAACCAGAATCCTAGAGACCTTTGGGGAATCATCGACAGCCTCAACCAGACTTCTCTACACGTTTCCCCCTGTTGCGAAAAAAAGTAGATGCATGCGAAAATCCATTTCAGTGAAATTATTTGTGAATGCAACAAAGAAACACTCAAATGTATGCTCCCAGTCTTCATTTAAACATTTATATAGGAACAGATGGAATAAACGAATATTTGCAACCTTTTTAATTACAAGTCGTTGCAGTATTAATTGAACTTGTAACTAGACGCTAAAACTAGATTCCGAAGAAGGTTATAGGTCAAAAATTGGACACTTAAAGAAAGTTAAAAGGACACGGTGGATCAAATTAGTAGACCGACGAGAAAAATCGCGAATAATATTAGTGCAGCAGTCTTAAATTCAACTTTTGCGAATATCTATTTTAACTCGAAATTAAATTTTAACAGAAAGCTCATTTCTCTTTTTAGACAACAGAAAAACATGCACCTACGTGGACAACTACTACTGCTCCTTCTGGCGAAATCTGGGTTATTGTAACCCTGGCAATTATTATTACAGTTCCATGAAAGTCCATTGTAAGACAACATGTGGTTTCTGTGGAGGTAAATAAATGAAACAGGGTTTCAGACTGAGCGAGGGCATGTCGATCGTCCTCAATCACAGAACTTAGCTTTATACATACTAACTTAAAGTTTCAGTTGACGTCATACTGAGTTTGATCTTGGTTCTTGAACTTGATCGGAGATGGATATTTCCATATTCCATTCGATCCGAAATATATTAGCTGAAAACGAAAAGTCACTCTTCGGATGTGTTACAAATAAAACCTTATTTTTGCCTGTCTTCAAGCTGACGATAATATGACATGAAGAACATGCCTTTTGTTACACTTATCAATGATAACATTCCTTGATTCTAGAAAGGAAACAATTATAGCAACAAAAATAAATATATCAAGACCATTTCGTATGAATATGGTGCTTCTGAAAAGATGGTTTATTAGTATAGTCTAACCTCAGTTGTTGTAACCATAGTTCCTTATCAGTTTGAAGATATTTTCAGTTCCTAATTAAAGAATAACTTGTGATTAGACGTAAATGTTTGTAAGTTACCTTGTCCTATTCACTTTTCAATTTACCTGCGAAAAATGTCGCCCATTCATTTTACAGAGAAAGACTGTCCAGACCATAGTTACTGTGCATCCTGGAGGAGCCAGGGATATTGTCACTCAGCTCGACATTACCACTTTATGAAGGCATACTGTCCAGCTACCTGCAGATTTTGCGGTAGGCAATCTCCCATAACCTTATGTTAACACTTCCGGGTCATGATTTTTGCAGTTTTGCTGTCTAACTGATTGTAGAGGTAAATTAACTATCGCCAAAAATACGTTCTGGCTCTTTCCTTTGCAAAAATGGCAGATCACACAAAAGATTTCTGACATAACAACAACTGAACAAACACACTTCATTCCAACTGCAACCAGATGTAATATGTATTTTTTATTAATTCTATAAGAAATTTGCACCCATTATGAATGCATTAATGCCAGGTTGCTTTTGGGCCAAAAATGTATATAATTATTAAAAAATGAAAATAATAACTTTAAAGAGTTTTTCTAAAATGCTTACGATAGCTCCGATTGGCACCGCGAACTGTTACTTCGTTACGTATCTACAAGCTTTAAACGTAGAAACTAGTCCTTTCTTAATTCTTTAACCACCGCTTTGATTGTTTTGCGTCCATATTGACCCAAGCCTAGTTTACTTTATGGACCAATGATCAGAAAAATTTGCAAGGCAGACCTTTCCACAGGTACCTTATTACTAATTTTTGACCAATCCTGACAGAGTTACACACAAAATCAAGTAGAATTTGGGGAAAAAAACCACTGCCAATTTTGCCATTTACCCAGTACTCATTGCAGAGTAAGTCGCACCCTTTCCGGGAAAAATGGCCAGCTAAAATTACATGCGAAAGAAGGACGATGAAGTGGGCATCAAAACTGGCTTATTTTTATTTTTGTCCTAAGGTTGTGTTCCGCGGCAAGACTTAAACTCCCATTGTTCTTCTTGGAAAAAGTATGGATACTGCAACCCTAACAATTATTATTATCGATATATGTTATCAAACTGCCAAACCTCTTGTGGATTTTGCAACCGTAAGTACTTAAACAGAAATGTGAGTTATATTTACCAAAACGCTGTAGCGCTTCTTTAATAGGTAATCAGGTTAGCGAGCCTTTTTCAAACCTTCCCAAAGGTCTTGATCTAAGTTAAGTTTCGTCACTTTATATTTCATATAGTTTACGTTTTTGGCGGCGATACAACTCTTTGAAGTAATTATCCCATTGTTCAGCCAAAAGACACCAGAAAAGCTAATGAAATAATAGAAAAAGACATTGAAATCGTTTCACATTCTCAAAGAGATAACTTACGAGGCGAAGAAATATCCTTGTTAATAGAGACAACTACCTTTCAAAAGACACTTACCTATCATTATTTTTAAGATGGTATCAAATTGTCCTTCTTTACTGTTTTCGACAACATTTAAGGGCTCCATCTTCTCTGGTTACGATGGCGCACTTGTAAGTTTATCACCGCCCTTTCGAAGCCAAATTCTCTTATACGACGCGTCTCTTAGCGTTAATTGTAATGTTGTCCTTAGCTTTGGCGCTCCTGGTAATACCCCATTGTTGTGGACACTCACGAAAGAACCCCTTACGCGATAGGTTGACTTGTCCGACTTGTCAATTAATTCAATGTTTGAAATCAAGTTTCATTGTAACATCCTCGAAGTGCGGCTAGTTTTTTCGAAAGCATTGAAAACATTATTTTTTTTAGTAACATTCAATTTCAGTTCATCGGAGAACAAACAAGAAAATTTACGTATAAAAATAGCACGCAGATAGCCATTAAAATGTTAGGCAAATCTTGAATTCACTTTCAGAGCAAGAGGTAAAAACAACAAAACCCCCACGAACTACTCGTCCCTCGACCACAAAACGTTCAAGTACCATATCTAACCCTACAACAACAGCTGCACCAAGCATCACATCTAAACCACCAAGCACAGCTGGACCAATAACCACATCTAAGCCACCAAGTACAGCTGGGCCAAGTAGCACATCTAAACCACCAAGTACAGCTGGACCATCAACGACAGCTGGACCAAGCACCACATCCAACCCATCAAGTACAGCTGGACCAAGCACCACATCTAAGCCACCAAGCTCAGCTGGACCGAGCATCACATCTAAACCACCAAGCTCAGCTGGACCAAGCACCACATCTAAGCCACCAAGTACGGCTGGACCAAATAGCACATCTAATCCTCCAAGTACAGTTGGACCAAGCATCACATCTAAACCACCAAGCACAGCTGGGCCAAGCACCACATCTAATCCACCAAGTACAGCTGAGCCAAGTAGCACATCTAAACCATCAAGTACAGCTGGACCATCAACGACAGCTGGACCAAGCACCACATCCAACCCATCAAGTACAGCTGGACCAAGCACCACATCTAAGCCACCAAGCTCAGCTGGACCGAGCATCACATCTAAACCACCAAGTACAGCTGGGCCAAGTAGCATATCTAAACCACCAAGCTCAGCAGGACCATCAACGACAGCTGGACCAGGCATCACATCTAAACCACCAAGTACAGCTGGGCCAAGCACATCTAAACCACCAAGCTCAGCTGGACCAAGCACCACATCTAAGCCACCAAGTACAGCTGGACCAAGTAGCACATCTAAACCACCAAGCTCAGCTGGACCATCAACGACAACCGGACCAAGCACCACATCAAACCAATCAACGACATCAGAATCAAGCACTACGGCGAGCCCTTTAACTACAGATGGTCCAGATAGTACCACCTCCTTCCCTTTAACCACGGCTGGACCAAGTTCATCAAAACAAAGTTCGTCATCTTTGCCTCCAACCTTGACGCCAAGTAAATCAATATTTCTGTAAATAATGTGGCTTTATGTTTTGCGGGAGTTTCATTTTGAGAAGGGCGGTTTCTTTTGTATTATTCAGGAACAAATTTTATAATTTTTTGAGTATGGTTTTCACACCGGGAGTAAAAGTTTGAGTAGAAACTCAATCATTATAATAACTCGTTCAACGTACGTAAATACAAATGTTAGTGGTAGGAACTGTACATCAGCATTTACCATCAGAACTTTTGGATTAAATTCCTTTCAATCTATGGGAACTTTCTTTTTCGGATAGCAAACGTTAAAATCGTCAGGGGTATGGCAACTTCAACAACTGAAGTTACCTAGCGTCGATTTGTTTTTCATTTAATCCTTATCTACCTCATCTTTTGTATATCCAATCAAAAGAGCGCTTGCCAATGAAGTCAACTTGTTTTTAAAGTTTTGTGAATACAAAGGCTGAGCTGAAAGGAAGTTCGGAGAGATATGTTGTAATTAATTGTAAATTTTGTTTACTTTAGGCAATGCCTGTTTGAAGGCACATAATGACAGACGTGCTCTTCATGGAGCTAGTCTACTGATATGGGATAACACGCTTGTGCAGCATGCTCAGGTTTGGGCAGATAATATAGCTGCGACCGGAGTAGTTCAACATGACCCTAATCTTGGCCTAGAAGGAGAGAACATAGCAGTGTTTCAGAGAAATGAAGTTGCCGACTGTACACACGCTGTACAAGAATGGTATGCCTTAATTACTCCACTCTTTCCTCGCTTTTTCTTATTAAACGTGAGGGTACACTTTCTCAAACAAGTAATATCACGTAACTGGTTTACTAACACACAGTTAATCCTGCTGTGTAGTAAGGGTAGCTTCCAGAAGTAACCAAGGACGTAAAGTACGCGAAGGAGTATTAATGTACTTCTCCTCCTTCGGTAAATGGAACAAATGCCTTTTTCATTGGCCACGCGAGGAGTATTTATTTTGTCTAACTAGGCAACTTGACGATAGTGACAAAACCACAAGCATCCGAAATACACATGTACTCTAGAGGGGTGCGGGAGGTCAGTAGTGTTTCTAGCTTGCGAACAAGCTCTCCTATTTGGGCAAGCTAAGCGGGCCGCGAGGGGCAGAGGAAAGGAGAGCTCACAACGATCTCATAAATTTTCATTTGTACTTCGCCCAGACGAAGGGAAATACTATTGGCTGAAAAATGACGTTCCGGCAATCAAAGTTGATTGACAACAGGCATAGCTGGCCTGCCCTAAATTTTTGGCGGCAAATGTGGAAACACGATGCTCTTATCGCCAAAACCCTCACTGCTAAAAAGGAGACCGGCAGAGGAAGAAAATCGTTGTCGTCTGTGTGTCAAATTTGGTTCTCAGGGGGGATCATACTGGAACCGAGAACTTGTTTCAGCTCTCAAAGCAGACGGGCTCGTTTGATGTATATGAGTGATCGTTTCAAGCCTTCCTTTCTCTCCCCCGCCCCCCGCTTTCGCGTCTCCTCTCGCGCGTCTACGTTTTAAGATATCAAATGGAGAGCTTGCTCGCAGGCTATGGTGTTTCAAGATAAAATAACTCTATTTTCGTACTCGGTGTAAGGTACAACGAGGAGCGATTGTACGACTATGACAACCCAGGATTTCATCCAGACGTAGGCCACTTTACGCAGGTAAGGCTAATCGAATCAGTATATTTAGCAGATTATTACTTATATATCAAGAAACAAATTTTCTTTTTTAACTTTTTAACATTAGCGAATTCTTTAACTATGCAACCCGTCTACACGGAACAGCGGAAATTCTGTTACAGATTGCAGTACTGTCTGCAGTTCAAAAACTTGCACGGTTCCTCGGGTCCCGAGTAAACGATAGGCGGATCTGCGCAAGTTTTCGTGCGTTCAAAGATTTGTCCTGACCTTTGAAAAAGGGGGTCAAAGAGTTTGTTGCATCCTATTCAAATAAAGACGGATAAGTAGGCTTCTTTACGTTCTATTGACATCAGGTGATATTCTTCTGAAGCTGTCCTTCCTTAAATAAGGGTGGCTTTGTTTGTAGCATACGCATATACCTGTCTCACACTAGCCTGCGTGGCCGGCGTTGAAAGGGGAAGGGGGAAGGAGAATTTGGGCACGCGCGAGAGCGCGCCCCACACGCTCTCGCGCGCGCCAAATTCCCCCTTCCCATTCCTCTTTCAACGCCGGCCACGCAGGCTAGTTGCATACCGACCCTAAAAGCCTTCTTTTGGCTGTACGTTTACAGAATTAACAATGTCGTTGAAGCAATTTTATCAAAATATAATTAGATCGTTTGGAAAGCAACCACGTCAGTTGGAGTCGCTCAAAGGTCAACAGGTTCAGGCCCTTCAAAAGTCACCTACATTGTGGCTCGTTATCTTCCTGCTGGAAATGTCAGAGGACAGTTTCAACAGAACGTTGGGAGGAAAACAGTCCAATGATGGTAATACGTGGTGTTAATTCATTTTTATTTTCATTTCTTTACTTTTCTGCGTTAGCCGCACGCAAGCAGGCAAGACAGAAAAACGTGATCTCAGTGAGATTGATTTGGAGAAAAACTGCCCACCTATCCCTCCCCTAAGCCAACATATTTCCCTAATTGAGACGTAAGTGTTAATGTTGGCTTAGGGGAGGGGTTTTTCATTTTTTGGTTTTTTTCTTTTTTATCGTAGATCTTACTATAGTAATGAACAATACAATTGTCTATGAAATCATTGTCATTCCTCCTGGCAGGTTCCAAGCTCATAAACCTCCCGTGACTTTCTGTCTTAAAGGATGATGGATATAATTATCTAGGAGTATTTCTCGAGGGACATCAGCCTTGGTACATATTACTTTCCCTTAGTTTTGCATGTAATTGTAGTTCGTGCATGTGGACAAATAAAGGCAAGAGACTTAATTTGAAGCCTGGTTTTCTGTGTTTAGAGCGCCGGCTTGCGGATTATTATATAGATTCATGTTTTCGAATCACGTTCGAATAAAGTTGGGAACTCTGATGTATTTTTAATCTGTTAATTTTGTCTTCTCTCAAGCTCTCCAAAAACGTCTTGAATTTTTTATATTTGCCATTACTACAAAAAGAAGCGAGAAGCCCAGTAAAAGAATCGATCTAACTTAAGTATACCTTCTAACGATTTCACTTCGCTTAAAAAATACAACTACATCAAATTTGCCCTCTTCAGGGCAAATCTGATGCTGAAAAGAACAAACATCTAGGAGGAAATTCAGCGACAAAGACAATAAAGGCCGCATCTCCCCCTGATTTGCATGGGGTTGTAAATAAAGGCGCAAATGAGGCAGTTACCATCTTGGTTAATGATTTTCTCCTAGTTTGCACTTTTGTTGCATCTATTTGCTCTGAGCATATTTGGTGTAAATCTGTTTTTCGTCCTGTGTTTCGTAAAGGCCACACAAGGTTTGGGGGTATTACCCCCAAACCGGATTGTCTGGCTCGAGCTGCCATGGCATAAGAATCTGCTTCTCACCAAATAAAAAGTCTATTAAAAAGAACCTATGCTATCGGGTATGACATTCCATCATTCCACTGCCAGCTTTGAAAATTAGTACAACAAGGTTTTTTTGTTTTTTTCATGGTATATAACAAATCATAGAATATTTTCGGGAAAATAATACTGAAGGACCGACTCTAAAATGTTAAGAGAGCGTCATTGCAAATTGAAAGAATCAAAATTATCATGATTTTCAATACAGTCCACCTTAATTCACGACTAATCACTCCTTAAGGCAGTCCCCAGGCCCCCATGCCATACATTATGAAGACTCTCCTAAGCTATGGTGGACAAAGATGAAGGAGGGTTTTCAACATTAAAAAAAAATTCGTTTAAGAGGGTCTCAATGGGGTGGAAAGTACTAAACTCACTTATGGTTGCGCTTTTTATTTCCGGGCTAGTGTGACTCCTTACGCACTTAGGCGAAGCGCCTTTTAGGTGTTGACCAAGACCTAGGCTCCATTTCCGGCGCTCTCTTGAGGGACTATTTTTTTCCATAGCGGAAAAAGTGTGGCTTCTTACTGGGGATTAATATTTACAATTTTCAGAAGGTCGTACCCTCGAAACACTAGTGAAACAACACGCAGAGATGTCACTGTTTGTAAAACACGTTGCCGATAAACAACATTTCCCTGTTTTTCTCTGACGCTAAAAAACGCTCTTGTTCCGACGCTGTTGCTTTGTGTAGTTTACGTGATAGAAGTTCAAAACGCGCACGATCAGATTACGAGTGAAAGAAGGCACAAACGCGCGTGATCAGATTACGACTGCACTATGCATCAGCCATTGCATTCTCTTCATTCTTACTGAAGTCTAAACGAATGCTGGCTTCATACATCCCGAGCATGCGTAATAGCAACCCGGAGATTGGAATCAGTGGCTCCTCACCTCTTGCCGAGTCGCCTGCACTAACAACTGGCTGGACTAAGTCATTATACGTAAATGCTAAGATTTAGCTTTTACTAAGAAGCAATTTAAATTTTTACAGACTACAAGAATTCTATTTATTTCAGTCTGCAAGTCAACGAAAATTCTTTCAATAACCATCTCAATATAAGACTCCAGACGATGAGAATGCTTTCATCGGAGAATAACGCTGTCCGGACTTGAAATTTCCCTTTAACAACTTTTCTTCAGTGTTTGCTCGTATCCCCATACTCTTGAACTGAAATAAAATTGGAAAGCATTTCCTTGAATTGACCGAGATACTGTATGCAACGTCATACAACTGTGAAAAGGCAAGAAACTGCAAGAAACAAAATACGTATCATTAAGAAGTCTTAAAAAGTATTCTCCAGTCTTTCAATGAAGCTTTACGACTTCCGGGGGAGGGAACTCCCTTATTTGGCCTATACGGGTATGTGCCGCTGAACAGGGTATGGTTTTAAAGGTTTTGAGTCTTAAACAGGGCATACAATTTCACTATTAAGCGTCTTGAACAGGGTCCCTTTTTGGACTGGAAGCCTTTCAAAGAGTGTGACGACTTGCGATGAGCGATCCACATTTGCAACGGCTCCTGGCAACACCAATAATTTTTCCTAAATATCTATTTCCACAATTTTGGTGTGAAAAATTACTTCAATCTGTATGCAAAACAAAACAAATCAGGGACAGAGAGTAGTGTGTCCTGTCTTAATTAGAGTAGCGGAATGAGCAATTTTCGTCTTAAACAGGGTCGAGGTTTAAAGGCCTAGGCGGTACACCTCTACCCAAACTTCCCTTGAGTGTCCCCCCCCCCCCCGGGTACGACTTCTGGTAACTGAGTAGTTGAAATGACTTCGCACTGACTAGTAGTAAAATAAAAAAGGAAAAATTGTGCAGTGGCCGAAATACTAATTCTTTGGCACTTAAGATCAGACTATTATGGTTGTATGTGTTTTACGAAGAAATTTTACAAAGCTCAAGATTCTGCTGGCTTCAGTGATCAGAACAAACTTCCTGTTTGTTGCTTAAAAAATCGAAATTAAAACCTGCTTTGGAAATTAAACGGACCCCAGTTTCGTCTGAGCACGGTAAATAAAAACCAATTCACGATGAAGCGCTCCATCAGGAAAAACCCACTGGTCATCTACTAAAAGAGAAGATTGATCAACTATCCTTACTTAATTGATATCTGGCGCCCTTACTTACCTATAATGGTCGATACTATGGTAGACCCATTGCCAACTCTGTTGATACAAGTTTAATAACTACGCGTATAAAGGGGTTCACATCAGAGATATGGCCTGTACACTTGCTTACCTTCTCACTTTAAAGCGAAGACACTATTTCCTACTTGCTGTTTAAACTGTCCCTGGTAGTTCCCGGGAGGACTGTATCGCGCTACTATATAGGTCTTGGTCAAGAAGCCGCGCTTGATAACGGCAATACCAACACCGACTCTCTTTGTAGCTTTCCACACAGCCTATAAAAGAAAACACATACCAACTAAACCCTGAGGGGCTTGAACACGCACATTTGTAGAGACCATTAGATAAGTCGTATTCTCATGTTGATCACTATGAAAGTGACGATATGGTGTTAAATATAATAATGATAATGAGGTATTGGTGGTGTGTGGTAGTGGTAACGATGATGACCATGATAATGACGACGACGATGATGATAATGATAATGGTAATGGTGAAGTTGATGATGATGGTGGTGCTAATAATAACGATGACGATGATGATGATAGAGATGGCGATAATGATTAATGACGATGATGAGCATGAAAGTAGCAATAATCGAAGGTCCGGCTGCAAATCTGAATGTCGACTCACGTTGATACGTTGAGTCTCGAGACAAAATACTTGAATTCTATGTTAAATTCAGTAAGCAAATAAGCTGTTTGTTACAAAATGACATATTTCACCTGAGTGAAATGTCCTATTTGAACTCGAGGATTATCCCAAATAGTATTCGGTGGATTCTTGAAGGGATAGTCAGACACTTCTCCATACCTGAGGATAAACAAAGATAAGGAACTTTTCATTAAAAAATGAAATGCTAAAACGGGTGTTCTAGTCAATTGATAGTTTCCAAAAATAATGGTCCAGCTTTACGACCTAATACTTTGTTTAGGCATTAAGATTCTTTCCTTTCGCTTGTTGCAACGGATGGCAAGCATAAATATGGATTGAAACTTGCAAAAAAGTTGGGCCACTTTTTCTTTCCCTCTACTTCAGTGAATAAATGTTATTGCCCCCGCAGGGATTTCGCCCAGAGGGCGAAATCCCGAGGAGACACGCTAGTAGCTCGGGCATGTATTAAGGAAAGTACTTACAGTTGAAATATACAGTCATACAGTCAATATAGAAAAAAATCGCTATTTGCTTGAACAGGGGCCGCGCGGAATCGGTAGGTAATGATGACGTTTCTATTGTTTGCGCCCGCAAGTACGAAATGGTTAGGATGACGTAAAGACAGAACATCCCCAAGGGACTGCTACGGTAGATTTTGTGACATTTATTGTGAGTCATACTTCGACTCTCTTTTGCGTTACGTGTTATCAGTGACATTCTGTGGAGCAGTTGTTTCAGTGAAAGTTATAGATCAAACTTTTAACGACACTCGTTAATCGCAGGAAGAAGTTATAAGGCGCGTATATATGTGTATATATAAACACTTGGAGAGTTTGCCAGACACGAGTTCACAAATCTTTCATTGGAAACCTTGCCAGACACTCTTTCTCTCTCTTTGACCGGAATAAGACTCAGCCCCAAACAAGCAAGACTAGTGAACAACGGCTACGTTATCACTAGCAGAACGATGGACGATTACAGAAATTCGCCGAGAATCAAATTCGTTGCTGACTTGTTCCCTGCTCACAGGGAACTATTAAAATAGTTCTAGTTCTCACAGGGTCCTATTAAAATAGGACTAGAATGCGCGAGTTTGAATTGATCAAACGTCCTTTTAATTTCTAAGGCTTCCTTTCCGGCAAATACAATGAACTGAATGCAAAAAGTGAAAGAGAAATAGCGAAAAATTCGACTTCTAATTAAATCTATTCTTATGGTTTAGAATAAACTATTCTCGAAACTGAGAATGTTTTGAACAAAGCTGTACTGTGTGTAAATCGACCTGAAACTGTGCATGGAACCTTGCGTTTCCTGTATCTATCTCACCTATTGTATGAAATATTTGTGAAAATCTTCCTTATGAATCGGTGTATTTCAAAGTGCTACACAACGAGAAAGAATGCTATTGACCGACAATATACAGAGCGGGGGCAGCTGTAGTGTCAACTATTACTAGTTTATTATATTAACACTAATTAAATACCAGGTGAGCTTTCGCGCGAAAACTTGACATCTTCACATGTAAAAATAACATGTTATCTGCACATGTGAAAATATCACCGTTGCTATGGATACATCATAAATCGCGCTTTTCACACCAAAAAACTATTAAATTGAAATGGTTTGGTATTTCATTGGTGTTTATATAATAAATAGAACATTACATGGGCACTTGGAGATACGAAATTTCTCTTCTCGTGTTGAAAAAATATTTCACTAGTTCCCTGCGCTCACTCGTGAAATATTTTTAAACGCTCGAAGAGAAATTTCGTATCTCAGCGCGGCCAGGTAATATCCTCTATACATCGCTGGTATTTGGCAACTTCGTATAAGGGTTTGTATGTAAAATAATAGGTATAACGATATGAATAGGTATTGACATAAAAATGATTTACCAAGCCTCGACAGCTTCCTTACAGTTACCGCGTTTTCCGCCACTATTGGCTTCATAAAACAGATTCTCTCCAGCACCACTCCATGGAGCATGCTCCATCTTCTCTTTCTTTGCAAGTGTTAGCGCCCACACTTGTGCCTTTTTAGCCAGTAAACTGTCCCAGATCAGCGGTCTTGCTCTATGCAATGCACGCTTGGAATTATGTGCCTTTAGGCATTCACGAATGTTGACTAAAGATTGCAAAGCAAATCAATCAGTCCTTATAGGGTGTAACACATAAAAGGTATCCTGCGTCGCAGTCGTAATCTAACCCCTGTTAGTAACGTCTGTGAAGCAGCGACAATAGGGACCTTGAGCAACAACTGGCCTTTCCAGATTCTGCTCGGCAACTTTTTAGCCTCTTTTAGGATTTTGGGCAACTTTTTTTTTATCAGAGAGCAACTTCTAGCAACTTTTCGGAAAACTAGCACTTTTTTGGTAACTTTTGGGCTATTTTGAACCAAAATGCTGAATAACCCCATTTTTTTTAAATAAACAAGTTAAAATTCTCTTGGTTAAAACTCTAAACATCTTTCTAGTAAAACTATTTTATTATTATTATTATTTATTTATTATTTTTTTTATTTTAAAAAAAAATTTCGTTTCCCCGGACGAGCATAGTTTCTCCTTCTTCCAAGTGAAAATGTTCACTGGAAGTGTAAGTGTGCTACACACTAAGTACATCATTAAAAATTTTAAATTCAAAAAAATAAATACATAAAAAATAAAATTAGACTTGCTGTCTTAAAAATATTTGAGCAACTTTTTCAATTTTGAGCAACTTTTGAGCAACTTTTTGGCATATTTCTTAGCAATTTTTTAGCTTTTTCGAAGCAGAATCTGGAAAGGCCTAGCAACAACGACGGCAACGGCTACGAAAACGTCGCTTAAAAAGTGAATCCGCGCTACTTAAAACTTTACCGCCCTTATTCCACCTCGTTTAATTCGTCAAATGTTGGCGAATTTCTCTGGAGTTGAACTCTATAGCTAATGGACAGTGTCGAAGTTCAGGAAAAGGAAAACAAAGTCGTTGTCTTGAGTTCACGTCCCCCAGAAAAACGTGAAATTAGGAAGTTTCACGTCGTTGTCATGCAGTGACGGCAAAGAAACTTATAAAAAAGCGTGATGCACGTGCAAAGTTGTTTTTTCGCCAATCTAAACCTATTGCTTTTTTGCTGTTTTCGTTGCCGTCGCCGTCGTCCTTGCTTAAGCTCCCTGATATCATTGTTCTGGAACTCCCGTGGACTCAACGAATTGCCACAAAAGCGTTTTGAATTTCCCTTCAACTTTATTAGAAAATTGATAATCAAGGCGCGTACTCAAATCCTGGTACACGGGGGTGAGGGGGGGGGGGGGGGGAGGAGGGGGGGGGCAGGACAAGGATTTCGGTGCTGTTTCGCAGACGGCCTTAACCAGAAGTTTAACTTCGTCTGTTGCGCAGCCTACATAAAGAACAATCAAGAAAGCTGCTCTGGTTTCCCACAAACTTTGCCCACGCATTGCTATGGTTTTGTTGGATGTCTTATAATGATTGGCCATTTTCTAAACCACGGTTGACTGTCTTTGTTGTGACACGATACTTTACAGACAGTAAGATTTCCAACTACAGGTTATAGTCTGAAAAGGTAATGCTTTTGATAACTGTTCTCAGTACGTTCATCTCCTTGCCCTGGAAATCGTACGGAATCTTTGCATTAGATCTATGGTAGCCTAAGTTATAAATTTTAGCGGTTTAGCTAATGGCTTTCAAGGGTAACTACAGCTATAAACGCCCAATCATGGTTTAATAAGATGTTATTAATTGTTGCTAAAGATGTTATTCTAAGCCTTGTTCAATTAATACCTTTAACTGTAAAAGGCCTTGGTGCTGGAGTAGGACGGGCTGAAAAAGAGTTAAGTTTGAATGTCAGCGTGGCAGACATTAAAAAGCGTGAAAAAAAAATCTATTTTCTAGAAAAATAGTCAGCAGATACTATATTTACCCTGCAAACTCGTCTGATATTCCCAGTGAAAGCCGACCATTTTGAGACCATTTTCTCTCTTGTCCGACCTTCTGGTATTGAGAATGGATTTCAATTTTCACGCGGGTAACAAAAATGTCCCGGATGTATGGACCAATTGTGGGTTAGTACCACTCTGACATCAAAATCAGTCGTTATAAGGGTTAATCATAGACCGAGAATCACTACTCACGTAGTGTTTAAAAAACGAGAAGGACTGGGAGTTTTTTGAACGGCCTAAAAATCTCTGACATAGATCAACTCATTTCTGCATTTGGGGTTATTTTGGTCTAAAAATTGGACGTAAAGTTTAGCCGGGTCTTTATCAGATATAAAGACCCTCATTAAAATATTAATTTCCTTCGTTTTGTCTTTATGAATTATTAATGGCTTTTAAAGATCTTTAAAAAGTGGAGCAGAAAAGGTCTGGCTATTGAGTCAATCCAATTGCAGTTGCTATATGTTTCTCTTGTCCAAATTTTATCTGCATTTTCTCTGCGCTTATTTTCCTGTTTGTTATTGTTATTGCTATCTGAAGTTTTCTTTTGAATAGAATAACGTTTATTAGAAGAAAATACCGTTAGAAGAACGATTTTGATATAGAAAAGCCGTAAAATTTGTTCTTGTTAGTTAAAAGGAGATACCCAAGGTATTTATCATTGATCTGAATGTCTTTTATAGCCGTTAGGGGCATTCTCAAAGAACAGCACTGAACTTATACTATCGGGTCTGTTTGAACGCTGTTATTTCTAAGAAAGCTTACATTTGAAAAAAATTCATCTAGTATTTAAATTCCATAATGCAAGCCTAGACCTGAACACATCCATGAACAAATTACAGTTGGAATTATTGTATGTGTAAACTGAGTTACTACAGAGGGCTTATCAGATATGTCTTCGCTTGGCCTGCTTTGGATGGCCTTCCTAGTCCTAGTCAGCAAAACAAACCTTCACACATTCCACACGAGGCCTGGCATGTGTCCGCCATAAAACTGGCGTATGCTTGATCTGGTGCACAGTAACCCAGCTTCTTCCAATATCCACAACCAGCGTTTTGGTCCCCTCCTCCTTCTGGACATACTTGAAACGAGAAAAGTAATATTTCGTTTTGATGACTCATTTCTTGATAGATGAGGTAAATTCCATATAACTATTACTTACATCCTCTTTTAGCGACGGCCCAGTAATTAAAAGGAGGATTCGGGGGGACTCCAGGTTTGTAGACGAGGCTTTTACAGACAACAAAGTGCATCAGCACCAAGAAGAAATTCATCATGATCCGGCTTGAAACCATCTAAAATATTAATGAAAATAGAAACTGATCAGGGTGATTTCCATATTACTTCGTCCTAAAAAGCGGAAAAACTTTTTTTACGTTCTTGGTAAGTTAAAATGTTATTAGAGAGATCTAGGTTTTTCTACCAAATTGTTCAGGGGCTTCCATACTACGTATGTAAATCAATAATAGAATTCCAGCAATCCTTTACGATTTCATTTGCGTGAAAAAAAAAACCTCTCCTCTATACAAATCAGTTACACTTTCAGTCTTTAAGGAAAAAAAAACTTTGCGTGATATAATTTTGTGAAATAAAAGAGCCTGCCATACAGTCCATAAAAATGAAAATATACAGAGTTTCGACTAAAGGTTACAAGGGCATTCTTCGCTTAGCTTAGCTAACCAACTCAAAGCAACTGAACAAAAACCCATAAACTGACGGTTATGATATCTGGGAAATCTTCGATCAACTTCAACTGAAAATGTAAATTGTCCATGTTCTTAGTTTCATCATAATATTTTAGGATCATTTCGTGATTTTTACAGTTCTGAAACGGTTTCTCCCGGATCCCAGAAAATATACCAGCATTTTAGCGATTCGCGCCTTCGGCAGTTTCAGACCTGGCCTCAAAAGTCTGGCTACAATCCTGTTAGAAAAAGTAGATAAGTTAAACTTTGTTCTAAAACCTGTGCCTATTCTTAAATTCTTCTTAATGAAAAATGTGCTGACTAGACAACGATCTGTTTTCTTTAGCAACCCCAGCGTAGTCTCCTTATTCCTTAGTCTTAAAGAGCTTACGAACCAGTCAAGAAGCTGAAGAAACTGAGTCAATCCTTGGTGAATTTTGCTCGCACTTACAGTAATCAGTTTTAAATCCAAAAGTGCAACTGAGATGAATTATTCCTGCTAATTGTGTCAACAAAGCTCATGATATTAATGTGGCAATGAACGATATCGCTTTGGTTTATTTCCACCCTAACTATCAAAATACACTCCGCCTTCTGAAAGAGCCATTTACAAGGTGTGATTACATTTGAGCATGCTATTATTATTAATGTCTTTATCAGACGAGTGTAATTATGTAATAGGTAACAACTGGCAATATCAAATAAGTGTCTTATTTGTTTAAGTTGGAACTCTTGAGCGAATTAGAAAGGCAAAGAGGAAGGAATCTGACACCAATATCCTTATTGCTTGTTACAGAATCCCACGTTTAAAAACTAGATAAACCCAAAGCATTTCGGATTTTGGAATCCGGTCATTGATACCGAATAAAATCTGTAATATAAATATGGTTTTAAGATTGTTCCGTAGATGTGTTCGTTCAATTATCAACGTCAAATGCTTCTGGCCAGTTTCTGTACGAATATAATATTCATATTCAGCAAATTAAAAGTGATAATAAGGTTGATGATGGTGACCACCTTTGCTCCATTTTGGCGAAAGAAAGCCACAGAGGTCAATTAAATTATAGACGCTTCGAGAAATAATCTTTTATTTATTCTGTGTTTCTCGTTTACTAAAAGATCGAAATTTTACAATTAAGTCATTCTAGTTTAAACCGACCTTCTATAAGAATTTGTTCTCTGCAGACAATTTTTTACGGATGTGATCATCATGTACTGAGTGGAATTTATTATTTCCAAATTGGGAATCAGTTATACTTTCTTATAAGGTATTTCCTTGGATCAAGGGAGGTGAAGACTCCACCTGGAAATATTCAAATCCACTGCCCCATGTGCTTCCACAGTCCCATGCATACCATAAATATGCCCCAAAAATACAAATGATTTTGTCATCTGGGCCACATAAATAGCCGAGGATCTGAACTGGCATTGCCAACACTTATATCGGTTTGAATTAGGCCAATTGTAATATGAACTCGATCCATTGGGATGATATCTAGTTTATCTAAATGTATTTGAGAGTGTTAATCTCGTCAGTGAACTTGTCAAAATGAACATTGATAAGTTTATAAAAAAAATTGGAATAAGATATACTAACGAGATACACATGAACTGAAATAGTGGTTACTGAAAAATACAACATTGCCTTGACGTTTTTTACTTAACTGAGATTGAAACTAATTTAACAGACCAACTGGATAACCTCTGCAATTGATGTCTTCTTATTATCTAGTTGGTATGATAACATCAATAAAACTGAAAATCTCTCTTATAAACAAAACCACGTTTTATTAAAATTGAAAATGTGGTTTGTTAATGTCTGTATGGTGATAAGAAAATCCTCAAGGCAGTTCACCCTTTGGACTGAAAACAGGTATTCTATGCCGGCTTGAAAGTAAAAGCTTTCAAGTTTACACAAATTTTTTTTTTGCCGCATAAAATCTCTTTAAATTTTACTTCAAATTCACAAAGATTTTAGCAAGATTTTATACACATCGTATGCAATCTTTCGGACAAAATGTGTTAAAATTTAAAGCCTGTTTACAGAGTTACAAACTCTCTGTTAATGCGCGTATTTACAATGTCCTTATGTAATTTATAAACTGAACTATAGACATTTTTATCGTATAGACAAAGATATTTGTTGTTTGTCTCATAAATCTCCTTTTATCAAGATTTTATACACATTTTATGAGATCTTTGCGGACAAAATGTGTTAAAATTTAAGAACTATCTACAGAGTTACAAAATCTCTGTAAAAGCGCGCATTTATAATGTTCGTAATTTACAAGGAAACATATACTAGACTTTTTTATAGAGATTTAACCAACTTTCGTGAGGTCTGTAAAAATGGTTCAAGTTTTCCAGTGTTTTAAAGGAGCAAAAACACGTCCTCAGCTGCAACATTTAAATAAGAAATTTTTGCCTTTTTCATTCTACGAATTAGTACCAAGACCATGGCATCGCGCAGTCTCTTTGCAAACCGTTAGCATAATTTCGATTCATGGGCCTCTTTTTTATAAAGTGCAAAGAGCGACTAATGCTGCATAAGGGTCTCACAATAGCGGTTTCACGTGGCTAGGAAAATCGGTACAATCGAGTTATAACTTACGTTTTAGGGCGTGTCTTATAACTGCAATATTATTTGTTAAGTCAAGTAAGATGAAAGTTGAGTTTTATCATTATAGCATGAAAGGTTAAGCTTCAGTTGCTAAATAATTAATTTCAATTTTGTTTTGATTTTACACTTATGAGTCATTTCATGACCCACTTATTTATATTGCTGCCGGTTATCCAAAATAATTGTAAAACGAAGACGGCACGAAAAGATCTGTTTGCTTTTTTTTAATTACATCAATCCATTTCTTTATTATTAATTTTTTTTGCGTACATCTCTAACCGAACCCATTTCATAGGAATTTTTAATACCGTAATTAACACCAGTATCTGCTCGTTCAGAAATCACCTTTTACCTAGCCTGGGATCATGCCCTCTCCCTATTGTCCCTTTATATCTATCGCAGGTTACCTTTTACCAGGTAGACATTTTTTCTTTCTAGTAGGAGGATGAGCCGGTGCGTGGCCATTATCGGTCATGTTAGAAAATTCAAAAGTAAAATGCCTCAAAAAGACAACATTAATGCAATTTAATTTAAGAAAAACCGATACAAATTGCCCAATTCCCACATACGTATGACAGGAGATCTTACTGAGTAATAGGATTCGCCCGGAGATAAGTGTTCAATATCAGACTGCTGATGACTAATGTTTTCTCTTATAAATTATTCAAAGTTCTTTCCAGCCACCAACTTCACAGTTTAACACTTGATTTTTTTCCTATAATTTTTTTTTTCGCTATTTTATTGGAGCCCTCGAAGGAAAATGTGTGCCTTTACCCAACGCGGTCGGGCCGTGTTATAAGAGAAGTTCGCTAAACAAATCGCAACCAAGAGAAAAAGACGAAATCACAATGAACGAAATGAAAATGAAACAAAACTACCAAAGGCATATGGCGATCCTTTAACAAAGTGATTTAAACTTCACATTTACTTTTTTCACATATAAAGCTTTCGTCTTGAGACTTCTGTTTAATGGTATTATCAATTATTCAAAAGTATTCACCGCGATCAGATCAGTTTTGAGGCACAAAATTTACACAATTCCTCTACATCATCACGCCTAAACCGAGTACACCAGGTCGTAATAATTAAATTCCGCTCAAACAAATTTTCAAATTTGCCCATGACCTTTCGTTTTTCACAAAAGCTAAAAGATTCTTTGATAAAAACTTCACACTGACCACATCTGATGAGGCCTGTGATTTCAATAATGTGTTTTCATACCAAGCTTATCGGATATCTTCTGGAATGAGCAGCAGCTGTTTTTAAGAGAGTTGTTTAGGTTGAAGATTATTACTTTTTCGCGAAGCCGATTTATACAATTTTTCAAACATCCTCTCGAAATTGATGAATATTTAAATTTTCGAGGGTATGTTTTGATCCACACGTTGTTCTTCGCCACTTTTTAGAATCAATTCATAAATAAAACGAGAACGTACAGATTTTTAATTGCTGAAGTGGAATGAAGAATGAGAGAAATACCACGGTCTATGACAAATATTTCTGCTTTAATGTTTTTTCTGATATGTCACTCGAGATCAATGAAACTGAATCTAAGAATAACTTGATCATGCCTGCGCGGAAGGCGGTGAGAATGTCAATGGAAACGTCTCCAGCCTTAATTTCCTTGATTATCAAGTCTTCAAATGAACATGTTGATATCATAGACGAGGTGCCACAGCCAAACTCTATTTTTGTTTTTCTTACGGTACAATCGTGGATCAAAGCAAAAGGTATATTCAAAATAAACTGACCTAGGTGCCAGCATGAGCTTTAGTCTTTATCTAAGTTGCAGTGACGGCAATAAGTGTCGTTATTAAGACACTCCCAGCATGAGTATACCACTATCCCTAGCTGAGTCCATTTCCGATTTTATACTGAATACCTCGTGGACTACCGGTGATGGATTAGTGAACCATAATATATTGCCAAGCACAAAATTAAAGAGGGAGAGGAAAAAAGCTAGGGGAAATTGCTACTTTTTAAACAGTGTCCAGTATAGAAATTTATTTAAGTAAAGTATTTATTGTCACTCGTCTTCTTTAAAAGGAAGGCAAAAAAGGGGATTTTCAAGTCACGTTAAATTCCCAAATAAACAACCACATATTTACTCCCGTATCTACCGTCACTTGATTAAACATTTTTTTTTTGCCGATGGAAGGAAAATTAAGACAAGATATTTAAAGGATAATTGCAATAAATGACGCAAAGATTTCTGCAACAGTTCTGCCTTAACCTTCTGAAATATTACTTTTACATCCAGACTATACTTCGGACTGCTTCAGCTTATACTCGAAAAGGCTGACTTCTTGAAAGCAGGGAACGCTCATCCCAATAAAAATATATATATATAATTATTTATCCGTTTTTTTTTTGGTCTATGTTTTTTGGTATAATTGGTGTTTTCTTTATGGCAATTGAAAAATGTAAAATCAATATATGATATTTGTCACACCGTGACGTTTTATTCCAATTCATCGCAGTGAGGAAAAAAACAGTTTTACTTCTTATATAATTATGCAACACTAAAAAGTCGGGGTCCAAATGTTGCAGGATTCAGTAAACTTAGCAATAAAGCATCAACTATAGCTTACCTTCTCTCTGTAAAATTTAACAAAGCAGTTTTACGGAAAGTCAAAAAAGTAAGGAAAATTTCCTAGACAGATGTGGCAAAATGGTCGCCGTCGTCCGATACTGATAGAAGCTTTAAACTGCCGAAAAGAATGATTATAAAAACCACTTTCCGAACTCACATATTTGTTTTGCCTATTATATCAAGGAGCGGTT
Organism: Porites lutea; assembly: GCF_958299795.1. Taxonomy (NCBI): domain Eukaryota; kingdom Metazoa; phylum Cnidaria; class Anthozoa; order Scleractinia; family Poritidae; genus Porites; species Porites lutea. The sequence continues at coordinate 17,409,327 of NC_133211.1, forward strand.
TTGATATTTTGACGCCCCTCTCTAAATGGCTACTTCTTCAAATCTGTCAATTGCGCATGCGCAATACACACCAGGTCTTTGTGCCACAATAACTTTGGTGTGTTTGTATAATTATTCTATCACTTTTCATTGTCGTCCGGTTTTGTTGCTTTACTAAAATGTGCAATAAGAATGCATAAGAATCGTTTCTTATTACTTCAACCTAAACCACATAAATCATTTCCCCAGAATGTAATTTCGATCTATATATTTTAATCGTTTTAAAAGAAATATTCATTGATCTTTAAGCGCGGCGGGTCGATTTTTGTCTGGTGCGTCGGCCCTTTTATTCTTTTTTAAGATTTTTGTAGGCAAGAAGAAAAACATCCTTTATGAATGCTTTGATTGAAACCGGTGGCTTATCGTTGCGTGCCTTGCGTGAAATGTGGGCCGTAATTATTCAATTAGGGATGTAATTTTTTTAAGAATTTTAAAAAGATTCTTAAATCTTGACGGGGTGCTCAAAGGCGATTTCTCCTCTTCGCCTGTCACGGTCATCAAGGAAAACGCAAAGCCAACTCTGGTATTTGCTTTTTGAGGTCTTTAGAGCAGCAAAAGCGAGAGAACTAATAGTTGAGTTACCACACGAAGTGGTACATATTTAAGTGACCATGAGTCGATCAAAACAGTTTTATCTGGAAAATATTGTGTCTTCATTTCAATTTACCTTTAAATGAAAACTTCCGTTTAAAGGCACGCAATTTTAATAAGTTTATTCTCTCGTCTTTTTTCCGGATTCATTATTCAAAAAGAACTTCAGATCTAACTGTGAGTATACATGACAGACACAAAAGTAGGATTTTTGAATAGACTTGAATTTTGAATAGACTCAGTAAGATTACCGGAACGTTTACGTACTAATTCCAACCAGTAGACAAGGGAACTAGCGGATAATAGAAACGAATGCAGCCGAGAGAAAGCCGATCATCCAAGAAAGGGGTAGTTGTCCATATCGCTTACAGTTTACTCTGCTTTTTGTAATCATGTTTGTCTGCTAATTGAAATGCACTGAGGCTGAGCGGTAGCCAAGTGGTCAGCGCGTAGGGTTAAAAGTGGCTCCTCGGCCTTACAGTGAAAATAGACATCTGTCTTTAGCGTTTGGTAGTTCCGTTGAACTTAATCTAAATGCTAAGTGCACCACCACCATATATAAGTAAAGCACTAAATAAATTTATAGAGCGTTGAAAAGAGTTCAATTATAAAGTGAGAAGGTTTATAGGAAGCCGGATCCCCCCCCCCCCCCCAAAAAAAAAAAAAACAAGAAGAAATTGTGGTACTAGTACTAGTGGTCTATGATCGGTGCAGACCCCGGGGGGAGGGGGGGGAGTTACTCCCTTGTATGGCCTACACAGATGTGCCGCTGGGCAGGGTATGGTGTTTTACCTCCCCCCCCCCCCCGTCCTCCCCTGGGTGCTGACATGCTGGAAATGACTACCGATGCACAGGAGGGAAACAATAAAACTTTACAAGGCCTAATATACACAATGCAATCACACAGTGTCGTCAAGCGTTTTGAAATAACCATGATATTTTACTGAATCACTTTTATCTATGGTTTAAAATCTCCTCCACTGCAAGTAATCAACAACAGCCTTGGAAACTGTTTTACCTGCAAGGGATAAAAAAAAACATTTAGTTTTAAAGGACCAATGTCAATAAATTCAACTCCATCTGGGACGGACACCATTGAGACGGTTACTTTGTGTTTGTCTTAGAGAGATGAACGCTTTATAAAGAGACACCTAAAAGGGTAAAGAAAGACAGGGACCAACTCTGATGTCCGTAACGTTTTAGCCAGGTGTCCGCCTTATACAGATGTTCGTTAAATAAGACGAGTTTAAAATAATTTTATTAATTATAATACATTCGAGACAACTATTCCTGTGCCAAGCAAAGATTTCTGAACAAAGACTGATTGAAGCCGAAGAATTAATGAAACCAAAGCCTGAAAAGTATCACTGAAAACTTGTTTTCCTAATTGGATCACTAACATTTGCCGTTTGCCGTAAAGGTGATTCTTATTAGAGTGACGTTTACTGCAAAGCAAACGTCAGATTCAAGTTGAGAATTTCTCAAAACAGAAAATAAGCAGGTAAAAACTGTCCAGAACGATTCTTATGGATAAAACTGGCGTGAAACTTCTTATTTTTGAGTAAAAGTAATAAAGAGTAAACGACAATTAACAGGAAAACTTAGGTCACGTGGTACAAATTCACGTTTACCGTTTGGCGTAAACGTGATTCTTAATCTCTCTAATCTTTCATTACATTTATCTAGTTTCTGATTCAGGTCATCAAATTTTAAGGATTATCAAGCTAGCCTAAAAAAAACTCAAGAGAAGAGACCGCCTCCTTTTCCTTGGCACTGTGAGGAAGGCCTCTCTATATCGTTGCGCTTGCTTCTGATGCTGGTTAAATTGCTCAACTAAACGGCATGACTCGCGGCACAAACTAAAAAATAACCGATAACCAGTATCAAGCGCTGACTAATGTCCCCAAACTGTGAAAATGGACAAAAAGATAAATCCTCAAACTATTCGATTTCTTTGTTTTGAATTATTCTGGACAAAGAAAACTTACTTTTCAGTACCTTCTCACTGCTCAGGTAACACGTTATCAGGAAATTGTCCCAGGATGTTTCCTCGCGGGGAATAACGGGCCACTATGACGGTTTTAATGTAACCGTTCCCTAAATTCTTTGTTGCAAGAGCTGCACCAACCTGATGAGTACCCTTCCAAACAATCTATAGCAAAAAAACAAACAAACAAATCAAAAAACGCATTTGCAAAAAAAAAAAAAAAAAAAAAACATTTAACCCACGGACGGTACAAAGGGTACCCAGTTTTTTTGCAGTATAGATGCAGGAGCAAGTCCATTTAAGGCCTTATAGGTGATAAGTGAGATTTTCAAACTGGATTCTGTCTTATTCGCCACTTAAGAAACGAGAAGAGAACTGGACCCGAAATGCTTGTCCGAATCGTTTCTGGGATCGTTACTGGTGACGAGCCGGTCAGCTATTGGCTGTTTTTCCCTTTGAAAAAGTTGACTCGCCCCAGGTTCCTTTTCGTTTCAAAAGTGGCGAATTAGCAGCCAGTGGAGGATAAATTGGGAGGGAGTGATGTGATCAAAGCGTCGAGCATTCGGCACCCGTTGGCGTTTGTGCAGCAGCTTGTATCACTCCTACCTAATAAGCTAACACTTTTCGACAATCAGTAATTATCATCACAGGTAGCCCAAGCGTAAAATGAGAGTTTGTATGGGAAATAAAGAGTTTGAAACTTAGATAAAATAAATGAACTAAAAGCGATAAAAGTTATTAATAAAGTGTAAATATTGTTACCTCGTGTCATTGTGTTTGTTTTTACGAAGTTTCAGCGCGATTTAAGTACTTTTACATCATTTGACCTGACAGTGTAATAATAAGAGACAAGGTAGGACAGAATCACTCGACCGACCTGCAAAGCTGCTCAGAATCAGCTCCAAATTTCACGCGAAAAAACAAACACACTTACATTTTACGCCACCGAATCCACAAAGTGGTGCCTTAAGATCACCTTCCTGTAATCCTTTCCGGTAAACCTTGCGTTTGGATCGCATAACTCGATCGAAAAGATCAACTACAGTTCAAAAATCGGCGCCATTTATCCGTGACTAGTAAAAGTGTAACATTTCAACCGTCTTGTAGCTCGGCGGTGACTGAGCGCTAGCGTCAAATAATAACTCACCGGGAGAGGGTGACTTTACTTCGTTAAGGCAAATCTCTATGCACCCACCTGCGAGCAAGGTCGGCTTCTTTGTTTTCACTCGGCCAATGAACGTAGCAACAAAAAAACAATGAAGCCGACCTTACTGGAAGGTGGGTGCATAGAGATTTGTCTTAACGAAGTAATGTCACCCTCTCCCGGTGAGTTATTATTTGACGCTAGCGCCCAGTCACCGCCGAGCGACAAGACGGTTGAAATGTTACACTTTTACTAGTCACGGATAAATGGCGCCGATTTTTGAACTGTAGTTGATCTTTTCGATCGAGTTATGCGATCCGAACGCAAGGTTTACCGAAACGTATTGCAGGAAGGTGAACTTAAGGTACCACTTTGTGGATTCGGTGGCGTAAAATGTAAGTGTGTTTGTTTTTTCGCGTGAAATCTGGAGCTGATTCTGAGCAGCTTTGCAGGTCGGTCGAGTGATTCTGTCCTACCTTGTCTCTTATTATTACACTGTCAGGTCAGATGACGTAAAAGTACTCAAATCGCGCTGAAATTTCGTAAAAACAAAGACAACGACTCCAGGTAACAATATTAACACTTTATTGATAACTTTTATCGCTTTTACTTCATTTATTTCATCTAAGTTTCAAACTCTATTTTTCCCATACAAACTCTCTCATATTACGCTTGGGCCACCTGTGATTATCATAAGACCCAATTTTTAACGTATTTCAAAAGAGGGATTATTAGCAACAACTGTAATTAATAAAGAAAAACCGCAAACCTGTGTGAAGTGACCAAACTTCGGGGTGACATAAAACTCTGCTTTTGTAGTTGGTGGGTTGTTGTAAGGGTAGTCAGGCTCTTCGCTATACCTGCACAAAAAATCAAAGCAGTTTTGGAAATAGGTTAGGATCAAGAGAACATCTCTCTTAGTTAGGATGGTATATAGTATTAATAAATTGCATGTTTTTTATCTTCGCCCGCCATCTATAATTCCTGCTCAACTACACGGACCGAAATTTTGCAAGTAAACCCATCGAAAAGTTTTTCCGACTTCTAGGATCTTCTTGGCGCTGTGATCTTCCTTCCTCCATGCCTCGAAGGCGACGGTAACGAAAACGTCAAAGGAGCAACAAGATTTATTAGGCAAAACAACAAAACTTTACACGTTCAGCACATTACTTTGTTTATTACACATTGTACTCACTAATTATCTTTTCATTGGCTAAGATCCTACAGTTAAATTGGAAATCAGCGCACCCTACGGATTAGATAGTTATCTGCTAACAGATAACTGACTAATCTGTAGGTTGCGCGCCCAAAGCATGATTTTCAAGAGCAATGTCAAAGCGGTTCCGTGCGACGGTGCCGAGTTTGTCGTTATTTATTTCAAAACAATGTATAATGAAACAATTATTAGATCCGGTTTTTGTGATACTTTACATAAATGATGTTCATTTTTGCTCTGAAAAATTTAATTTCTTTCTTTTTGCGGATGATACTAATATCCTCAAGTTTACGCTGACAAAAACTTGAAATCCATTGAATTGACAGTAAATACTGAATTACAAGAATTATACGACTGGCTCACTACAAACAAGTTAACTGACATAAAATGGTAAAAAATCTAACTATGTCATTTTTCGGTCCTATCAACAACAACAACAAAAAAAACCTTCGAATTTCTATTTATGATAATGAAACCAATAAAAATGGAAATCTTGAACGAAAAGATTGCACAAAATATCTAGGAGTCTTAATAGATGAGAATCTTTCCTGGAGAACACATATTGTCACAGTTGCCATTAAGATAAGTAAAACGATTGATATGCTATCTAAGCTAAGACACTTTGTACCGTCTTCTGTTCTTGTGAACATTTACAATGCACTGATAACACTTTACTTAACCTATGATCTTATCTCTTGGCGAAACGCCTGTAAAACGTACCTCGACAATTAAAATACTTATCCTTCAAAAACGTGCACTACGCTTGATATATTCTGCAAACAGATAAGATCATGCTATTCCTGCCTTTTTTCGTAAATTCTAAAGTACTGCCATTAAATTTTTTGTATTATCAATCCGTCTTAAACTTAATGCACGACATAGACGAAAGAAATACACCGATAAATATTTTAAATTTGTTTTCAAGGACATCAAATTCACAACACTATTCTACACGCTCATCAACTTCACAAAATTTCTACGTAAAAAATCTAGACTTGATATACAAAAGAATGCGTTCTCTCATGTTGGCGCAAAGATATGGAATGAGATGCTAAATAGCTTTAAAAACATATCAAGGACGACCTTCAGAAAAAAACTTAAAGGAGCTTTATCAAATATACTGAAAACCGAAGACAACTATATAGATAACGACAAAATCATGGCTAGACTTAAAAAAATATTAACTTACAACTCTTCTCTCTATATATAACTAGTACCTATCATCATAATCGTTTCCTTTTTTTGTCCTTTAATAATTTTTGTTTTTTAAATGGTGTAGGTCTGCGAGTATCATTTTAACTTATAAAGGTGGATTTCCACTGTCGCATAATTTTTATTTGTGTACGCACGTTGTTTTACGCGCGTAAATAAAATAGAGGCGATGTATGGCAGGTCAAGCGTAAACATATCGCTTAACTTTTACGTTTACGCGCGGCGTTTCATACATTGCCTCAACTGTTTTATTTATGCAAGTAAATTTCACTCGCGTACGCACGTAAAAATTACGCGACTGTGAAAATCTACCCTACCTCCCAATAGCCACTCATTCCCAACTTGCCCAAAAACTGCTCCTCAAAGGGAAGGTTAATGGAAAGTTTTGTTTTCATAGTTATTAATTCTGACACATGTATAACCCATTAATTTTAACATAAAACGTTTCGCAAACCTTGGCATTGAAAGTGCGTGTGTACGTCTGCGTGTAGCCTTAAGCCATTTCAGAGTTTTGCAACTGGGAAATGGCTTAAGGCTATGCGCAGACGTACGCCGGCAAAAATTTCCAACATTGTTACGTCCGTTTGCACGGGGCTTATTAAGAGTCAACAGCAAAATAGTCTGACTTGTGTAGATCACCTACCAGGATTCCACGGCGTCAACACATGTGTAAGCTTTTGTGGCCGTCCCTCCGAACAAATTTTCCCCATCAGTAGTGTTAGCGTGTTCAAACTTTCCTTCTTCTATCAGTGTTTCAGCCCACTCCTTAGCCTCCTGAGCAAGTGTTGAGCTCCAGGTCAAAGGCTGTGCTCCATGAAGAGCACGCTTAGCATTATGAGCTCCCAGACAATCGCCTGCGTCCACTTTTTGTTCAATAAATACAAAGACAAATTAAAACACTTGCTTGGAACCAAACAATTGTTAAAAGCCGTGAGAACAAATACAAAACATAAACACTTGCATATATAACATTAAAGAAAGTGTGAGAGACAAAATGTTTTCCACAATTGCACTAAGAGGTCATGTGACATCGTTTTTTATGAAAATGAAAGTTATATGAGTTTGCTCTCGAAAAACGATTAGTGGGTCATATCTTAACAAAGTAATAGTGATTTGGTTTTCAAACCCGCGCCATTTTCTTAAAATAAGTAAGTTCGTAAATGGTCACGTGACCAAAATGTGAATTTTTGAAATTATGAATTACCTCTTTCTGAACTCTGACAAATTTTGCACTTAAACTTCAAGGAAAATGTTGAAAAGATGATGTGGTAACGTTAACAGCACATCTGAGGGTAACTATCAAACGTTTAACAAGATGTAAGCAGAGACCGGAGTAGTTTTGGCCGCCATGTTGGAGGGCAAGAGTATGCCCTCCAACGTGCATGATGGCCAATACAAATCATACTACTTTGTTGAAAAATCAAAGTGCCATAAAATATCTCCCTTAAATGCGTTTCCTCTCAAATTTTGGGCGTAAGATAATTTTTATGTGCTCTGTCAATTTTTGGCATCAGCAAGATTCCAACTCATTGTTTAAAGGAGGCATTGGTCACGTGACTTCTTAGTGCAAGTGGCCTATTTGTCAAGAATCGACGATGCAGTTGCCCCTTTTGTAAACGATCGCTGCCATTTGCAAATGGCAACGACTGTTTACGAAAGAGAAATAGGTATCGGCGACTTTCACGTTTCCCATAATGCAATAGAACGCTTTCACATGACGTCACGTTGGCCATTGTGGTGTTCGTAAACAATGAAACAGCGGCCATGTTGCTCCTACAAGCCAGTCCTGTGGGAGTATGTATGCAACTTCATTAGAAGAAAAGAGAGAGCTTACATTAGAAAGAGTTCAACTCCCACAGGACTGGCTTGGGACACCAACATGGCCACCGTTTCATTGTTTAGGAAAACCAAAATGGCCTCCTTGACGTCATGTGAAAACGTTCTATTGCATTAAAGTCGCGAATTGACCTCTTTAGCTTGTATGATTTGTTTTGCGAATGAAGGTTTCAGGAGATTACCCCTTTGTCTTTCCATAAATCATGGGAACAAATGCACGGGAATAAGACGGAATATGAATGAAGTAGTTCCGTAGGTTATTATCACAAGACCTACACTGGGAAAACAAACAAAATTCACGATACGTGGCTTCTTAGAGGGAAAACAAGTGACAAAATCTATCCTAAGGTGGCTCGATAGGGTTTTTCAGGGTCAATACCTCCCAAGTTTCAGCATAAACTACGTCGCCATTAACGAAGGTTTGAAAAAATTATCACCACAGCTGTATTAGATGCAGATGAAAGTTCCTTTCGATCAAGGTTACAATGACATCGGAGTTGCCATGACACCATGACGCCATTACCTATTTTACTTGCCGCAATTCTCGGCACAGTGAGAACTCTTCTTCAAAAACATTTACCAGAGCTTTCTCCTCCAATACCAACCTCGATGATCGTGAAGTTTGAGCCAAATCTACAAGACTGTTATAGAGATATTTTGGGATGAAGTTTTCATGGTTAGAAATACGCTAAAAATTTGACAATCTTGATGTTCGGCCGTTATCTCTGGAAAACGAAACGCTTTTGAAATGCAATTTTACCTCATAGTAGTTTTAATCTCTGATTAAAACGCGTGTGAAGGATCATGGAGATAGCTTTAGCCGACTGCTACAAAAAGAAGAATTTGATTAGTATGTATCGAGGCGCTCTTGTTAGCGGTTTTGTAAACATGTTGGTCTACTTAAACACTTAAGCGAATAATTTTGAAACCGCTTGATAGATTTTTATAAAATTTGGGATTTTCGAGATTAACTGTCGTTTTATATGACCTTTGAGTTTCAAGAATATTGATATCTTGTAATGCAGTAAAATAAGGACTACAATTCGCTAATTTTTGGTCGGAATTTATATTTTCGTGGACAACAATAGCTAACATTTCTGCATATTTCAAATGCATTGTTAGTTACTGCAGTTTTTCACGTGAAAAGGAAACTTGAATACCCTGAATAAAGAGAGGCTCTCACTTGTTAGCACGTAATTTCCGACAAAAAAAATTAACGAATTGTAGCCCTTATTTCAATGCCTTACAACATATCAATAATCTTGAAACTCAAAGGTCATATAAAACGATGACGAACATCAAGGTGGGTAGCAGAGGGAAAAGCCCAAGTGAACGGTTTTAAAAGCAGAGTTCCCAGTGCCAAAAAATATGGCTGCAAGCAAAATAAGTAATGGCGTCATTTCGTTACTATGACAACTCCGATGTCATTGTAACCATGATCATAACAAATTTTTATCTTCATCTAATACACCTGCGGTGGTAATTTTTCCAAATTTTTGTTATTAGCGTCGTAGCGTATGCTCAAACTTGGGACGTATTGACCCTGAAAAAACCCTATCGAGCCACCTTAAGAAGATCTTGTCACTATCTAGCCCCCTGCGAAACCACGTATCGTGAATAAGGTCTATTAGATCACTCCCCGCTCGCGCTCGGCACTTGCTTCAAGCTCGTCCTTAGGAGTTCGCGCACCCTGCTCAGTTACACTAAAACATTAAAAAATGTTTTTAGACGTCTTTTTTTTTTATAAATTTAACACTAATTAACGGTCTTAGTAATCAATCAACTTGTGGGCAAGTCTAATACCGTCTTTGCTCTTAAATTTATGAAATACCTGTTGGACAAACCTACGTCATAATTTCCTCCAGTTGATTGTCTTTTAGGGGGAAGGGGTGGGAAGGATATAAAGAGAGTAAAAAAGTAAAGTCTCCCAAAATAGTAGGTAATGTAGGAGCTTCTCGTAAAATGTTTCCTCATTGGTCGCAGAAAACAATAACACATGGTTTATCCTTATTTCCTACTGTTTCACGGTAAGGGTATCGAACCAATTGGCTTTTAGGGTTAGGGGAGCTGCTACATGACACTGAATAGTCGGCAGTCTGGAGTTCAAAATTCAGTTTCAAAAAAATGGTACTCCAAAGTAATCATGTCAACAAAGTCATTCATGATTTTTTTTGATAATCTTTGACTTCCACTTAATGTATTGGCTAGTGCATGGCTATCATGAACTTTCAAGAGAGGCTGCTAAATTAAACCAAGACAATGCTCCTGAGTGAACTAACCTTCCGGTGGTTGAGTTGGTGGCACTATAAAAAAAAATGAAATAAAGTTATTTTTAATAAAACAGTTAAATTTGTAACTGTCTAAAATTCGAGCGATGTAAACATGAGCCTCATGTCTCAAAGTCCACTAAGAGGGAGTTAGTTTTAAGAAAAGCGGACGGCATTGAGACAACGCAATTGGTTTGAAACAATCAATTTAACCTTTGACGAATAAACCTGGAAGCATTCGTACTTGTTGATTAAAGGACTCAAGGTACAAGTATTCGAAAGGTTTATGGTTCCTTCAGACTTACTTTCGCAGTTGCTGCAAGATGCAGGGCAGTTACTTTGTACATAAGTATAGTATTGTGACGTTTCCAAACAATAGTCTTGCGCCTTGAAGTATGCACATCCCTCAATCTTGTCATACTGATCTTTAGTGCAGAGAGCTGTCAATAAATCAGTTAGACAGAGTTCTTCAGTAAGTATACTACGGTACGGGAAAAGTTATTTGTTCAGCCTTCGTGGGAGGTTTGAGTTAGCGGGAGTCGACTGTAGAACACATGTGCACATGTAGGCGAGGCTCAGTCTCCTGTCGTGGCTGTCTTGGTGCGCCCGCGATTCTCCCCTCATCAAGGGCGAGAGAAAATAATGCGGAAAAATGAAAAAAGATATTCATTACTGAAACGACAAGGTTCGATATCGCTTCACCATTTTAATTCCAGAGCTCTTCTCTAGTTCTCACATGAGCAAGGACAGAACGACGTGGGAGTCGTTGTATTTTAACAGGAAAACCAATACCATAAATCGATACCACTGCCGTCGTGATAAATGAGTTAACACTTTGCTGACTTTGCTGGCTCGAGGTTTGTACCTTGAGCGTGTCCAAACAAATTTGAGCAACACAACTCATGGGGTGTTAATAACTTTTTCGACAAGTACCCATCACCTTGAGGATTACCTTTTCGCTAGAAATGTTACCTACCACGTTTTTCAGCTCTATAGCCCTCCAACGGAAAATATGACCTTGAAAGATGACGGCCGGGGGCACAATCAGACACGGCAGAAAAGGCCATGAAGACGAGGAGAATGGCGAAGCTTCGCATAAACATTTTGTTTTCCTCGAGCAACTGTAGAGAGCAAAAATAATAACACTAACGTAAGCAATAATTCCTATCTTTACTGTTCGTAATTTTGTGGTGCAAAGGCTAGTGAGGCCAAAACAAATGACAGAAACAAATAAATGAAATAAACATAACAAGTATTGGCCTGGGACCAGGCTCCTTGTTGGAGAAAAAAGGCGATTAACGGGCCTTGCAAAACGAGCCGAGCAAGGGACTGGGGAGGGGAAGTGGCGGAAGGGCGCCGATCCTTTCTCTCCTCGATTCCTTCCTATTTTCGCTTCTTTCTTCTCACTCGCCTTGAAAAAGATTAAGAAAGCAACAAACTAGAGGCAACCAGTCTTCTATAAATCTTATTATGACTCGGGGATATGTATTATTAAAGATCTCTTGTTCAATCTCGACAATATAGAATCCTTTAATGCAATTAATAACATAGTTGAGAAAGCTAATTTTCTTACATGGACAGGTCTCAGCCACGCAATTCCCTCTATTCTGAAAACAATAGAGTACACTACCTTCACAGAAAATACTTATTTTACAAAGGGGAATGAGATTTTTGACATAGCAGAAAAGAAAACGAAAGACTACTACTCTTTAATAATATCAAGTAAAGCACAATTACCTAGTAATGCAAAGAATTTAAAACATGATTTTGGCTTATCTGACGAAGACTTAAAAATTGCTTACAACCTTCCCTACCTGACAGCACAGGAGCCTTACGTCAAATCCTTTCAACATAAAGTTTTAAAATCAATACTTTACACTAATGCAAAACTTTTTAAAATTGGATATCTCCAGCATGACAAATGTACTTTTTGCAAGACTGAACAGGAAACATTGTCACTTTCTCTTTTACTGTCAGCACTCAAATATGTTGTGGAAAAATGTTAAACAGTATTATTTAACAATAACAAACGAATTTCACGGGTTGTGTTTACGAGAGGTTATAATTGGAATAACGATGTCAAAGTGCCCCTTGTTAAATTATATGATATTAATTGGTAAATTGTATTTATGGGATTGCAGAAAGAAACAGGTACTTCCCAACATCGAAGGTTTCAAATTTAAAGTAAGAATTAAATACCAAGTTGAAAAATATATTTCCACCAAGAATAATAAATTAGAATCCTCTTATGAAAAATGGCCAAAAGACATTTCCCCCCTTTAATTAAGTTCGTGTGTATGTAATTAAAATTGTAATCTTTTATCAGACACTTTTTTTTTCTGTATTGTTTTTTGTTTTTTTTTGTATGTGTGTTTGTGTTTTTGTTTTATTTCAGAGTGTACTGTGAATAAGTGTTAATTTCTTTTTTATCTACATAATTAAGTATTAATTAATTCTTTGCTCAATGAGTGTAGCTCCTGCAATTTTCTTTCGAAATTTCTGATCCTCCTGTCATTTCATAGCTATATCAGTTTTTAAAACCTCGCCGATCTTTTTTTAAAAACATTATAAACGAAATTATTACCAAAAAGACTAATATAACGACTACCAACTTCGCATTCACTAGCACTTATGTTGGAAACTTCAAGTACACGCAAATGTCGAAGAACAATTAAAAATTAAACAACTACAAGCAAATCATATGTCGAGATGATATGACATCATATGAATATCTTTTCATTGTTAGTAACTTAGCTATACTTCGGAATCCCACACTTTTATGGACCCAAATATTCAAGGAATTGAGAAAGAGTCATTCACGAGAACTATATAGATGTACTGTAAAAATGAGTGACTACATGTATTACAAACGTGTTCTCAGATATATATATATATATATAAGTTCATAATTAACGGCAATTTTCAATTTAGAGATGTTTAGATTAGTGGTGTAATGTTCTATCTTATTTATATACATATGTACATAAAACAGTACATGTCAGCATTTTTGACGACTCGACACATTCATGACCAGGCCCCGGTTGTTTTAAACGCGCTTTATCACTGGATAAATCACTATCCAGTGGATAAGTATTAGGGAAAGTAATTGTGCTGTCCACTGTACAGAGACTTATCAAGTGGATAGCGTTTTCCACCCAGCCTAGTCCTAGCACACAAGGACACTTCGTAAGTCCCTAAATCTGTCCATATCAACAGGATTTAACTGTGTTTTAGATGCTAGCGATTGATTATATACTGACCTGTAATTGAAACACTCGCCAAATGTCAAGCGCCTCTCAAGCAACTCCCTCTGTTTCGACAAACCCAGCAAAATGCCGTTAAAATGAACCCAAAACGCCCGATGCAAATATTGGCTCTACAGCTAAGTATACAGCTTAACAATATCAGCAATATCAATATCAAAATCTATCACGACCTAGCCAGCTGACGGCGGACGGTGACTTAAGCAAAGACGTTTTCAGCCGACTTCAGACGACTTCAGCCGAAAGGGAACATTCTGCATTCGCGGATAATGGTTGAACTCAATTTTCGGGTAAGTTGTGCATATAAGAGTAACGACACTTAGCAATACGCGTCAAGGCATATTAAAACGGAAGAGGTGCGTCGCACAAAAACGCCTTTACTTGGAATGTTTTCGGCGACTACATGATGTTAAGCGTCTCGGGCGTATCTGTTTAAGAGAGGCCGCTATGTGATGCTACTTGCCATCTCATTAAAAAAAAAGCTTCAACATGTCTTTTTTCAATTGAATTCCAAAAGTAATGATCTAGTTTTGTTATTTAAGCTTATATGAAGGTAGTTTTCTGTCGTCTGTTGCTACAGATGGCAAGGATGGAAATGGATTGAAACTTGAAAAAATCGGCTATGGATCGGCTGTGGATCGCGTGTCATTTCGGCGGGCCAATATGGGATTGATGCAGATGATGCATACTTCTAGTTTTCAGTTTAAGTCGGATTGAGTTTAGTATAGGGAATTCAGGAATGAAAGATCTTTGCACAGATACATCATTTTCTTGGTAATTCTGACCAAATAAATCCTGCCAGATTTACACAAATATCCTTCTAACATTTTGGGGAGAAATCCACTGCCAGTTTTGCCATTCACCTACTAAATTTCCTCCTTTCCTGGAAAGTTAGCCAGCCTAATTTCCTACCTCTACAGGAGCATTTTGTGTATGGTTAAAGGAACTAAAAGTCACTGATAATGACTTTAGCATACTGAGAATTGACCTAACAAAAACAGTATTTTCAGCCACACACAAAGACCCCAAGCCACCCCAAGTCCCTTAACCAAGCAAAACTGTGTCTTACAAACCCTAATCCAGAGATTTCAGAGCTGTTTCATTTAGCTTTTAGCTGAATGGTGGAGTTTTAGCCTTTAACCGATGGTCGCACGTCTTCTTGCCTTTGTACATTAAAATATATACTAAACTCGGGGATACATATGCGCCACATGTATAACTGTGCTTTTAAATCCAGATATTGTTTTAAGTGCTTCCTATGAAAATGAGTGACTGTATCCTCTGTAAGTCCATTTAGATTCTCATCTTTAGAGATCCTGGGGCTAAATGTCTTAGTTTATCTTTGGTCTAATCATGGCGATCTCGTTACGTTTTTTTGTTGTATTTTATATTTATTTTTATACAATTGTACTGATATTTTTGGCCTGAACTGCACACGACCCCTCAAGCTACCTACAAGTAGCTTTAATATACATCGTGCTTAAATATAGGTTTTGATTTAATTTGATTTGAAACAAAAGGCAATGAATCTCAAAAATTAATATCTATCTGCTTAGCTTTGATGCTGAAAGAATTCCTTTACATAGAATAAAATATTTCGGTGTGTAGAACGTACTTAAAGCTTCTAGATACCACTATGAATTGATGTTTCTTTTTAAAGTTAATTTTTAAGGTCATACTTTGAGGTCTGAATTAAATGAAATAATTGCTGTTAGCCCTTTCAGAGGTCAAGAATAAGTGCCGTTCAAAAACTGACGGGCAACTTTCTAATTTCCATGCTAAACCAACTATAAGGATTGAAATACTTATTACTAACATGAACTCAAATCACGAATATCTTTCAAGTGATACATACAGAGGGTCGACCAACGGGCTTGGGTAATTCAAAACATGGTTTTCCTTTCCCTAATGTCAAATCTGCTAATTAATTTATAAAGTCTTTCTCCTTAAAATGGAAACCTTTATGGTTATTTGTTTTTAAACTTGGATAATTTTGCAAATTGATTAAAATTGCGATAATAATAATTGCTGTCTTTTGCTTTTAATAGACCGCCGCTAAAAGTATATACTACTGCAAAGCAAAGCTGCAATACCTGCCCACGATTGCTTCATTGATAACTCGATGAACCATGCGACTCACCGGCACACATCATGATATTATGTCCTCTCTTCCGCAAACCTCATTCACGGCTTCCTGACATTCACTAACTCTTTTGTACAAAAGACTCGCTGATGATAGTTATATTAAGTCGCCTTAAGTAGCATTTCCTGTTTTCGGTGGTATTCAGTTATTCTCGATCAGCCTGGGTGGCGTGAGCACTAAAATGCAACTTTTCTGGCACTGCCTCGTACCCAGACGTCTCTCTTTTGATGAAAATGTGCGCGCAAAGGCAGGCGGGAAGGTACCCTTCCACGGTCCTTTGCGGTTCATCACCAGTCACTCGTTTCGCGCTCGCCTGTGCCATGCGAAAAACGAACCGCCTGAGGAGGAGGCTGATACTGGCAGATGATTTCTACACATACGACTTAATTTCTGCTCTAATGTCTTTCGTGTCAATATCGTGTCCTTCGTACGCACAATTCTCTTGCAAATATCCCTGCTGCCGCTCCCTCCTGTCCTTTAGGTGCCAAATTTGTGCCTTGATTTAAGGTGAGGTTAAATTTAATACACGCTCGATTCTCTATTTCCCTTTCCAGAAGCATATATGCTTCTGCCCTTTCCCAATATACTGTCTTGCCTTTGCCACAGACGAATATATGGTTTCAAATTGTCAGTCCTCTTAACCTGATTAATGTCAAAGTCTTTTCATCTCTGCGAACTTCTGAGGAGAAAACTACCGTGTTTGACTTGTACTGGTTTGTGACAGATTTTTAATGCAGCACAAGATTAGGAGCTATGTCCTAATTCTTTGAAACGAGTTTGGGGTGTTTTTGTATTATCACTATTATTTTTTGGCAAATCAGTGCTTTCACGACAAAATTCACTAATTTAAAACTTTACTGCATTATATCATAAATCATTTCATAAGTCTTGTATGGTATTAAAACCTTGACCTCTGCGATACCGGTGCAGCGCTCGTGGCCAATTGAGCTATAAACAAGCCAACTGGGGGCAGGGCATTGAGTTGGTTCGTTATAATTTTTGTCAGGTTAATGGTTTAATCTGAGTGGGAGTGTGGCCTTCTGAATCAAGGACTGTTGTTTGCAGTCTTTGCGGTAGTCCGTATTAACAATAGTATAAGTCCTATTTAGGACCACACTCTCCCAGACGATCATGTTCCACCTACTGTTGACCAGTCTCCTCATTTAACTTAAAAAAAAAAATATGCGACCCAACTCAATGACCTCTGCCCAGTTGGCTTGTTAGTATACTTGGCCACGAGCACTGCACCGGTATCGCAGAGGTCAAGGGTTTGAATCCTGGCAAGGCTGATTTTTTTTCAGTCTTTCTTTTCGCAAATGGAAAAGTTCCGTCCAAGTGACTGCAATGATTGTCTTTCATTAAATTCTTCAACCTGCACTTCCTATTTATGATTAGAAATGAATTATGCAGGAAAATCGTACATTACAACCGTGCCAGTCTAGAATAGATAAAATACTGCAAACTCACCAGTTGTGCTGATCTGATTGGATCGCTTACTTCGGGATAAAATCAACTCTTAGCAAGAAGAATGAATGTTACCTTAATATGTGGAAATGAGAACAGTACAGATGCAACAACTGAATAAACATTATAAAAATAAGATGCATGTTGGCGATAAAAATTGTATTGGCCATTATGTTTTCTCAATATCATAGGATGATCTACATTTTCAATATTCTAGTATATAGCGCGCTATTTTTTTATGGAAAGTTAAGTAAGCAACGACTGAAGGTGTAAAACGCGACGTCGCAACTCTTCAAACTAACCGCGAAGGCAGTGTCGAAATACAAGCAAACACGCTACTAAATGGGAAATGAGTTATTTGCAAAACGCTTCTGAGGAACGTTTCTAATTAAGAAGTAACCAATATTCAATTTTGACTCATTAATTTTGTCGTGGCATAGTTGCAAATGTAATATGAATATTTTAGTAAAAAAAAACAAACAAAACACATGTTCTCTTAAATTAATCGTTTTAGAATTTGAGGACGTTAACGTTTTCTTTAATAATTTTTATGCCTTCTTTTTTCTATAAACAATTTTTGTCTGATTTTTTATAATCCTGTTCTGTTGTAAGTGTCACTAACACGTTACCGTTTTCAATGTGGGGCTCCGTTAACGTTTCTGATGTATTTCTGCTGTCGACACGCCTGTTGTTAGAGCAACCGACAGCAATTTACAGAACTTAGAAAAAAGTCTAAAAAGGCAACAAAATGGCAAACAAGGGATATCTTTCACAATAACTGCACTGGTTCTACGTCTTTTGATGTGTTAACAAACTGCGACCGGACATTTTCAAGTGGTTGCAGAGAGGGGTAGGGTATGTCACTTGGACGAAAAGAATAGACTATAAATACTGTACTTAAATGAATCATCGTTCTCGTACGTTTGTTATGCATTTGAATTGTTGTGCATTTACGAACTGAACACCTATTCAAGTCATGTGGACAATACTTGCGCAGAAAGACAGAAATGAAAGCCAGATGACCACATTACACGCCACACGTGATCCGTTTGTAGGAACACTGACAACAACGAACTTGGCTTCGCGCACTTGTCCTCAATGACCTCGAATTTTCTCGACAATGCTTGTACAAAAAATACAAAATATGGCGTTTAAAACTTCCAAATTGGACCAGATAGCTCTTGAATATTGATACTATGGCTTTCTCGGGCGTCTCAGGGTCGATGGAAGAGGATTTCTTCACCAAAAGCCAATCTTGAAAAAACGTTCGCCAGAACAGAAATCAAGATGCCGCACTTGCGCAGAAGGATGTCACTGATAAGCAACTCATTGCTTAGCTTTGGAAGTTATAGAAGTAAAATTGAAGCAGTTTAGGTTTCTGGGAAACTACCCACCTACCCCTCCCTTAAGCCAACATTAGCACTTTCTTCTCATTTAGGGCAAAATGTTTGCTTAGGGGAGGGGCAGGTGGGCAGTTTCCCAGAAACGGTAATTGATCCGTAAAATTTGCGTGATGGTAAATATTTGAGTTTCACTGCGGGCCATCGGGTATCTTTGTCTCCCTCTCCGTCACCGTTGGTGATTTTCAAGAATAGAAAGGAAACAATACCAATCGCCGCACTCTAGAAATTTCTTGCGTTTAAGTCATTCATCAGCGTTTCTTAGCTTCCTCGGCGTGCGGTGTAGTGTATAAATGTTACATTGTACTTGCTTAAAGGATGGTAGTGAGTAAACCATGATGTCTATAACAAAATTTTCATGGAGTACAGAGCACGTTTGAGACTAGCGGGGCTAATCTGAGCCCGTAAGGGTGAGCATGTGTTAGAGGAGTTCGGGGCCATGTTCCCCCCTGAAATTTTTAAATTTTATAGTGTCCTGAAATTACTAGAAACGCATCTAAAATTATTAGTATCAGTAGTCAGAAATGAACCAATGCAAATTGATAATGTTTATATTATTGTCACTATAGTTTACATCAGTTAGAGAGCTGTCCGACGTTTCTTGAATTGGAATAGGTTAGAGAAAGTTCCAATCTTGATACCTAGGATGAAATTAACCATGCTAAGTGAAATAGGTTCCAAGTCCATCAACAAGTTGCGCCTCGTCGTCGAAGCTCAGCCGCAACTTAACAACATTGCACTGAGCATTGGTTTTCCAACTGATACTAGACATCTTTTGAACATTCCGGCTCGACTCTTTAAGCCTTGCCGAAGTCCGTCTTCGGGCCTCTAGAATTCATGTATCTGTTCATTTTTGCGTTAAAATCAAAGCTGTACTAAATTGTTTAAAGCATAGATGGAAAAAGTAAGGAAGAGGAATTGATAGTTGCAGAGGAAAGCAAAAAGACCCTAACAAAACCGCCAATCATTCGGAAAAAATTAATCCAAAAGCAAATTATTTCTGGATAGAAACTATAAACAGAAAAATTTTCAGTCGAAAATCGAACCTTCGTTTGAAAAGGCAAATGACAAAAGGCACTTTTTTAAAGTCTTAAATAAAGGAACAAGAACAAAGAAAAGTGTTACAAAGTTAACAAAGAAGTCAAGGTGTCAATGAAATATTTGACTGATGTTGGCTTTAATAAGTTACTTTAATAAGTCCCTGATTTTATGTGTATTTTATGTGGATGTTGTACTTCAATTTGACCGCCTTGGTTTATTTTTTTTCCCTCTGTTTCAATCTCATTATCATACATTACTATACCAGAGCTGTTTTAAATCTTAACACCCAAGAAGTTAAGAAACTTTTTCTTGCGATATATTACCCGTCACTATTTAAGCAATAGAAAACGTTTTCCGTGTTTGCATAACCTGATATAAACACGAGAGGGGTTGGGAGAATTCGAGACAGTTATGCAAACCCGAGACGAAGTCGAGGGTTTGCATAACCGTCGAGAATTCTCCCAACGCCTCGAGTGTTTATATCAGGCTATGCAAACACAGGAAAAAAGTTTTCTATTGCTTTTATAAAATAACTTTCCCTAGAAAAAAACGCAAAACTCTTTGTATGGCACTGATTAAAAGAGAAATTCTTACCAGTCGCAAAATCTAGTCCACGAAGTCTTGCACGCGTAATGAGTTCTTGTTTTGCAAAAAGATGCTTTGCAAAATACGGAGTTTTCTCGCTTAAAATGTCAGCTTAAGCGAAGAAAAATTGACTCACCTTCTTTGTAACGATTTTCCATGTTTCAGCCGACGAAGGAATGGGTAAATAAAGTAAACTTGTCGAGTTTTGAACTCGAAAACTTTTTCAAATTTGATGCTTGCGTGATTAGCGCGCGAAAAGCCAAACAACTTGACGCCTCAACCATGTTTACATACTCTCATGCAAACACTGCTCTCGGCCAATCAGAGCGCGCGTACTATCTTAGTTATTTTATAAAAGTAATTCAAACCCGGTTAAGCCCCAGGTACGGTCAAAGCCACTGCAGTTATCGAGTTAGAAACAGTCCAGAAATTTACCGAAATTGAACAGAAAGGAAGAAAAATTCGCCGCGCCGACACCTTTGGGAGGCTAACAACTCAGTGACCTCACACCTTGCGTTGCTTAGCATATGCACCTTGGGCAGATGGTATGTCACGTTTTCCCCAGAAGCAAATTTATATCGAACATATAACCGATCTTTGCGTTTAATTTAGCGAGTAAACATGAGAAATTTATACAGACGTCGCCCTTGTATTTGAAGTCTAAATTTGACAAAGACGAAAACGTATACATGCTGCAGTAATTATAAATCAGAGGTTAGATATGAATTTTACAAAAACTCTAAAATATTAAGCGGACAAAAAAAAATTGTATAATCTGTTGGCTTCCTACCACAGCCCACTCCCTGGTACATTCGGCGAAGCCTATTCGCGGGAGACCTGGTTTTAAAACAAATTGAATGCGCGATCCCAGAGTATCCGTTATATTTGGCGGAATTTCATGGCGCCAAAACGTAGTTTCTGAAAGAAACTAAGTATTTTTCCTAATAGTCATATTTCTATTAACAATTGGCAGAATCATTTCCAACTTTTTAATAAAAGAATAAATGCCACATCAAGAGCATAAACTGGGGTCAGTCGCTTTATGATGCTTTAGCCATTAAAATGTATTGAGTCAATTTAGTTCACTTTGTTACCCCAGCGGGAGTTACACTGACCTTACCGGTGCGTTGTTGCCAGCGTTAAGAGACCCGGGAAAAATAAATGGGTACCCCTCGACTACCTCACTTATGGCTGAGGGGCAGTTAAGGTTAGTGTTAATGAGAAGATGTAGGTGGAAATAATCTTAGTTTTATCTATCCTTACCTTCAATAATGATCTCAACCTTACACTCAAACAGCACTGCTCACTATATAAATCTAAAGTTAACTGAACAACATTTATAAACCCTGTTTTGCATTGCAATTAGTTATACCACCCATCAATCAAACAATACAAACAGGAAGAAAGCAAACAAGACTAATAACCACACATTGTTTTAAGTGTAAAGCGAAATGTGAGCGCAAACAAACCTATGACTTTTTCGCACCTTATACACCTACGAGGATGAAGTTGAAATATAGCTCTGTTGTAAAGTGAATTCTTTTGTCCTGTTTTACCTGTCCATGAAAATTTCCCAAAGACAATTTCACCCTTCGAAGATCGGTTAGACGCAAAAAGTTGGTCCTCGGCGTGGCAAAAAAAATTTCCCACTGATTGGTGGTGCAACCGCTGGCAGCTATCAAACGACTATCTCGCTTCTATCAATTTTGGTCAGCGTGCGTGAGCGTGTTACGAATAATTAGCCGGTCGATTCTAAACTGGAGAAATATTTTGAATGTATAAATATTTCGTTTTAATTACCGATTTAAAGTATGTTTTATACCTGCATTTGCGGTCGGCCTTCACGCTATTGTATGCAGTTTGGCCCTCCCTTGCTATAGCCACTAATTTAACAAAAGGGTTTTGCTAAGAATTCATACAATAAATGTGACTCTTATCAATCTTGTTGGCACTTTTGTCATTTATAGATAGCATGTCGTGACTAATTTTGACTTTTATTTTGTGAAAGTGAAGTCAGTCGATGCAGTGTATCATGCGAGCCGCATTTTAGCTCAGGAGTGAACATTACAGGAAATAATACATATTTAGTTGCATTGATTTCACCAAGGGTTCCGTTTCGTCTCTTAGTTTTTGAAAACCAACTAAATGAGAACGATTCTCTCTCATTTTTATTCATCTATTCATTTATTCATTCATTCATTTATCATTCATTCATTTATTTTGCCTTTAACCTCATAAAATTACAATACTCAACAACTTAATATGCTCTAACAAGAGAAGATAAAGGGGGCTTGACTCTCAATAATTCATGTTATAATATTAACAATGGTAATGGCAAGGAATCCTACATAGGAGCCGGAGACTCATGAACTATAGGATTCCTGAGAATATAGGATACACCTTATCAAATTGAGGGCACTGAATGAAAAAAACGAGAAGACACTGAGAGAGGGTCTTTAGTTATTTTCGTTCTCTGTTGAAATTTCATTCTCCTCTCCCATTTTCGCCACGGAGAGATCTTTGTTTTAAGACAGGTGAAAGCAGTCTTGAGTCGCAGCTGATTTGCTCTCGTTTACAACTTACGAATGAATTTAATACGTTTGTTCCCAGACGAAACCTCAGTAGTTGTTGTTCTTACAAAGAAACTTTTATAGAGTGGTTTTCGTTTGAGTGTCGTAAAACCAAAACCAAAGTAATTACTCTGGCCAATCACATAGGACACAGACAATACATTGAACCAATCAAAACTCGAAGTAATTACATGTGGCTGACGCAAAGCGCGGGAAAATGCATGCGAGCGCGTCACAATTGGCTTTGGTTTTACTTCTGATTGGATGAAAAGGTGGCGCGAATCTTTTAAGCCAATCGCATCGAGTAGAAAGTGCAAAACCAATTACTTTTCGACACTCAAATGAAAACCGCTCTAATTTAGGGGTTTACTTAACATCCCTTTAAATTATGAGGCTCTGTCGTGCCAAGAGAAGATGGCCTAACACAGTGGGCCGGCCGGTATAGTTCTTGTTCAAGTGGGAATTCCGGGGGGTGAGTATGAGGCATATTACAACAAACAACACCATACAGCGACGTCGCAGAGCATAACTATTTGTTCGTTGGCTAGCAGAAGGGCAGGGGCCAAGAAGCCCCCAGTCGTTTTGGCAATTGGCATTTTAAAAAAATAAATTAAAATTTTAACCATGCGTACCATGCAGAATTTGATTTAGGGGCCGTCGCTTATCGGCCAAAGAATAAATTGTAAACTTTAATCTTCAGTACTTACATGGAACCATTTTATTTAATGTAAGTTACTGGCACTTTTCATCAATATCAGTGGTTTATCTACGAAAACTGTGTGTTTACCTCGGCAAACTAAGAACTATTTAGTCACCATAATACTGAGCTACAATCCCGGACAAAAGTCCTTGGGACAGTACTGCAATATTCATATGTTTCCGTCATTTCTCGGTTCCCTCTTAAAACATTGTATCCTTTTCAAAATTTTCGGGCAGTTCTTCCTCCCCCCCCCCCCCCCCCCCCCACCCTATACAAAGTTGAAACTCGGAAAAAATTCTGGATACACGCGTCCAACATTGTTTGTATGCTGAGGGAAGGGGTTGGACCTGTGTCAATTGGAAAACGCCCCAGAAATGCAAAAGTGTCCCAAGACTTTTGTCCATGGTTGTAGGATTGTAGATTGTAAGCGTGTGGTAAATGCAATACACGTACATGTAAGTCAAAAACATAACTCCCAAACGGCACCGTGTTTATTTAGAATAAGTTAGCGTCTTCCCAAAGTTTTATTAAAAAATGAGTACTATTAAAGGAAAAACCGTTAACACAGAATTGCGTGATTAGGTTTGGGTAATCAATGTACTTTAACTGGTAGTTCAGTTCTTAACAGAGAATTTAGGTTGTGCAAATAACTTTCTCAAACTCATTAATATTTTATAAAGAAAATACAAAGGAAATTAAATTTTTGGAAATGAGATGAAAAACTGCTCATTTTTGCATCCTTAATTACTCCTTCTTAAATCATTTTGTTTGAGAAGTAATATCAAGCATTTGACACAGTGTTTCATCACCAGATGAAACACCTCGAAGTTCGTCAAAACTACTCCGCTGCGCGTCGAATTTTCAACGCTCTTCTCAGTGCTTCATTTGGTGATGAAACACTACGTCTTCATGCTTGATATATTACCTGAACTATTTACCTCACACCCTTTCTCACGGTACATACTTATATATCTAGAGTACCAGCCCTGTCGGCGGTTAAAAGTTTCCCATCCCCATCTCATGCCGGGAGAACACTGCGATGAACCGTTCCCCCAATAAGAAGCTAACCAATGAGTGGAGAAATTTGTGGAAGGCAGCAGTTGTGTTCCACATGAACTGTCTTTACTTCCGGTTCTTGACCAACAGGGTATTGTTTATCTCCTGGTTTTACGAGTAGACGAATTGTGTCCGACTTCACGTCCACGTCTGCTTTATCCTTTGTAGCTGTGATTGATAATACACCAGCTTTATGTTCTACCTGACAAAAAATTTTTTACATTCTTACGGGCCTAACAAGAAAACATTTTTCATTAGATCCATAACTCTTCTAAGCCAGTAGCCCGAGAAAATAGCCCACATTTTGCGACGGAACGATTGCAGGAAGCTGCAGGAATTCCATACTGATTCGATGAAGTGTGTATTCCCATATCTTATTTGTGCTTCTGATAGGTTAAGGCAAATTTCCCTCGCAGCAGGACCAATCAGAAGCACTTTCCAGATCTGGCTAGTGACACGTCATGTAAGTATGCAATTTCTACGCTCGTTCCTCGGACGTCGTTTCGCGGGGAAACCGGTGGAAAACAGCGAAACAACGGACGATTTCTCAGGCTACTTAGCCAGGGGCATATCGTGACTAAACCCATGAGCAACATCTCCTACTTATCCAGGCTGCAGATATGATGACATCATCTTTAAAAAGACCTTTCTCACACTACACCCGTCATCTTTGCAAGGGCCGAGTAAGGATTGGTGGGATGGTGTCCAGGGGGGAAAACGGCGACTGACAAAATCAGTTGCCAGTTGCCAATTCCCTTCCCGCATTCTGCTCCGGTGAGCAAACACAAAGAAATGAGGTCGAGGCTCGGGTAGATAGTTTCATACCAATCATTGTATTTTGTCCACCCGAGCTTCAAGTTGGTGCCTTTGTTCACATGAATGCGGAAACGGTCTGTAAAAGAAATCATGGCCATTTTTTATTCCATTAAATTAAGGAAACAATTTAAGAGCGCTTTCCATTTGTCAGAACTAACTAGCCAGTCCATTCCCTTCGCAATGAGAATCTCACTTTTAATCAAAACTATCCAGTCAGATCAATCAAATCTTAAATAGTATGTAGGAAGGAGATGGGTTTTCATAAAAAAAGAAGCACTCCTGGAAAAAGGCCATTTCATTGTCAAAATGACTGGTTCGGCCCAAGAGATTGTTAGGCCATAATCCGACCGGCCTGTTCTGACTTTTGGGAAGCGCCCTAAGTCATGCAAAATGCACAGATCTAGTTTCTTCGAGTTTAAAGATGTGTATGGTCGTTATTGCGCACAAAAAAGGAGAAAAAGAGATTTAGGATACCCCGCATTTCTGTCTTGAACTCTGTGGAACAGTGAGCTGACGTATATCTCATTGTATAAAAAGCACACACGCATTTTCACGGCAGTTTGAATTTGCTAATTTACTGAGGATACGCGTAATTTCCAAAACTTTCTGTTTTCGCATGTGGTGAAAATTTCATTCAACAACGATTTGTTCAAAACATGCCGTCCATGCAGTTAGTCCTGTAGCCTTTTTGCTTGTTTCCTGCGAGTGACTGACGATTTAGAGGTAGCCCATCCACATAGTTGTTCTTCGTCCACCATTCCTGAATTTGAAAATGTTCATGGTTTTATAGGAGAGAAATCGGAGAAACCTCTCGGAGCAAGGGACAGCGTGACCAACAACAAACTCAACTCACATATGGCGTCGACGCCCGGATGTGTACCCGGACCGAAAGTCCTCTCACCACCGCGCCATCATTTTTCTCCCCGAAGAATTAACAAGCTGATAAAGACATCCGAAGCGTGACAATCCCAACCCTTACCTGTCAAATTTTGCTTGTAAAAAACTGTTAAAGTCTAAGGTCTTTTACTATGATATATCAGAGGTTGACTCAGTAATTACAAGCTTTCAAAATTCAGTTTTAAAAAGTAAAAACAAAAACAAAAAACTGGAAATTTCCCCACGGCCCCTCCACGACCCAGCCCGCCCGCGCGTTTTCGCCAATTTAAACTGATTGGTACCTACTAAAGAATACACCTTTTAATACCTGAAAATGTGGTTTCTGAAAAGTGCCGCTGTCCTGTGGGATTGGGGAAGATTGTACCGCTAATATGTGTACTAAAGCGATGAGGATACAAAAAGAAGCAACAATAGCTTCGAACTTCAAAGAACGGTGCTGACAGAGAATTATTGCCATCGGGAGAACTTGTAGGAGACGGGTGATAAAATAATTGAATTGGAAGAGGTCAATAAGATAGTAAAACAACCTGTCCATAACATAAATATTGAAACAGAAAAAGCATCAATGTCTTCGATCCGCAGATATAGTTTGACTTTTACCATCACGTTTGTATATGTTTCACTAAGTTAGTGTGGGTAGATTATGTTTTTACATTCCTTAAAAAATAATAACAATAATATTATTGCAAGCTGTTGGTCAGTGAAGTGTGAAAATGCCGAGAAAAACTAAACAAACATGCAGTGGAGTGAAAGAGTTTACGTCGGTCAAAATGTAGCCTCTGCTCGCAGGGTATGATTACAACGAAGTTAAACTTGCCTGTTTAGTCGCTTGTAATTAAAGAATTGACATCTTAATTAAAGTGGTCTACAGAACTGAAGCCAAGAAGAGGGCAGAAACATGTGAATGAAAACACACCTTAACAGTGAGCACCAGTCAAAAACTCGGCTGGTGGTTAAAACATTTATTAGTTCATTTAATAAAACTTCCTTCAAAAAAAATCAAATCTTATTTATATCACACGATATCAAGCACCTCAAATTGAACTTAGTTTATACGCAGTGTACTACTCCTTTGCTACAGTTCTTCAAGCTCAAGGAATCTGTTGTTAAATCGTGGTGATATTTTAAAGCACAGACAATTAAATAAATTATTTATCGACGTTTTGCAAACAAACGTGTTAACGCCGCCTTCAAATATTGCTTTTGGAGCACTTAGCTCAGCCACCCAAGATGAACAGATTTCATGGAATATTTTCTCTGTGTACCGCTTGCAAGACTCTAAAGACTCTTGCAGTTTTCATGCCACTTTTCTTGTCTACAACATTTTCCGCTGACAGCACAGGCCAAAAGGCGCATTTTCAAGTTGAGGATAAATCTGGGGATTTAAAAATCTCAGCAACAAAAGATCTTGCGAAAGTGACAGCACAAGCGGACTCGGTCCAAGTTGTTGTCAAACCAGGCACGGCTGATTACCCAGTTCTCAAGTCAGACAAACCAATCGTACACGTAACACAACCCGGATGGCACACCATAAGTTTTAAAAAATCTGCTATCCTCAAAACAAAAAAAGGCAAAACCAGGAGGAATTGGAAGAAGAGGATAGCTCATTCAAAAAGGTTAC
This sequence comes from Porites lutea, assembly GCF_958299795.1. Classification (NCBI taxonomy): domain Eukaryota; kingdom Metazoa; phylum Cnidaria; class Anthozoa; order Scleractinia; family Poritidae; genus Porites; species Porites lutea. The sequence continues at coordinate 17,437,175 of NC_133211.1, forward strand.
ATGGGTTGAAACTGAGAAACAGAAGGAGAAAGATGTTTAAAAAGAATGGCTCTTCTCTTCTACCTTTAAAAAAAGAGAAGAAGATCTTTGCTAGAAGTCATCAGAAGGATCTAACAGCAAATAAAAAATCAGAAGTGAAATACAGTGGATTTCACGTGGCTGGAAATGCCGGGAAACTTAAAATGCATGTGACGAAAGACGAAACAACACTAAGCAGCGAATCAGGGGGAGTCGATATATCTTTGAATAAACCTTCCTCCCCATCATCATCGTCATCGTCTTCATCAAACCAGAGAAGTTTCAAAGCGCAGTCCCAGCAATTTACAGGGCGGACTAGTAACAAGACCATTCACTTTGCCTCTGAAATTGAAAACAATATGTCTTTTATCGGCTTGAGAAAATCTGTGGTAACCGGACTCAAAGATCAAGAACCCGAATGGGACTAAATCGCGAAATCAGAGAAGTATGTATATTTAGGAAAGCAAAATTCAAGTTTCTTTTTTCCTTATAGATGACATCATTTAAGAACGGGTGATTTAAAAATGATACGGGTCACATGATCTGTCAACTCAACACCCGACGGTGTTGGGCCGGGATCAGTTTTCTTTGAAAAAAAGGCGGCGGAGTCACGGTTGAGCGCGGTTTATAAAAGTAACCTGTGCGCGTCTATAACTAACGATGGATTAGCACTTCAACCACTGGTAATAGCAACGCGGCTGGTGAAAATAACCACTTTTTTGCCCTGGCCGTACAGTACACACATTAAGCCCGTTCTTTCTTACGCCCATATCACTTTCAAGCGCCTGTAATGCAGGCTATAAATTACTCTGTACACTAGCGATATTACCTTTACGGTCATAGTTCAGGAAATGATGATTGAGAGAAAAGGAAACTAACCGACGTTTGAACAACGGGCATGGAAATAGAAATATTGCAACTACTCAATAATTTCACAAATCTTTGCACATATTAACATATTATTAAACGCTATATGCACCTTATGACAATAATACTGTCAATGAAAACATGCAAAAAGGAAAGAAGGAAAATGTAAAAAGCCACATAGGAATTAATTAGGCACACTAACAAACTACTCTACGATTCATCAATTTGCAACATTTGCAAGGTTTTTTAGTAAGCCTAATTAATTCCTATTTGGCTTTTTTCTTTTTTCCTTATCATTTAAACGCATTAGGTGTGCGCTTTCATACAGAGAAGCTCTTCATTTTCTTAAGTTACCTAGATTAGACTAAAGACGCTGTGAACTATGCGTGAGCACCTTCAGATTTCAAAAAGATTTCAAAAAGGGGGACCACCCTCTAAACATATTCCTAAGACGAGGGTTTGTGTACATTATACGAGAAATGGAGAGAACTATACGATGCCTATATACAGGACTGAAAGACTAATAATTATTCGTAGTTTCTTTCCAACTGCAATCTTAACTTTAACTCATTAGTCTGCATAGATCAAATAGTTGCATGTATGACAATTTTCTTTTTTCATATAATATTTATTATTTTATTAGAAATCGTTTTGGAATTGTTTGTAATTCGATATTATCATCATTATTGTAACCCAGTCCCTGTTTTTAAAAGATTTGCTTGTGATCTTAGGTTTTAGAATTCTTGTAGTAAACAACATTGTATAATTCATTAATTTGCGATGATGTTCTGATTAAACCTTACTATAGCATTTTTCCAAGATAACGTAATTGCAATTAGGTGTAGAAGCTAGGCCACTAGGTAGGAACGTTGCTGATACAATTAACTACTCTTTAGCTTCTTTAAACGAGTAGGTAGTTTTCTGTTGGTAAAAAGCATTTTATTATGACAAATAAAATGTTAAATAATTATTTCAAAAAATTAAACACAACTTGTCATAATATATTTAAACCTATGCAGCAAATTATGAGTTTCTGATCTATTATTTAATTCATAACATTATGAATTATCAATAGATACTTCATATACATGTGCAGGAAATGAATTAACCATCTATCATTTCAACAGTGGATCTATGAGTTTCTTCCAGTCCTCCACAGTCCAACTAGCTGAAGCTTCACTGACAAAAATATCATTTATAAAAAAGAATGGAGTGCCAGAGACTGCCCCTAAAATAATACAGACAGGACATTGTTATTTAAAATTAAGCAACAAATAACAACAAACATCTTTGGCACTCAGCAAGAAACAAAAGCCAATCTACAGGAGCAAAACATAAAACATTTACATATTAATTCTTCTACAGCTGATTTAAATTCAAAATACACCCCAACTTTAAAATAGTAAAAAAAAGATATTGTTGTTATATGGGCTGGTTGTGCGAGTGCATAAGATGATAAGATGATGCAAATCCTTTGTTCTGATTGGTTAGCCAATCAGAGAAGATGGGTCTATCTTGCCACTCTGGACCTCAGAGATATATTTTACTTTTGGCCATAAAATATATCTTATATTGACCAAAATTGTTTAGACAAGGTAGCTGAATATTAAATAATTAAATATTCAGCCATTCCTTATTTTGGAGTTGACTTGTTCTTTTTTTCGTTTTTCTTTGACATAGAATATGAGGCCAATATTTAGCCATTTTGATCTATAAAATAATGCATATAAATAACACACTATGTCCCCACTCTTCCTTAGAGAAACTTGCATGACTTTTGTTTGTTTTGGAGACTACAATAATCTATTAAATAGTGCTATGCAAATTTAAAAGAATACTCACTTGAACAGCCATGTTTCCATGAAATTCTTGTACTCTCATCAAATTTAGTATTGGAAAGACCATCCTTGATGACTGATTTGTCAATTTTAAGCTTACTTCCCAGATCAGAAATAATGCTAAAATAGGATAAACAGGTACAGTGTACAGAAACATATTTTCACTCACTCACTCATTCAATATGTAACATTCATTCAAAAAGATACATTATCCTTACTAGGACAGTCAACAGCATAAAATAATAACATCAATAAACTTGTACCCCTGGCTCTGGCAACATTTTCAAAAACTGTATTAGATACCTATGTAAAGTTCTTTTTTGTTAAGATTGTAGGATAAAGGAAACTCAGTCCCCATATTCAGGGCACCCAACCTTTTAAGTCACTTAAAAGGCTTGACTGCCATTCAAAAGCTGAAATTGACAAACTTTTGGATAGTGGCCAAGGTAACCATTATTACACTATAATATTACCAATAATCATTTTGTACCTTGATGGAAAACATAGGGTAAAGTTGGAGAAATTCAGTGCCAGAGAGGAAGGGCTTTGACAATATGTATGTGAATCATTTGTGTTTAATTTGCTGTCGCAGTTGCCACTTTTAAATGGCAGGGTGTTTGACATTTTGACAGTCAACCTCATTCCCAGCCCTCTCTGTCTTCTCTCCTGCCTGTCTGTGTGGAACAAAGTAGGAGACAACCCTTGAAATAAGGTTGTATGACAGTGAGGCACTTATTTTCGGGACTAGGGAATGGAAATTAAACAACTCAGACTTTTAAAGTTCAAATGCCCAAGGAGTTGCCTGCTTCAGGGGAGAGGGCAAAGACCTGGGGGCAGGGGGAGAGGCCATAGAAAGTTTTATCGTTAACAATTAACCAGTTACATAAGGGTTTTAATAACTAATTTGTTTTAATCAGTCAGTTGGTTTAATTACCCAAGACTTTGATCACACTTACTTGATCACATCATATCTGTCTTTGTCCATTGTCTGAAAATTGTACAGTTGTTCTTGGTTATCAAATATGACGTTCATCCAGCTGATAACAAGAGATGAGTTAAAGGCTTCCACGGTGTAGACACTCTGAAAGCAGGAAACGAGAAAAGGTCTTTAGTGAATCAAGTAAAGAAGAAAAAAAGGTTTTTTTCCAAAGCTTCCAAGACTAGGAAGAAAGCTGAACACAAAAATGGAATAATTTTCTCAAAAGAACATTTACTAGAATGGGACAGCTTTAATTTTCAATATATTTGCATACTTCTGAGGTTTGCTCTCAATAACAAGTACACAGTGTTATGCTTATCAGTTGGTTAGTCCTTATTCTACATTTTGAGCCTATGTTTACCCTGCATTTTACTCTCAGACTTGTGCAGTCTACATTTGGTCTTCATTTTAACCTTGGTCTGCAGTCTGCAATCCACAGTCCAATGGCTGACTACTCATTATAGGCTTAATTTCCACCACCCTCTTGGTCCTATACCCATTCATACAACTCAAAATGATGTTTTTGTCACCTGGGAATGGTAACAATTTTGCACTTCTTTTGTTCCATTTGTATCTTTACTGGAAATGGCTGAAAAATCAAGCTGTGATTCTTTACTGTCAGATTTTTAGTTCAAAAAGCACCATGCACCTCACCAACATAACTGCTATTTATGCCATACCGCAACTATCTCCGTGACGTAGTCTCAGCAACCCCAAAAGCTGGGGTACTGATGCATTTACACGTCGGTAATCGCAAGTGCGGTGCCCAAAACTTGCAAGCATGGTGCCAAAAATGCGTGGTGCCTTGCAGAATTTTTTGCATGCAAATGGAGTTTACACACAAATGACTACTTGCAATAAAAACGATCAGGCCTGTCTTTGCTTCTAAGTGTAATACTTAACTGCGGGTATTGCTCATTCAAGAAAAGCCTTAAGTAAGTACATTATTGAAGTAGGGATAACGGAATTGATTACGTAATTTACATTTCCAAGAAAGTGACTAGAATGGGGCTGAATTGGGCTTTACCTCAGAGAAAGAAGGTATCTCCCCAAGAATTGTTTCATCCACAGAAATATACCATGTACAAAGCTGCCAAGCAAACTGGTGTTGGCAGTCGACACATACATTTTTTTGGAGCATCGATTATTATCTGACAGGGACAGGATTTCAAGTCAAAGCGTAAACTCACCTGAGCAGCGATAAATGCATTTGTGTGATACGGTAACGGAAAGAGCTGCAACGTAAACTGCACAACTTTAGGCCCGTACATATCTGCAATCTTTTTCACCGTCGGCCATGCCTGTTTGCAGTCTGGACAGGTCAGATCTACAAAAGCTGTGAGATGAATGGGAGCGCTGGACTCACCTCCCTGGTACACAAAACCTAATGGATGTTTGGGCAGTGGAATTTGTGATCTTACAGCAGAGATAAGTGCTGCAAAAAGCAACAAATGCCCGGCCAAAGCAAAACGGTCTCGTTCCATGTCACCGTGCCCTTCAATAAGAATACATTCACTTTATGTTTGTTGCCCGCATTTATATGCAAATAACAACATCACGCGCGAGTCATGCCCATGACTCGACTTGAGTCAGCAACATCGCGGCATGTTTTTGGCCACGGAGACCCAAGGCAGCTAATCACGGGATAGTTTTATCTCCTCGGAGTATTAAATTGCAGAGTACCCGTCCACCTCATACCACTTCATTTACGTGCGTTGGACCTAACCTTATGCCTCATTTAACAGATTTTTTTAGCGTTGTAAACTGCAGAGCCGGGTTTGAAATGTGACGTCACGAATCAAATTATGGGATTGGGCAAAAATATAGAGGGGAGGCATGGAGAGTTTTTTTTGTTTGGAGCGGGGGAGGTCTATTGAAATTTCTGCCAATGTGACTGAAGGTATAAGGGGCAGGGGACATCGAAAACGTTTCGATTCAATCAACACCGCCCCTGTGTTCCTCTCTCTTCCACTGGGATCACGCTTTGTGCCACGAGGCTGGGGAGAGAGGGAAAGGGAAGGGAAGAGCGACCGCGCCTTTTACTCTTGAAGCTCTTCCCATCATGGCCACGCGCCAGGGGAAAACTCATACGTTTCCCAATTTTTTTTTTACTTGGCACGTGCACCACACTTTTCGTCACTCCGGTTATTTTTTTAAAAAATGGGATACTTTAAAGTTTTTAGAGAGTTACAAAATTAATTCTGGCGCCTGCATGGGTTTTGTTTTGGCGTCTCGCGATTCAGTTTGATGAACGCTAGTGAAGTCCAATAGGACACCCAGGGAGCCGTGGGTGAAGTTGACTTAGTACAGTGCTGGTTTGTGGTGGCTCAGCCTCTTCGGAGCAAGTATTTTCGGCCATTTTTGGTTTCTCTTCTTCGAGTTGTTAGGTTCGTTTCTCTTGTTGGGTAAGTTTCATTGGTTTCGATATCTGGGGCAGTCCAATGTCTAAGAGCCTAGCGTGTTTATTTATCAGTTCGAATTTGAGGGGGAGGGGGGGGGGGGGAGGAGCGATGGCGGCTTAGAGTTCATCTCGTAACACCTACCTTGATATTTTATTGTATGGAGGGTAAATTTGAGCAAATTATCATGAAACTTCGTGTGAGCATTAAGGAAAACAACAAGAGCTTGAGTAAGTGTCAGTGACTTTTATTTGGTATTTCCTACAAATTTTAGGAGCGCAACTTTACCCCATACAAACACTGTAATTTTACAGGAATTAACCAGTGGCACTATCACACAGCCAGAGTATGACTGCGTAGTGTTTCAGTTTCTATAGAAACTGTAAACGCAGTAACGGAACACTAAAAGATTAACAAGAAAATGAACAATACCCACTAAAAAAACAATATATATGCAAAGAAAAGTTTCTGCAACGCCACGGTGTTCTGTACCGTAGCCTGCGAGAGCAAAACAATGCAAAAGGCTAGGTATCCTGCAGTTCCTGCTTCTTCCTCTCTTGTTCAAGGCATCCAAGTTTAATACGGCCTGTAATGATAACGATGGCAATGATTTCGTTCGTGCATCTGATATTCCTTCTCGATTAGTTGCTCTTTGGTCACCTTTATAGGTCGCCGGGAAACAGGACGCTTTTTTGGAATAGCCACCACAAGCAAACCACACAGATTATATAAATGTGACCGTTCAACCTTCCCCAGGTTGGTCACCGTTTTGAACAGGATATCGTTAACGTTCATAATAATGGTAGCATGTGATGATTATTTAGCCTAAGCCGCCTGAGCGCCCCAAATAACACTTTGAAGAGTGCATCTCATTTTTTAGTCCGCTTGCTTGAATAGCTGGTAGAGGTAGGTAATTGTAATTGTTAAAAGCTGTATAATTCGCCAGACTTTGATGCCTGTTAACATCGGTAGTACATCTCTGTTGGAAGATCTGTTGGCGATATCGTGAGCGTTAAACGAAGTTGCAGAGTCTATAGTGCGAACTACCACTTCAGTGTACACAAAGATTATGATCAAACGAAGGTAAAGAGGACGGAAACCTCCGTAAATTCTCGGTTCTTCTTCGTACAATGTGCTGCATTCTTCATCCTTAAATAAAATACGAAACTGTCATGAGTATCAAATCGACTAGTTTGTGATGAAGGAACTTTTAGCAGCAATATGCATAGCTGATGCACCTTTCAATCGTTTTGAGAATGACCTATTCTCTCTTGGTTGTTATTTTCAAAAAATTGAGGATTTATTTTCAATAAATTGAGGATAAGGTCACTGAACTGGAACAAGAAGTAACTAACTGGAATGATGACTAACTGTTTCACTTCAGTGAATTAAACAATGACTTGCTAGTTCTAAAACAATAGAGGTGCATTCAATCAGAAAATGCCTTCGCTCCTCTCTTCGATCATCTTCAAACTAATAACCTTGACTGAGCTACAATCCTGGACAAAAGTCCTTGGGACAGTCCCGCAATTTTCATATTTTTCTGTCGTTTCTCGGTTCCCTCTTAAAACAGTGCATTCTTTTCGAAATTGTCTTGCAGTTCTCCCTCCCCCACCCTATACAAAGATGAAAATCGGAAAAAATTCTGGATACACGCGTCCAACATTGTTTGTGGGATGAGGGTAGGGTGTGTGAATTGGAAAACGCCCCAGAAACGCAAAAGTGTCCCAAGACTTTTGTTCATGATTGTACGTGCTCGGTCATTAGGGAACTTAAAGCTACGGTAAAACAGACAAAAAACACGTGCAATTTGTTTTGCAACTTTTTTGAAAAACGAGTTGAAGAGCAATGATGCACGTTTCACCACTCATGTTCAAACCTGTCTTACAATTGTTGCAAGACACATGAATATGACTTTTGATTGGATAAAATTACGCGGAAGTCACGCCAAACACGTGGGTTACAACACTTCCTGAAAAACAAGTTTGCCTTGGGTCGGTAATACGCGCAACATGGGGTGACAGATTTTGCTGCAGAAAATAGAACTACTCTCTTCTTTCTGCAACAACGTTTCGCAACCTGCATAAACCAGATTCGTTGCGAGACAGGTTTGAACGTGGGTGGTAAAACATGCAACATCGCTATTCAACTCGTTTTGCAGCAACGTTGCAAAACTAGTTGCATGTTTTTGCTGCCCGTTTTACTACACCCTAAGAAACGACGACGGCGACGGCGACGGCAACGAGAACGTCAAAAAAGCAGACGGAAGTCTCAAAGGAGTTTTCCAAGGCCTTCACGATTATGCATTTCGGTTTCGTATCCGAAGGAACAAGCCGGGCAATCAGAGGGACCGGGTAACCAAAAATTTACATGCGATTACAGACTACAACTGACTCGAGTGGAAATAACCCATTTCCTTCAAAATACTGTTAAGATCATTCTGGCTGTGATTAAGGTCTTATTTTCGTTCAGCTAATCGCGTCACTGGGCGCTGTCGTTAAGCCGTTTTCCTCCCTCACGAACCCGATTTTTCCGTCTCTCTTTCTCTTCGATTTTTCGCAACACAACCTACTTAGTGAAGAATAGCCTGTGAACAGGCCTTTAGTGGAGCAGGGTGGGGAGAGGGAAAAGCGAAAAGGCCTGTAGACAAACATTTGGGGCCGCAGTTCCACGGTACCCACTGTGCATCAGATCCTGATGCAAGCTCCTATTGGCGAGAACACTGACTGTTGACAGGTCTCTCCCCCACTTTCCCTTTCCTTTTTTCGCTATTTTTCCCCAAACAGAGAGCCTGTTCACAGGCTAAGTGAAGACGAACTGCGAGAACAACAATCAGTTAAAGACACTCGACTGAAGATCGCGCTATTGACTATTTTCCAATCGCCCATAATACATTCTGTTTGCCCCCCAAATTTTGCATAACTTATTGTCTTAAAATGCTCTTAGGAAAATGCAATACTCCCAGGAGCATTTAAAAACAATGGTTTATGCAGAATTTGGGGGGCAAACAGAGTGTATGATGGGCAATTGGAAAATAGAGAATAACATATGGGTGGAATGCTGTAAAACTATTAACTCTTTGAACGTAACCATTATTCATTTTCACACAGTTTTATACCTTCTGAGAGTAGGAAAGTTGAACGGCTGCCACCAAAGCAAGAACACTCGCGACTCTCACCAAAGCAAACAGCAGACATGTGGGGGACAGGAAAATAGATATTATCCTTTGAGCACGAGACATGTGTTCTGCAAGAAAATTAACCTCTATTAGCTACTGAAATGAATGAAAGTCCTTTAACCCCGCCCCTGTTTTCAATTTGCAAGCAAAGTTGCAATGAGACCAGTGACTGCATCCTTTAAAAAGAACATCTTGACGGTCTTTTCGCCCGGTTATTTAAGCAGCTCCCTAAGTAACCTTTAACATCGCCTCAAGAACGAGATGTATTACAAATTTAAATAACTAGAAAATAGGGGGCTAAGTAACTGGGGCGAAATGACCGTTTACCGTTTTCGGGAGTTTCGGCACAAACTGAAAGTGCTGCAAGGGGAAGAATCAGGTTTTAGTTTATGCAACTAATACTGCTACTTATGCATAAAGGTTTTTGCTCTCTGGAGGTTATCGGTCGTTTCGACTGTACAAGTCGTTCCGACACACGTTTATTCAGTGGAGGCGTAAAAACTAGTTCCACGTTCTTGGCTTAAAGAACGAAGAATATTCACCCACAATTTTCACGCGCAAACTGTACTTGAAGTGAACGAAATTTTTGTGCAATTTCACTGCTTGACTGAGTTTGTAACGAAACGACTTCTATCGAAACGACTTTGTACCGAAAAGGCCGGTTTCCCTCGCTGGATCCATTATAAGAAAATAGTTTCCCCCCGCAGAATCAAAGTAAAACTTTACTCGACGTTGCGACAACCTCTCGTTGTCCTTCAAGCAGGCGTTAATTCTCATTGATTTTTTGACCCAATTTTGAAGATGAAAATACTTTGACTGAATATGAAAAAAACCATTTGAAGTAAGTAAAACACCATGACACCATACCGCGGGAGATGCTCTGTCAAGAGAGGTGATCGCACATCGGGCGGTTCATCTGTACAATGGAGCATATCATATCTAGCTTGCGTAGCAGGTACTTGGAAGTAGTGGGCGAAAAAGAGAACGGGCGCGCGCGAGGGAGACACAGACACAAGAGGGGTGTCTCCTTCTCGCGCGCCCGTTAGCTCTTTCACCTACTACTTCCAAGCGCCTGCTACGCAGGCTATATCATATCATGCACATGAACCTTCTGAAACAAAAACAAGGTCCATGCACTCTTGAACTAAAAATCAATTAAAGGGTCAGAAAAGTATTTACCTAAGCTCGCTGTGGCCATTGACAGAAACAGACTAAGGAATGAACAGTTGCCCGTGAATGAACTGGTTTAAAAATAAAAAATAAAGAAAATTGTTATTTTTTTAGGAACTACAGTTAATTCGAATGAATGATCGGGGTCAACTCGTGCCAATTTATTTTCACTGCAAAATCAAAACTTCTTTTAGGCAGAATTTCCTCTCTATAACATATTGCGTTTCTTTCTGCTTAACGCCAATTTTTTAAATTTTTACCTCATTTTGAACGGGATCCCGTTAAGTTGGGAACAGACAGACAGACGCCAGAAAGTTTTTAAAGTAATGTTCAATTTCAAATTTCATTTGCACTTTCAATATAAAGGTCATTAATTTCCGTTAGATTGAATTTTATCAATAGTACAAGGCTCAGTGCGCATAAGCTTTGGGAGTGAATGGAAACCATTGTCTTGAGATCAAATTTTGTCAGGTGATCTTACTCAACCTGTCCCGGTAAAGGGCTGGAGGAAGGATTTTGTAACAGCGTGCCTCCTGGGTAAATATTTGTTTGATAGTGATATAAAATGTGGATTTACTTACTAAAGCCATTGTGTTGGTGCATCCAGGAAATTTTCTTGCATTAACCTTTCTTGCTTTATTGCCCAAGATATAAACATCATAACAAGACTAATGACTGCAGCATCAGAGATAATTCCTACAAGGAATATAATAATCAAATAAACCAATAAAAATTATTTGACCACACCCTCCTCTTACAAAAAAAAAAAAATTCACAAAAATCTATTGATTAATTTATTGCTTCATACCAACATTTTATTAGAAAGCACTGATCACCATGTGCTTTTGTCCACTCATGGAGTTAATCAAATTCAGATATAAAATATTGAGATACCCGGTAGGCAATGCTTTATGTAGCGGTCCATGTTGGAGGTATGTACAATTAGAGTGGACTGATTTACCACAAACTACAAAAGATTCATACCTTCCTCCTTACGCAGACAAATGAAAAACACAAGAAGAGACAGTACAACTGCAAATCCTCCTACCCTGTAATAGAGTATATTGATGTAACCGAGTGCATTTCATAAATACGCATGCAAGAAATTGAGCAATAAAGCAAAAAAATATACGAGGAAGTCATTTTTACCAATAAAATTATCAATAGTAGAATATACACGTTTGCCAAGTTTAACATGCAAAAGTAAGTCAAAAAGAAAAATTATTGTGAAATAGTAGAACCAATACAATGAAGGCAAACACTATTGCACTAACTAGAAATACATCGGCTGTAGGTAATAGGCAGAGCTTTCTTTTGGTTATATTTTTCTTCTATTCTCCCACGAAAGTATGCGGGGTTGCAGTCATGTTAGCCAAGGAAAATACCCAATCCCCATCCCTCAGCCCTTAATGGCAACCTCAAAAAGAACAAGAAGTTTTATTGTTCTCCAATAGGCCAGTTTTGAATTCTCAAAATTCATTCTTGGCTCTAAGGCTGAGGGTTAAAGCAAAAGATTAACTATTCGTTATTTTCACATTGACCAAAATGCGCCTTGTTTATACCCCCCCCCCCCCCTTGAAATTTTACACAACCATTGTCTTTGATGGGATGACTGTAATACCCAGGAGAAATTGAAAACAATTCTTTTAATATAAACACCAACGAAATACCAGGTAACCTTTTGTGCGAAAACTGGATATCTTCACATGTGAAAATAACATGTTATCTTCATATGTGAAAATATCACCGTATAAATCGCGCCTTTCACACCAAAAATCTATTAAAGTGAAATGGTTTGGTAATTCATTAGTGTTATATAATTAAATAGAACATTACATGGCCGCTTGAAGATACGAAATTTCTCTTCGAGTGTTGAAAAATATTTCACTCGTTCGCTGCGCTCACTCATGAAATAGAAATTTCGTATCTCTGAGCGGCCATGTAATATCCTCTATTTATGCAAGATTTTGAGGGGTTGACAAGGTGGATAATGGCCTATGTGAGAATGGTGAATTAAATTCCAGGTTCAATAATTCTCCTCTTTTGTTCAAATACCTTCAGCCTCAGAGCCAAGAAAAAATTTTGATAATCTAAAACTGAACTTTATTGATTGACTGCTAATGTGTTAATTCAAAGAATGTATCATGTGGTTATTGCACATACCATTCAAAGGTAAAAAAAATCTGAGAGTCAGAGACTTTCTTACCAGGTTTCCATATCTGCGGTGTGAATATCAGCAAACAGATTGTAACCAAGGAACATTGACAGAAAATATGCAGCTCCTGAGATGGTTAGGATACTAGACTACGCAAAAAAACATATACTGACATTTTTTCTAAATTAAACAATAACATATAGATGCAGCTTCATGACAAATTAACAAAAGCTTTCATCCAAAGAAATGTATTCTGGTCTTTCCAGCTTGGGTTTTGTTTATCTATTTCAGAACATGTAGTCTCTAATGCACATTTCTTTGTCTCTTACAAACTATTGCATGTTAAGATGAAGAACAGCAAAATTATGTAGGAGACTGCACACCGTCATGGCATTAATGTATCAAAGGTTTACTGTTTCAAGGTAATAATATTTAAAACTTATTTTTTAAAACCTTTTTTAATGTTATTCTGAATGTTCGTGTAACATAAGTTCCACAATAAAATTTTAAAAATATTTGTGCATAAAAATAATTGATACATCAGCGTGCAAAGAAAGTACTGTTCGATAGCCCGGGGCTAGTGGATTTTGCTATTAGGCTAGTGAATTCTGTTTTTAACTTGCCCGACGGGCAAGTGATGTTTTATGAGGACTTTGAATAACATAAGAACAAAAAGTTTTTGGGGCTAGTTGAAATGGCGTCTGGGCTAGTAAATGCTAGCTTCAGCTTGCCCGAATGGCAAGCTGTAAAAATGATTTTCTTTGCACCCTGTACATACTGCCTTGAGGATGGCAGTTGGCCTTCACTAGTGTAGTTACTGATTGGCAAATAATAAGAAGATCATTGGCCAATCAGAATGCACACTTTATTTCCTATGTTACCTTATACCTTGACTAAAACTGGGTGTTCATCAATCTCATTCACAATAGACTGGCTTACAAACATCACCACCAACACTGACAACACAGCTTCGGTCAGCAAAAAAGCAGACTCTGACAGACGGAGAATCTTCTGATAACTCCAGACAATAAAATGTGGAGTCACGTTGAATGGAAGAAGCAGAAGGGTAACAAATAACAACAACTGTAGCATTGGTAAAGCAGATTTCTGTCAAGTTAAGGTTAATTAGAAGCTTAACAGTGGCACTGATATTGTACTAAAGTTAGTTAAAACCCACGTGTTAAGAACCTCGTGGTTAAATAACGTGCTAGCAGAGATCGAGATGGTAGGCGAACCGACTTGTTACCTGTTTCAATCCCGGGGCACCCGATCGATGGAAATTGATGATCAGAAAACCAATCGATCAATCGATATCAATCGCTAAAATTAAATTATTAATTGGTATCGGTTGGTATTGGTCAATCGATGATCAATCAATAACCACACAAAAACCGTTCATTGATTTCTATCGATCAACATGGCAACCTCAAATAGACGTCTCACATGCTACCTGTCCGATCATCCGCCATTTCTAGGAAGACCTGGGAAAGAAATTGGTATACAATTCTGACCCAGTCATCTCAATGCAAAGAATATACCCCGTTGCACAAGTACTCGAATCACCCACTTGCCCATCACTGCCTTTCCATGTCATCATGTTTACCCAAGAAGTCCGGGAAGAGGCTTTACTGAATATAAGGTGTATCGTCAGAGGCTATCACCTTTGCCATTTTGAGGTGAACGCCGGCGAAGTGTTTACTGCTAACAAGAAGAGGGGAGAATGCGGAAACGCATTTTAAGTTGTTAACCATCGTGGACAGCTCGGCCGCTTACAGTCCGAGCTTGTAGATCCCCTTTGGCCTGTACTTGTAAATATTTCTGTGTAAATCTGCAACCAATAGATACCAATTTATCTATCGACTGTTATTGAAAATCGACACCAATCGATAACCACACGAATCTTAGCCATTGACTGGTCATCGATTATCAAAATCAATCGATTTACTGATATGGATTGGTATTGATTGATTTCGACTGTCATCGATTAACGATTTCATCGATCGGATACCCTGGGGTTTCTTCTATCGTAACAACTATAACATAGAAGGCACTGTAAAAGCACAGGAATGGAAACTTGAACAGCCCAAAATTTCTTCCCGAAGGTTTCCTGAAGGGCATGTCAAAGTTTCAGGCCGATCAGTTTAAGAGTTAGCTTACTTTCAAGTACTCTGAATAGGAGGGGTACTACTTCTGGCTACCTAAAATTTAAAAAACGCCGGACGGGAATATAATACTCACCAAAACTCTTGGTATTGCCGCAAGTAGGACAGAATGTAAACAAAGAAGCAAAGAAAATCTTGTTGCTGCTTCGGAACCAAAATATGAAAAGTACAAAGGCAAAGATAACCCTCCAGTTATCAGTAAAATCAAGTTGCTTGCAGCAAAGCAAGAGAGACAACTTAACGCCATTTTGGATTTCCCGCCGACCCGCGCGGCGCTCGAAAAGGCTAGAGTCCAGTCCCCGCTGTCCCAAAGTCACCCTGGGTACGGTACAACTGGGTACTAGACTACGCCGTAGTCCCCATGTAGTAGAGCGAGCAAAACGTGAGGGTGGGTGAAAATTACCCCAGGCGTGAAAGGCGAGACGCGGTCTGGTGATTTACACGCGCCCTAGTCTAACAAATTTTGATCTTTATACTACTACATGAGAAATTTCTGCAATTTGATTGGCTTAAGGCAGTGGTATTTCAGCTCTATTTGGAGTACTTACATGTGAAAATTACAAAGTGTTTGCGGGTAGTAGTATAAACAAAATTAATAATAGCATGATTCACGGTACGTAATATTTGGCATAAATACCAATCGTGATATTTCAAAATTGTCTCAAATTTCACTCGCCTAACGGCTTGTGAAACTGCGTATAACAATTTCGAAATATAACTCGTAGTATACTTATCCGATACAGCTGTGATGGTAATTTTTTCTAGTCTTCGTTAACGGCGACGTAGTTCATGCTCAAACTTGGGAGGTATTGACCCTGAAAAACCCTATAGAGCCACCTTAATTTCTCCTGGGTGTTGCAGTCGTCCAAAGAGAAATTGAAGACAATGGTTATATAGGAGATGTGCAAATGGCGAATAGACGAGTGCCAGGTCTGACCCAAAAAAGTAGCCTGTGAACAGTTTATGGGTTACCAAAAAGTAGATGGGCGCTAAACGTGAGTTTCCCCCATAGAGGATTGTTATTTTCTTGAATTCACTTAATGGTCTCAGGTCTTAAGACAGGTTATTTTTGGTTCATTGTCTTTTAGGGATTATTTAAGTATTAACTCCTTTAAAGCATATATTTAGATGCAGGTCCTTACATGAGAATTGAACCAAGACAACCACGCATAAGTTTATTACTTGACTTGAATAGAACGTGCTTATCTCACTAATTCACATAATTTTGTTAGTCAGAAACATTTTAAAATGAATTTTCTTTAAAAAGTGTCTCCTGGTCCAAATTTACTGCCACATGAGTGTACTTAAGATACTCCTCCAAAACAAAACCTCACCTAATGCCAAGAAACAAATTCTTGGAATTGCTGATGATCTCAATAAATATTACTCCTTGTTGTTAAGAGTTGTTAACAATGAAGTTAACCCCCCAGTTGATTGTTATGCCTGGGCGGGATACTTGGCTTGCTCCTTATTTTCGAAAACTACACAGCTAGTGGCTAGTTGGTTGGTGGCAAGATATTCTGATGGCGAGATGACCGTAAACCTCCCCATTTGATGGGCAAGATGGGGTGTGGAGAGACGAGGTGGAACAATCAAATATTGACAGAAATTAAATGGAAACTCTTTGAGATTCATGCTCCTATGTCCTGACCACCAAGATGTTCACTGTAAAACAAATGATTTGTTTTTAAAACAGTGGAGTGGGATAAGAGTTCCTGAAATAGGCTGCTTACTTTTCAACCAGTTCTAACACATCTGCTTTGTCCTCTAGGTCCCCATTACTCACACAAATTGATCAAATAACATGATGAAATGGATTGAATCAGTAATACGTTTCTTTGACCTCTTAATTTTTTTAAGTGAAACCAAGTGTTCTTGACACGGGCCACTTATATTTTCACCTAGTTCAACAGCAACTGCTATTAGAAGTAAGTCAAA
This sequence comes from Porites lutea, assembly GCF_958299795.1. Taxonomy (NCBI): domain Eukaryota; kingdom Metazoa; phylum Cnidaria; class Anthozoa; order Scleractinia; family Poritidae; genus Porites; species Porites lutea. The sequence continues at coordinate 17,453,879 of NC_133211.1, forward strand.
TTTCCCAGTAGCTCCTCTTTGATTGTTAAAGTGTAAAAAGGAAACAAGGTGAACGTGTCAAAAGTTAGTTAATACACTATATTTCACATCACTAACAAAAGCATCGAACTGACCAACAAGACTATACCTGAACAAAATGAAAATGAAAATTTTCAAATAGCTTTTAAAATCTTCTGTCCTCTTACATCCACAAAAGCAACCTTACTACCTAACATTCACTCCTTTTAGAAACTACAAGGGAACTGGGCCAAGTTCACTTTCCCAAAGACTTCTGGAACTGTAACTAGGGGCAGGGAAAAAATTGGCCAATACCTGACTGGCATGTCAACAGTAACTATACCAGAAACAATTACAGGACGCTTTTAAGCTGAGTCCTGTTCCCTTCTCATCTGAAAGTGGCGAAAAAGCCCTTTGCAGCTAGCCATTCATGTGGTACAAAACCCCCATTCTGGAGAGCAAGAAAAACAAAGGACATTACCATTTAAAATAAATTATGTATGTTTTTTGTTTGTCTTGTCCCAGTGCGACTTTTGCTCTCCAGCATGGCGGTTTTGTACCAGATGAATAGCTAGCTCCAAAGGGTCTATTGCCTATTAGAACTTTCAAACTTCTAAGCAATAATAAGAGAGACTGTTTAAGTTAAGAATATATTGTGAAAATGTAAACAAAAGAAATAATATTTTTGACAATAATTAGCACATCGACACTACTTACAGTAAATTTATTAATAACAGCATTCAAAAAGGTATAAGAAAGCTGGCTGGAACTGAATCTAAGAGGAAACTACACATTATAAAGTCATCAGTTGCAGCCACGGAAACTAACCAAACAAGATATTCAATACAGCCTAATATCTGCAATTCCCTAACACAAGTGATTGGAAGTACAGGCAGATCATCAAAGTCAATCAGATTATGACCTGTTTATATGCACAAAACTTGTCCCACGTAGAAGGGTCACTTGCCTACTTGAGCTACCCTGGACAAGCCAACTTATATTTCCAAACCTTGACAAACCGTTAACAAGAGAAATATAAAGTTGGATGGGTGACCTGCCTAGCCGGCTCTCCCTTTTGTGAACTCAAGGTAGGGTGACCTTCCTAGCCAGGCCAACTTTTCTCCAAATAAACACTTTAGCTTGCCCAGCCAGGTCAACTAGGTCAAGACGAGACAATCAGAGCATGCATGAGCACTGTTTTAGACAATCACAGCATGCGCGACTACTATTGACTTAGGCAAAGGGATCAACTTTTTTCTCATATAAATGCTTGCTAAATTTGACTCAGCTGTGAGGGTGATTCTTCTACCCAGGACAACTTTTCTCCATGTTAATGGGGCCTTACTCACCAGTATGCTGTGCCTGACTACATCTATTACAGACTAGACTGAAAACTACTATTAATAATACTCTGGGCCGGGTTGTTCGAAGGTGGGTTAAGGTAATCCTTGGTTAATGCAAAATTTGAACTCAGGGATGAGGGATTAAAAAGCAAATTCAGTTAGATTCTCTTTGCCTACGATTGGATGATTGGAAACTATAAAATGAATAGAGAAAATTATCCAAGAGAGTGCTTTTGATAAAAAGAAAATGAACCCCAGGTTAAAATTTAACCCTGGGTTTGCGCTAACTGACGTTCGAACAACTGGGCCCTGGATGTCAAAGATGCATTTAAGCAGTGTATATCAGAGATTACATCAAAGCTAGATTTTAACTGTAGTGGTCTTAAAATAAGAAGGCAAATTCAAAAAGATGTTCAGTCAGCAGGTCTTTTTTCAGCATATTTCTTTGTGAATTCTTCAGCAGTCTTATTAAACTTTTTTCTATCCTTGATGTACTCCTCAGCTAGGTCTCCACGGAGTGGGTGTTCTGGTTCAGGATCATGTATGAGAGCCACAAGCGCTTGAATCACTGAAACAAGAGAGAAGTTTGTAAATAGAGGATATTTCATGGCCACGTGGAGATACAAAATTTCTCTTCAGGCGTTGAAAAGTATTTCACTTGTTTGCTGTACTCACTCATAAAGTATTTTTCAACACTCAAAGAGAAATTTCATATCTACAAGCAGCCATGTAATATTCTATTCATTATATAAACACTGATGACATTTCAAACCATTTTACTTTAAAAGTTTTTTATAAAAGGTGCAATTCATTATGTAGCCATAGCAATGGTGATCTTTTCACATGTGAAACTAACATGTTATTTTCACAAGTGAAGATATCATGTTTTTGCCCGAAGGTTTACCCGGTATTTCACTGATGTTTATATAATAAATAACAATACTAAGGAAAGGCTGAGTAACCAACGCAGAGCCCAGTGTAAAAATAATGAGTAATTTAACTAGCCAACCAAAGTGCACACATGTTTTCCACGAGTATTAAAACACCTTGCTTTCAAGCTAGATATTGGTTGTAATACGTAAAATTTGAGTTGCAGATCCATCAAGCTTGTGAAATGAAAAAATCGAAATGTCCACTTTAGTGATTTTCTTGTTGATTTGTTAATAACTAATAGGTGTGTAAATTGCAAGTAAATGAGTAAACTTTTTAGCTATTACCAATACCTTTTTTGATTGTCTTAACTTTAAAGAGATGTACATTGATGACCAGTTCAGTTGAGCAAGGTCAAATAACAATACATCCGAACCCTGCTTTATGGGCACCCACTTAATACAGACATCCTCATTATTGCAGACAGTTTTCTTTGTCCCTGGAGAAAGCCCTTACTTTTTCTCTAAATTTGACCTGCTTATATGGACGCCCGTTAAAACAGACAATGACCACTTTTTCTCCTCCAATCAACAGATTCTCATAGAAAGCCAACCTCGTTAATGCCGTTAATGCGGACACCTCAGCCAAATGGAAATTTCATTGAACACAATTTTCTACAAGTAACATGAAACTGTTGGCTGATTTTTAGGATGGATTAGTTTTAGTATCATATTGCTTGCAAGTTCCATGTCCTGAGATTGAAGGCATGTACATATGTTTGCTTTGTTTTGTATTTTTTAGCCTAACCTGGTTTGAAACTTAGGGCACTAACCCACCTTTATCAGTCCTAATGGCAGGTTTCCAGTTTTCAGGGCTGATGATAGGCAAGCATACCTGGCCCTTTTCATCAATGTTAGGATGATAAATCTTTGTCTTAAAAGTGATCTGAAAGATAATCATTAACAATAACAGTTTGGGTAACAATAATCCATCACTGATAACGACAGATTTTAGTAAAAAACAAGGAAAATAATAATAATAACTACAACAGGCAAGATATCATAACTTCATGACCAAAGCTACACCACTAGGATTTTAAGTTACTGGGAAACAGTAATACAACAAGAAGGTGGGAAATCAAACTGCAAGGGATTTCTTTTGCTTCTATTTTTCTTTTATTTCTCTATAAAAGTAGCTGGGGGTCACGCTCATAGTACAGTGTTCTCCCTAAATTTTAGCTCAGCAGGTGAGGGACCATCCATGGCCGGTAAGGCAAAAAATTCCCCAGAGGCAAACTTTCCTAGGGGAAATGGGAGGCAGGGGGGGAGGTAGTGAAGTAAGGGACATGACCCTGCCCTCACAGGGAAATTTAGGTGCTAAGTTCTCTGAAATGTCATTCCCTCATTTGAAGACCTATTTTACGTAAATCCGTCACTTTTATCTTAAAAAAACAATTTAAAAATGTTTGATTCCAATATTTTTTTCAGTCCATAAAAAGAAAAGCTGTGTATACTTGAGTACTTTTCCACATATTCATTCATTTCCTTGATTGGATCGTATCACAACTTGCGTATTTTTTTAAACTTACAATATTTATTTTTAGTAAACCTTCAGCGGTTGCAGGCAGTAAGAAATGTTGCTTCAGGCGGTAAATTTTACCGGTTACCGCCTGATAAGGAAAACACTGTAGTAGCCAGGGAAATCCCTGGCCCCACGCCCTAAATGACAATACAGGGTAGTTTAAATCGCCTGTTCTTACTAGGGTGCTTTCCTAATCAAAATGGTTAGTATTATTAAAAAATATTTAAATTCAGGGTCAATGTCATAAGTAGGTTGAATATGATCGATCAGGTGAGTGTAGTCCACTCCTGGATAGGACTGTTGGTGAGACAAAACTGTTGTTTTGATAAGAAACCTCAATTTGAAGGGCATTAAACTTCAGTGTTATAGACCTGAGTGTCACTGGTAGAAACAAACAATGCCTTAAAAATAGTAAACTTGCCAAGTTTGAAAGTGGCATATGGAAACGACTCAACATAAAACTTTGCAAAGACATGCATACAGACTTTTGTATGGTAGGGGCACCAACTTGTTTGCCCACACCATATAAAACGTCTGTAAAATTTTGTGACATTAAGGAGGTACATCTTGGCCAGTTTTCAACGAATCACTCCCTAACTCAATAACTTTACTAGTTTTAAGACACCTTTTGAATCAATGTCAACGTATTATTACCAACTGGGCAAAGTCCAAAGTTGAAAAAATGGTGCTAGGGTCTATTAAGTAGGGTTGTTGCACTGTGTTTTAGAACACAACAAAAACATACAAAATGCATCAGAAACACAGGTCGCCATAACTTATGTTATGAGGAAAGGATGTAAATATGTAATTCACATTCTTAAGCGATGACCTTTGTGCTACTCTAGTGGTGTTCACGCTGAAGGCAACCAATACAATTAAGATGTAGACAGACTCACCTTTGGTGGCTTAAAAGGATATTCTGCAGGAAAATTTATCTCTATTTTAAAAGCACCCTTGCTGTAGGGTGCATTTTCCTGTTGAAAAAAGGGCCATAAAGTTACATGTAGCATTAAGTTGCTATATAATACCAACCAAATGGTACATGCAGCCATTACCAAAGAAAATGACCAGACAATGATGAAGACAAAGAGAAAGTTCCTCCCCTACAGGACATTCTTGTATCACTCCATTACAGTACATTTATCTGTATTTGTATAGGTAATAGCATGATTTGTTGTGACATTTAGCAAAAACACCACAAGTGACATTTCGAAATTGTTATACTTAATTTCACGAGCCGTTAGGCGAGTGAAATTTGAGAAAATTTTGAAATATCATGAGTGCTATTTATGCCAAATATCACGTACAAATCATGCTATTATTTGTTTATACTAATACCCACAAAGGTTTTGTAATTTTCACATGTAGGTATTTCAAATTATGCTGAAATACCACTGCTCTAAGCCAATCAAATTACAGAAATTTCTCATGTAGTAGTATAACTTCTATAATTCCCTCTTAACAGGTGCTTAAAATAATATATAGGCCAAAGCCTGCAATGAGCCCTCCCTCACCTTGAAAATAATTTTATTGTGATACATTATCCGATACTTGATATGTACCCTAGAAGTGACATTTTTTAAATCAACCTTGCAATTCAGTATTGACATTTTGCTCCAGATAAATAAGATGCAAGAATGCACACAAAATTTTATGATTATCTTAACCCATTTACCCCGGAGCTGCCCACAACTGCCCAAGCAGATCCACATCCCTTCCACGGCTTGTGATGTGTCAAGGACAACTTTGTCATCTAACTTGTGGAGGGGGAAGAGATCTTTCAAACCATACCAGAACTAACACAATTCAGTCAAGAAGGCCAAACAAAGAGCAAAAAAAAAAACCATATAAACTTGACCCCAAAATTTTTGTGCATATCTTTTTTAACCACCTTGCCACACTTCCTTCTATCAAATCTTGTGATCCTAAAAGTTTTCCCAAAAGCTTTTTCCACTGGAATGAAGCCTAGTAAATGCCCAGCATTAACTAGGCTTTGGCAATGTTCGGAAGTCTTCAGAAAGTTGTCGGAAATCTTCGGAAGTCACCAGGACGTTTCTGGAAATCCCAGTCATGACAAGGTGAAATCTCTTGCATTTGAGTCAGAAAAAGTTGGCAGGTATAAAACTACACAACTGGACTTACATATGGACAAGTAAAACTAGAATCTGAGCACTTAACAGCTGGACAAGTGAATGTCAATCCTTTTCTGTACCATGGTTGCAAAATGAACACCTTCACCGATAATGAAATATTTCTTCAGAGAAGAACAGTGAACAAGGGTCACAGAATATTCTCTTTCAAGTAGCTTAAGTTTGAGCGAGGCTGAAAGAACAATTGGTCCCAATCACAGTTTGTTTCCCATAATCATATAAAAGACAATTTATTCCAAGCTGCGAAAAATTTTTCCTCAGTTGGCATAATGTCGAAGAATATCATCCGAAACAGGAAACAGGAACTAAAGCAAGCCCTTCGCAAAATAACACAATCTATATGTCTGCGAACTTACCGGCACAATTAATCCTTGCCAATTTAAAATATTTTGCTCATCTACTTCAATATTTCGAAATATTTTGATCCCAGACGATCTGATGTCGTTCAGTTCCTGGAAGAATGGGAAGATCAGGTCACCAACATACATGCACTGCGAATATCATGATGCAAGTCTAATCATCACAAAAAACTAAGCTTACGGATCTGCAAACGGTAAGTAAATTCAGCATAGGGAATTTCACTTAATGTGTCTCGAGAACAAAAAAAAATTATTAAGATAAAACAAGACCATTTCAGTAAACTTTCAGGCAACTAAAGAGTAAACTAAACAAGACAGCTGCATTTTGAAACTAAGGACAAATGAGATCAAATCTAAAATTGTTAGTCATGGAGTTGCCCAACAATCTGAGCGACATTTGTCAAAATACATCCATGTTTGAAGGCATAAATATAAAAAGTCTTTTCTAAAGCTTTTACTTAAAAAGCTTTTGTTCGAATAGGGTTCGTTTTCGGTAAAATCACAAAGAGTTTCGCTTTAAATAATCCTTTACCTTGCTCAATCTTCGTGTAGCCGCCATGCTCGTAGGAACTTGTCGCCGGGTTTAGCTACCAGTCTCCGCGCAGTATTGTATACCCACAGTTCATGGCGAAATGTTCTCTATTAGGGCGTGCTCTGCATGGTAACGTGCGTTGCCTTTTCCACCGACTTTCTTCCGCGTTCCAAAGTCTGCTAAGAACTCTACGAGGTAAATTTCTGCGTCAGTGTAGGTCAGTTCAGGTACCTATAACCCCGAACAAGTAACTTTCATGTAGATTGGTCTATCACAGTATATTGTTCCATTCTTTCAAAGAAATTCATTACAACCGCAAGAAACCGTCCGAGGATGAAGCCATCTTTGTCTGATAAAGCTGTGATATATTATAATCGTGTTTCCATATCTTTATTACATGTAATGGTGACGTAGATAATGCTCAAACTTAGGAGGTATTGCGGAAAAAATCCAATCGAGCTACCTTAACATTCAAATGCTTGAAGGGATTCCCACGTCCCCACTAATGTTTCTTAAAGATTAATAGTAACTAAACTGAGAACTAAGAGTGAGAGAAAGGTTTTTCACAGAAATGGATCGAAACTTTTTAACAATATATGTTCTTAGGGAGATAAAGGCGTATAAATCAGTTATGATTTTTAAAAACAATATCTTGGAATTCTATAGATCGCAAGCTTTTTATTTACTTTTCCAGTTTTATTCGGCTTAGCCAAGAGAGGATAAAGGGGACAGAAAAGGCATCCCCCATACACACCCTATTCCATAGGTAATTCGTCTCGAGTTATTTTTAGAATCGGGATTAAGTTACCTCGCGCGCTGCGTGGATGTTTCGTGGAGGTTTCGCATGACTAAACACCGTGCAAAACATGTCGGGCGAAAGGCAATGAAAGCGTAAAGAGATCGAGAGCATTCCTGAATATTGAAGCGAAATGAGTCGGCGCTCACCTGGGAAAAGGGAATCGCTGAACTCTTTGACAACCCATGAAACGCAGTTTAACTCGAAGTTGTCGTCACCTCAGTGCTTTAATAAAATGAGAAATTTCGCCGGTCTGTTGAAACCGGTCGTTTGTACAGTAAAGCAAGTAGGACGCCAAGTGTTATTTTTGTTGAATAATAAAAGACTAATAAAAAATAAATATCAAACCAGAAATTACTCTCTTCAAACTGCAAATTATAAATGATCCTGAGAGAATATTCCGTGTGTTAATCATTTCCCTGCTGTACTGTTAGCTCTATACAAGAGAGGAAGGGCGATTCTTTTTTAATTTCCGTTTCGCTGACACAGCTTTAGCAAAAATCTCTCTGTAGTCGTTTTCGTAGACAAGACGAATAGCAATATCGCTCTCCGCGTCATCCGCCATTTTGTTCTGCGTCAATTCGTGAAGGGCGCCTGGCTCTGAGCGTGGGTCATCCACGCGCAACACATTCGCGCTATGTGATTGGCTGTTGTCTAATCCCCCTTGAGATTTGTGGTGTTAAAAATAACTCGAGACGAGTTACCTATCGAATAGGTAATAATAATAATAATAATAATAATAATAATAATAATAATAATAATAATAATATATTAATATTAATAATAATAACAATAACCAGTGATCCCTTAACTTCAAAACCGAACCCTCATGGCCGTTTGGAGACTGGAAATGATGCTTCTTGTTACACAATATGATACCATACATAACATACGGAATAAAACGTGCACCTTCCAAAATGGCGTCGTCTTTTTCAAATTTTTGTTCCAACTTAATGGGGAATCTCTGCACGAGAAAAGCGACATAAAAAAGTGAAAGTATGAGGTATGCGCAGTTGGTAATGGGACCCGCTGGAAGCGGTAAGGTAGGTATAGTGAAAAAGATGGGTAGTCGTTTGTACTGCAGCAACAAAATTGTGCTAGCTCTGTACATATTCCCGGGCCTGTTTTAATTGTTAAAGATCGGTGTGCGACAAATGTAGACTGCAGACTTGCAGAACAAGGAAAACCTTGATGTGGAATACTTTAACAGAGTCCTTATCCCGAAAGTTTAAGTCATTTAAAAGTCTAGTTTAGGGATAGGGAATCTTTTAGAGCATTCTACAACAATGTTTACTTCTTTTACCTGCCAGTTTGCAGTCTGCGTTTATCGCACACCGGTTAAAGATCCTGAGCTCATCACTCTGTGATTCTAAGGTTGGTTTCAATCATCTCAAAATTTCGAGAACATTCTGCTTAAACGTAGGTGTAACACTTCGGTCACTGTATAAACATTTTCAGGAAAAAGTGGCGCTCATATCTGAAGGTGGCCCACTTTGACATGACTGGTTGAACCAAAACCAGTCCCACAGCACTGAAATTTTGAAGTAACCAGAATTTTGGTCAAAACATGATGGGTTGCTTTGATCTGAGTTGATTGGAAATTTCTTTCAATTGAAAAAATGTCATTGAAATTTTTCTTGGTTAGTTCCACTGGTATCCACTTTGCAGAGATGTCTATTAAGGCGTTTTTTTAAGGTCTTTCTTATCTTTCCTTACCATTTGGTAAGGGCAGCCTGAGAAAGCAGCCAACATTTTGCGACACCACCAGTGGTTTCTTTGCCAAATGATCTGTGAACACAGGCATGCTCTGATTTCAATAACAACAACTGCCACACAAACAGAGAGTGATCTCACTGTGGTCTGAGGAACGAGTGCCGAAATTCTACATGGATGACCTGTCACTATCCAGATCTGGATAGTGTTTCTGACTGGTTGAAGCAAATTTTCCTTGCTACACAACCAACCAGAAGCACTACCTTGACCTGCATTCTGGGTGGTTTGAACACATCATCAGTATGGAATTTCGGCAGGCATTTCTCAGACAGACATCATTTCATGAGGAAGCAGAAAAAAAAAAAAATGAAATGTTGGTTTTTTTCTCAGGCTAGGGTATGGGTTGTTGGAGTAATTTTTTTATTAAAGTAATATGGGTTTCAAGGAAGAAAATATTGCGAAGAGGTAAAGAACTTTGCTTCTTTGGAAGTACAATAAATTTAACACTCTAGATTTTAAATAAATTTACCACCACCAACCTTGATGATTTGTTTTTATATGGGGTGACTTGCTGTAACTCTTTTACAAATCATCCTTAGGGCCTTTTTTTAATCATTGTTATGTCCATCACTAATTTATTGCCATTAAATATTATTGTAATAAATATTATTGTAATAAATAAACCTCTTGGAATCAGTCAGACTGTTGCCACATTATGTAACTTTATAATATATACTGAATTAGTTTTTAAAATAATTGCATGTTGCACACTGTATTTGCATGCATCTGCATAGTCAGTTGTGAAGGAGCTGTGGAACAATGTAGTTGCCTTGGTGAAAATTTGAAGTTTCTCATGCTAATGCGTTTACAAAGAAATAAACAAAGGTGGTTCTAAAGATAATTTTTCTCGGATCTTATCTTGATGAGAATTTATGTCTGGCTGTGGCCCTGTGCAAGTGCTTTGCATAGCTCTCCTAGTTGAGGCCATTTTGTTGTTTTCAGTCAACTTATTGTACTACAATTCTGCAACACTGCGAGAATGTACAAAGATCAGTTCATGTGGTTAACCTTGATCCAGCTGCTGAACACTTTGGTTATCCAGTTTTAGCAGGTGAGTGCATTATTAATATTTTTTAGTTTTTTTGCTTTATTTCATTTTCATGCACTGTCTGTGATAATCAACATGACTATGAAGTTCAGCATTATATTGGTGATTAAAAATGCAACCATACATAAAACTATAACACAAGCTACACTTGTGTAGGAAAACTAATTGCTAATAAAAATAATTAAAGTGATTAGGTAGGGTTCTTCAAGTGGAAGAAATTTAAGTACATCTTGTTGGCAACAAAGTTGATCAAAAGGCATAGATTGCCTCACACCCACCATGATGAATTTTGGTGAATTTTAAATCTGAGGATGCTGAAAAAGTGCATTTGACTGATGGACTGGTGATACAAAATATTAATTTTAAACGTGTGGATGGCACCCTTATTTACCCACATATTTGCTTCATTTTTTATCATTTATAAATTAGTATAGTTATTTTTATGTGGGAAACACAAGTTTTTAGAAACAAAATAATGATTATTATTCGGTGAATTCATTACTGCGCTTGAAAAGTATTATTTTCTGTGAGTAGCAGCCTTTTTGTGTCAACTAGGCAGTGAGTGAGCATTTCCCTGATTGTTGTAGCTTTCTGAGAATCTTGGATTGCTTGCAAAAATTATACCAAATAAGAATTAGTTTAAGATTCTGCGGTGTGACCTATTTAGTTTATGTGTACTTCCAAATAGAAGTGTAGTTTTTTACTTCACCCTTTCAAGTCAACACTGTACATGTATCTTGTTGCTTGTTTCTTGTTTATTGTGGCTTCATAGATGTGAGGGAGCTGGTGGAGCTAGAAGATGTTATGGAAGCTGAGGATTTGAAACTTGGACCAAACGGAGGGCTAATTTTCTGCATGGAGTAAGAGAAAAAAATACCTTAAAAATTATTTTTTTATTACAAAGTACTACCTCTTAGCCTGGAAATTTATATTTTTATAAACTAGGCGAATGTTGTGCTCCTGCCAGTTAAGAAACTTTTCATTTGTATTATTAACATCTGGCACAGGAGTGTAGCTATGCTTTTACCATACATGACCATAAGGTGTGCACAGGGAGGTAGTTTGAGCACAGAGGAAACAAGACTAATGACAGTGGGTTTGGGGGCACAAACTGTGACAGGTGATCTAGATGCGCAAATTCTGCAGGGGCAGATCTAGGGGGAGGGTGCAGGGGGTGCGCACCCCCCCCTGAGATGACCCTTGAGATGACCTGCGAATTTCTAATACAACTGGTATTCTGCAAAAACTATGTGGTTTATTGGTGTTGAAGTAGAGCAAGAGACGAGTGCACCCCCTCCTAAAAAAAATCCTGTATCCGCCCCTGTTCTGTGTCACTGTCCTCTACTGTAATGTATTTTTCACAACTGATATTGTTAAAAGGGAAATAATAATAATAATGATGTGATAATAATAATAATAAATAATGATTTTAATTTGATACAATTTACTCTGTATATATATTAGTGGGTCAAAATTAAATTCAGGTTAAAATTTTTTGACCTACACTGTAGGTTAATTCTAAATTTTCTTTGCCTCCTAGCCCTAATTCATGAATAATTAAGGAGAGGAGATGGATGAAATTGAGAATCAACCTGAATTTAATTTTGACTTGTAATCAGGCTGCTTGCAAAGCAACTACTTTGTTTCTGTTTTGGTCAGCATGTCTTTTGTTTGTTTGTTTGTTGTTGTTTTTCATTCATCCTCTGCTGTTTTTTAGTTGTGTGTAATAATATTGTATGTGCACACTGGCATTCAGGTTGCCAAACACCTGCTGATTTGTTATATGTCCATTAAGTGACTGATTATATTTTTGGTCAAAGATTTTCTAGGAAGTGAGGGAGCCTCTGGTGATCCAGCTTGCCCAAAGGCTGCAGGCTATTGTTTTCTGTATTTGTTTACAAATAAAACTTTCACCGTTAGTAAACAAAGGTTAGGGAGTGTGGGCGAGATCAATCGCAGTTTACAGCAATCCAACGTTGTGCTTTGTGTAACTGTCATGCGATACAGTGTAGAAGGTCAAAACTGCATGTAATCAGGAGTGATAGAAGGTCCAAAAATTGATCAGATTGTGTTCTATGCATTGCATTCATTCGTATTGTAAGTCCTAACCAACACTGGCCATGCTGTGCATATATAATTAGCAACCTGGAGATTAGGAATGTGGGCTCCTCTAGCTGACTAAATTAACTGCAACAATCATTTCTCCACTGTAAAGCAGCCTTAAGCATTGCATCAGTTTGGTTGTATCTGAGTTTGCAGTTATTTCAAAATAAAAGAAAAGGGAGTCAAGTAATGAGCAATATAAAAGAATTAATTAACTACTGTACACGTACACAAAATTATGCAACAAGGAAGGTTTATACTGTGTAACTGACAGAGTATAATTATTATTGCAGGCGACAAGAGGAGCCTGCAATCCGAATCTCCAGGTTTTTAATACGCATGTGTTGCACGTATGTAGCCAGCATTTGTTTGGACTTCCACTAAGAATGAATGGAATGTAGACAGGGTGCAAAGAAAATCATTTTTACAGCTCGCCATTCGGGCAAGCTGAAGCTAGCATTTACTAGTCCAGACTTCATTTCAACTAGCCCCAAAAACATTTTGACTAGCAGAATCGATTTCACATTTCTTCTGTTATTCGAATTCTTCAAAAAACATCACTTGCCCATTGGGCAAGTTAAAAACAGAACTCACTAGGCAAGCCCGATAGCAAAATCCATTAGCCCCGGGCTATCAGGCACTACTTCCTTTGCATGCTGTGCAGAGAACACCATTCAATCATGCGCGTTTGGACCTTCTATTACTCGTAATCTGATTATAAGTGTTTTGAGTATCTGTCTTGTGAAACTTACACAAAGCACAGTGATGAAGCATTTAAGCGTTTTGACCTTCAATTGTTTGTCACCCCCACTCTGTAACCTTTGGTTATTACTAGTGTACTGTTTTAAATAATAGCATTAAAAGATACATACGATTTATTTCATGTTTAAGATATAATTAATGTCAATTATAATGCATTACAGATACCTAGTACAAAATTTTGATTGGTTGGAAGAAAAATTGGGAGATGTTGATGATGACTACATTCTGTTTGACTGTCCAGGTACCATAAAATAACAATTTATTGGGATTTAATCACAGTGACAACAGTGTACATGTATTGAACTTCTGTCAAACTCAAGAACGTCAGGGGTTTATTTAATGTAGTTCAATTTTATCCTTGGTTTAAATTGTATTTTTGTAAGGGACCTCTTTACTCTTTTAATATAAAGGGAGCTTAAAAAGCCACAATGGTGGCAGCAGTGATCATGTTACTTAAAACTTGAATTTGCATTGTTTCAAACTGCATTGCTACTATTCTACATGTACCTTGTTCCGTTTGTACCAATGTTGGTGAATTTTGAAAATTCAGAAAATGAAAATGTTTTGAGTTGATCACAAAATAATCAGAATTTTCCCTTCATAGTCGTGCAAAAGTAAAACAAAAATAAGCATGATGCACTCAGCAGGGGTGTAGCTAAGGAATGGCCAAGCTGGCTTTTCTATTAGTCAAGCGGGGATTTTTTTCCGAATTGTGCCTTCAAAATTCCTTTTGTTTTCCATGGCAATTTGAGCTGGTGGTAAACTCTTCTTCAACCAGTAAAATTACATGGCTGGCAACCAGCTCTCAGTGACCAGCCTGGTCATTGTTTTGCTTTATAATCTAAACCTAGATTTCTTTTTTTATCTCATTGCCTTTGCCATCATTATTGCTCAAGCTCTCTATAAAGAGTAAGGGCAATAGAAATGAGTTTGCACCTCTAGCAACCATAATGATACTTCCACATTCACAAGGGGATATAAGATACAAGATTTTATGAAAAGGCCCTAGCTAAGTGACTCCTGACCCAAGATCAAATTCTCGTATTTATTGACAAGCATTCAGCCAATTGAAAGGAGAATTTAGCATTAATCAGAGGTCAGGTCACAAAGGGCTTTATTTCTGAAGGCACCCCCTTCATCTTTTATTAAGGAGACCACACACACTCGTACTGACACGTCTTAACTACTCCAACTGCAGACCTTAGGATGTGTTTCTGTTGCAATTTCAAGGTCAGATTGAACTGTACACACACATGCCAGTCATGCGGCAGTTGGTAGAGACCCTCCATCAGTGGGATTTCCGAGTATGTGGTGTATTCCTGATTGACTCTCAGTTTATGGTGGACTGCAGCAAGTTCTTTGCTGGTGTCCTGTCGGCACTGTCTGCTATGATTCAACTAGAGGTTCCTCACATAAATGTCATGAGTAAAATGGACTTGCTGAACAAGAAGCAATTAAAGGACGTAGATAGGTGAGTTCATATTTTGCAGTCTGCTGCAAGTTCAAGTTTAAAAAGCACGACTGAAAAGGACTTTTCCGATGATCTGCCAGGATGAAGTGAGCTTTTACAGTGTATCCAGCTAACTCATGGTGCTACGCAGTTCTATCTTTTTAACATCCACCGGTACATGCTTGTGAGAAATTAATTTTCTGATTGTTTTTTCAACAATCATCTCATTTTAAAATTGGTGGCAATTTTACGTTAATTTCTCTTTATTATATAGTTAGCCCTCTTTGCCTCAATTGCATCTGCAGAATTCAAAAGAACTTTTACCCTGAAATGAATTCTGTCAGGTACTTTTAAATTTTGAGAAAAACCGGCTAATTATATTTGTTAGGTTTTTAGATCCTGATCCACGACAACTTGCTGAAGAGCTTAAAGAAAGTACAAGCAAGAGATACAAAAAGCTCAATAAAGCTTTGGCCCAGTTGGTAAGTTGTCACGTAATCTATCTCACCAACAAGTCCCATCTTCACAAAAAACAATACAACTACGTAAACTGCTGATTTTCTTCAATCTTTTTCAGGAAACTGCTTTTCTTGTCTAAGAATTTATTTTTGCAAAGTTGCAAAGAAAAGAATGAAGCTTATTCAGTTGAGACATGTTCCCAGAACTTGCTATTTTTAGATTTTTAGCTTTGAAATATTTGCAATATTATTAATTTTACAGTGAGGGGCCCGTAGCTTGTATGAGGATTCATTTTTTCTCTGCTGGCTCCATTTTTGCACTCATGATTCTTTTTACCATCTATTTTTATGCAAATAAAGTTGTTATAAATAAATAAGAGGAATATTTAGATTTGTTTAGCTGCAAGGAATATCAGGGTCCATCTGCACTAGCTAAAAAGCTGTTTATTTAGACAAATTGTCTGTCATCACCAATGTTTAACAAATGCGGATGCATATGGTTTGTGGCAATTTTATAAAGTTTGTCTCGGGTAAAAACTGGACAAAATTAAACAAGAATGTGTTTTTTCTTGTCAATCATTGTTGATTGTTGAAAAGCCATTGTTCTTTCCATTAAGTAATGACAAAGGGTTTCTTAGAAAATGGACGCTTGTGACAACCTAGCAAACAGTCACAAGTGCCAATTTTCTGGGAAACCCTTCATTATTTGTTTTATTTTTTTATGCGACAGCCTGCTGAAAGTAAAATTAATACAATGTAGTTTCCAGTGCAGATAAGGTTTTTAAAAAACAAAAATAATTGTCACCATACAATTTTTGGTCTAGACGTTTCAAAGACAACTCCAAATTAATTTAATGTCTGCTAGAGCAGATGGGCCCTTAGTATGTTTCTGTCTCGTTCATTTTGTATGTCACCTTTAGTATTAATATTATTACTTTGTATTAGATTGATGATTACAGCATGGTGTCATTTTTACCTCTCAACCCCTGTGATGAAGATTCTATCACAAATTTGCTTCTTCAAATTGACAATGCTATTCAATATGGAGAAGATTTGGATGTCCGTGAAATGAAGGTGACTAACTCTAATTAATTTTCCTTAGTTTAATGGGTAGCAGGTTGTTTGGAGAACTGTTAGCCCTTTAAGCCCCCATATCCAAATACAAATTCTCCAAACTGATCTCCATACATTTCCTTTAAGAATTAGTTGAGAGAATTTCATGGCAGATCAAAGCATCTTCTCTTTAGTGATCATTTCATAAATTCTCATAACCTAATCTCTTGACAAGGTATGAATAATTATTGTTGGGAGAAAATTGATGTTGGTCACCTTTGGGGCTTAAAGGGTTAGTGCTGGTTAGTTAGGTTCATTAAGAAGGGGCCTCTAAGGGGAGTCATGCCATTAATCTTCCATTGAACTTTTCTTTTATGTATTCCTTCAATTGATCTATAGGATGATGAACAAGATGAAGAGAATCCCAATGGATTCATAGATGAAAGCTGACAGTTTCTTGGTGCTGAGGAATTTGCAGCAGTATACATTAGTGGACATGTAGCTCAAAAGATCAAACTATCCATCATCTGAACAACTGAATTCACCGTCGGTACCCTGCTTGTAGAGCCTTTCACTCGCTCAATTTTGGCGTATATTGAACTCTAGAAAGACTCTACATGAATCAAGTAAAATCTTTGTTGAGTATGTACATGTGCTGGGATACAGTTTTGAACCCAGGTCTGATAGCCCTGCACTTGGTGCAGCAGGCTTGAAGTCATGCCCATTGGTTTATCAATAAATGGATGCTCACACTCAGCTCAGAAAACCAGTTTGATGATAGAGAGCAAGATGGAATAGTCCCAAAGTTTGCACTTCAATGACTTCAAAAGCTTGACACAATTCAGGCAGAGCCTTCTTTCCTGTGCCTTACTTAAGAAGGCAAAAGGAGGTTTTGCTTGCAGAGTGCACCACCAATTGTTGTGACAATGCTGTGAAGCATAATTATGATGAAAATTTCACTGGGGAAGTAAAGCAAGTAACAAAGGGAATGTGAATAGAGTGCCTGATATTACTACTATAACTGCAGTCCCAGCTCTTAACAAACCAAACTTCAACTGGATAATCAGTACATGACTGTCATATCTTTTTGTACATTAAGCTGACTCTTTTAGTGGGAAAAGAATTCAAAATAGAACTATTACATATTTAAATAGAAAACAACAAGCTTTATAGAGTCCCTCCTTTTCTCAATTTAGGAGGCATCCTTAAATAATAAATTGGCCATAAGTTATAATGGTATTTCAAAATATTTGTATTTTTGTCCTTTTTTTATATATAAGTGACAGACGTTTTCCTTTTATTTATGGAAAATTGCCTGTCAGCCTGTTAACAGACCTGTTAAGAATACAGTCAGCTCTCTCTTAATGGACACCTAATATAAGATGGTCCCTAATGCCTTTCTTTACTCCTTTTGATCGACTCTCTATAAGATGGACACTATTAATAACAGTCCCAAAGGGGTCCGTTTATGAGAGAGTGGACTGTAAGCTGACTGTCATGCATGTATACAAAATGTACAGTTTTATTACAAGATCACAAAAAATGCTTTCTTGCTCAAATCTTAGTCTTTTTCTATTTTCTTGGAGTAATAGAAGTCTGAGGGTATATATTGTGTGGTACTTGATAAAGTGACAAATACTTTATCTTCCTTGACTTGAACCTGATGTATTCTCTGAACAGCTCCCTTGGAACAAAGTTTGGGTGGTTTTTTCAGGTTTTTTGGATCAATGGAGAAGTGTAAACCCTCGCCAGTATCCAGAGTGATTTTCTGTTTGTGATAAGGACAAATGATGCACCATCTTCCACTAATGTCCTGTTAAATGAGCGAAACAGTATGATCAGTAAGTATCTGGGGGGAAATGGGAGTCAAGGGGGGGAGGGGGGGCAGACCTCCTTTAAATTCCATCAGGCTTGGACTTTCTCAAAGTAATTAACTGAGTGATTCAAACTGAAGTGAAGGACTACTTTATAATTGAAATTCAGTGGAAAATAATGAAGTGAATTTATAGGGTTGGAATAATTAACTATGAATTAGTTTTAAAAGTCAGGGTATAAGTGTGGACCCTCCCTTATCAGAAATTCCTGGATCTGTCCTTGAACCAGGGTTCTCAAAGTAGGCAGCAGTAGATTTTTATTGAAAGGTATTCGGGAAGGTATGGAAAGGAGGATCACCACACCCATTCCAGAGGAGGAGTCTAGGGTCCTCGCCAGGGAAGATTTTAATTTTAGGGCCCCAGAAAGGTGAATTTCAGTGCAGTTTAAAGTGACCAAGGAAAGACTTATAGCCATGATGGTAGCAGCTTTACTTACCTGCCCTTGCTTTACTTTGTATTATCATGTTTCATGGCTGTGCTATTGAAAAATTAAGATTTTGTAGTTGCCCAGGAGCAAAAGTTAGGCACCAAGGGCCACCGGCACTAATAGAGCACAGTCTTGATGTTTCTTTTCATCCAAGGAAACATATACAGCAGATTTTCATTTAGACTACGAGCAGTCCCTCTTCAGTCAGTCAAGTCTAAGCTTGGCAGGACTGGAGAGAGCGAATTGGCCAAGAGGGAAACTGGAGAGAGGCGGGAAGAAGAGGGACCCTCCCTCCTTTCCCGCCTTCTCCCCAGCTTCCCCTCGGCTTTCCCTCGCTTCGCTCCATTTTCTCGCTCGCGCTTTCCTCGCTCGCGTGACCATCCTAAGGGACTGCTCGCAGTCTAATTTTCATTTATTATCTTAAAAAAGTCATTTTCTGTGAATAGCAAGTGCTTTTTTGATGACTAGCCAGAGTCAATGACTCTACACTTTTCTGTTTTTCTATTTACTGAAAACACATTTTTGGCCATTTGTTATTTTCAGACAACAAGAGAACTAATAATGTTCTTCTGCTAGTGTTTAGTTTCTGTAAGGTACAAGTTACCATGCAAAAAATATGAAGCCCTCCAAATCCAGTGTTAACTCTCACGTGTCATAATATTATTATAAATTATAGTGGCCAAAGAAATATTTAGAACTTAGTTACCTCTATGTCTCCTTCCTCCAAAGGACCTCCAGCATCTAATGGATTCAAAATAGTAACGCAAATCTTAAGTATTTTGAATAATTTATGTTAATATTTTAAACTACTAATGACTAGTTTCCTATATTTTAGAGCAGAAGATTAATGTAAATTATTAACTGAGGGAGCTTTAACATTTTATGATAATAATTAAACTGTAGGAAATTTTAAGCTGTATTGAAAAAATATTGGAAAAAAGTTAGCCTGTTCCAGACATTCAGATAGTGGAAATGGTGCTAAAAGAAGTGAAAGGGGGCAGGGATTAAAGAGCGAGTAGGTAGTGCACAGAACCCTGAATGCTAGAGGCAGGCTAGATTAAGCTATTTCATAAGACAAAATGAGATTGTACATTTTGAACACTTTATTCAGGGAGTACAATGAAGACATACATGGATGAGTTTGGGTTGGGGTATGTATTAAATATATGTCAGGAAATCCTTGACTAGTATTTCAGACCTTCAATAGTCCCAAATAGTTAAAATCCATACCAAGTTTCAGACAAAAGGGAGTCAAATCTTTAGTAACATACCCTTCGCACCAAATGTCCACAGAGAAGGGAATACATGTACACCCTTGGATCTAAGAGGGATTCTTGTGAACAACAGAGCAGGGAGGACGATGGCTTCTCAACTTTTTACGAGAATGAAATATTTAACATAACAATGTATCTTTTGAATGTCATTATTGTAAAGAGTGAATATGTTTTCTTCCTTCTCTGGTGAAAACATGTTTCCCGACTCAGAGTAAACTAGGGTTACAGTATAAAATAGCCTTTACCCACCCCTCTGCCCTACCCATAGCCTGCAGTACAGGCAGTTTCTTCACGCGTGCGAATGTTTTTGCTCGTAAAAGTGCCATGTTGACCATGTCTTCTATCCCCAATCTTCCTGTCATAAATCAAAGATGGCCACTCCAGCAATATCAACATAAACAACCAGGTTTTGCCCGGCCAAAATTCTGCCCACTCCCCTCCCGCCATCCTTTCCTGCCAACAGAGAGGGCGACAGAAATTCAGATGAGAGGGGGATCAGAAGAAGGCAATTTCTAAGGGAGTGGGGGTGGCCTCTCAAAGTCTTTTTTCCAGGGACTATATGGTGAGTTAAAAAAATTACAGCTTCTTAGTGGAGCAACCTATCACTTATTTTAGTGTTAATCAGTGTTTCAAAACTTGTTTTCATCATTGATGATCTTTTTTTTACAGTCAGCTGAATGTTTTTTTCACACCTCACAAGGGTGGATCCAGGATTTTTTTTAGGAGGGGGTGCATTCGTCTCTTGCTCTACTTGAACACCAACAAACCACATAGTTTTTTTTTTTGGCAGAATACCAGTTGTCTCAGAAAACCGCAGGTCATCTCAGGGGGGGTGTACCCCCTGCACCCTCCCCCTAGATCTGCCCCTGCCTCATGTAATAGTTTTTCCATGTCATCTGATCATGAATAAACTTCCAGTTATCTAGCTGTCACTGTGTTACACAGTTGTATCACAAGCACCCTCTTGAATAGAAATTCCAGGGGGGTGAGGGATCTTAAGCAAAAGTGCCCTCTAGGACGGCATTGAAATTTTCTAGAACTACGCAGTTCCTCAGTCAAAACACCTGGACTCTATAAGTCCTTTTTGCAGATATTTTTAGGTGCATGACAACTCTTAAGGAGAAGGAGATTAGGACAAAAAATTCAACTGGTGGTCAATGGGTGGGGAAGGGAGGATGTTAACCCCTCCCCCACACCCTTTTAAGAAACAACTGTGGCACTGTCCTGCCTGTGCAATGGATTTCAACAAACTATTCTTAACATGAAATACCTTATTATAGGAAATTAACGCTCCATGAAATTAAGGTATTGGAAATTAACGCGACTTAAATTTACGCGAATTTAATGGGAAACGACTTTCGAATAAAGAAAATTAACGCGAAGGAGGAGTTAGAATTTCATAATAAAGGAAATTAACGCGATTAATTACGCGAAATCAAAGGAGAAGGTATTGACATCACGTTTGACAGCGACAACGATGAAGATGAAGACGAAATATTGTAAACCTTCGCCTTAGCTTTTGTGAAAGATGAAAAATAAAGGGTAAATGGAAAGAAAGAAAGCTTGTAGTTAATGTTTTTTAGGTGTCAAGAATGTCTGGACACGTTCCAAAATTGGGTTTAAAATACTAGAAATTAAGAGCGCGGAAATGAACGCTGCACTTAATTAATGTCGCGGAAATTAACGCTCAACAAAATTAAAGCGACTTAAATTAACGCGAATTTTAACGATTCGCGTTAATTTCGTGGAGCGTTAATTTCCTATAATAAGGTACATAATTTTTGTGTCTGCCTAAGACTTGATGAAAACTCAAAAAACTCCTTTAAAAAACAGGGTTTCCTCCCCGGGGGGGGTACTCCCACGAATTTTGGATAGGGGTGTGCCGCGAAGGTTCGTGAACCCTAACCCTATTTAAGGACTAAGAAAGCGAAAACTGATACCCTTTTTAAGGCCCAATGCCGAAAAATGACACCCTATTCAAGGAAAAAACAAAATTATTAATAGCATGAAAAGGAAAACTTTATTTCTTCTCTGTAACATTGGATGTATAGCATCAAGCATAAAATACTAGAATAAGCCTAGTTGAATAATATGCAATCATAACCGGCGGGCGTTTTCATACTCCAGTATTAGATAGCACAATTAAGCTACCCTATCTAAGGACCACACCAGGGACACAGAAACAAAATGGTCAAAAAAGATACCCTATTTAAGGACCGAGAACCTCAAAAACCATACCCTATTTCGCGGCACGTACCTATATAGCCCATATATGGGAGTACCCCCCCCCGGGGTTTCCTCACACCTGGTCTTTCAAAGGGATTCCCATACCGCTCCACCCTCTCTCTCCGTCCATTGACATTAGAATACCAGTAAATTCCCATTGCTGTTTTATTTACTCTATCGATTGCTAGTGCTACTGAACAATGAGAATCTAGTAAATTTTGTGTAAATATAAGTACCATAATAAATAAATAAATACTAAATAATAAATAAATTCTTCCAATACTTACGGTAACACCGCTCATCCATGGCATAAAAGTTACCGTTGTGGTAAAATATGACGATATCCCTTCCATTTACATTGTATTTAGTTTTTCTGTTTCTCACCAACTCCTGCCTATAACCTACAAAAACTGATTCTGAAGAGCTGCATTCTTCACTGGGAAGCCCTTTAGTTCTCTCCGAAAGTTCGGACATAATAACTCTTGGCACAAAATCGCAAAATGCACACATCTGACTCCATGATTTTGCACCAGGCCCCCTTCTTATCTGACGGAGGAGGTCTGGTGATCGACGAAATTCAAGATGGCGGCTCTCCGTACCGCAAAATCGCTGCATTTTCCGAGATAGTTCGATCGTTAGGGCAGTTTGGTAAATGCAGCGAGGCCTATGGGCGTCCCTGCGTTCATTTAGAGGTATAAAGAGACATGGCTTTACACGTTTAATTTCAAGCACGTTGAATAACACAGGAACAGACTTAACCAAATTCAAGATGCACAAGGGAGGTAAGAAAGAGAAACTATGAAAACCGAGAACGAAAGAAAAACAACTCATCCTTAGTAGGAAATGATTTCTAGTGCCTTGTTTAAGGGGTGTGTGATGAGGAAAAGGTCCCACATACGGCTATGTGCATGAAAATTGGTTCATGAAAAATTGTTATCAATCAAAGTAGCTGATTTTCCTTAAACTCATTCCCTGTACGTAAGCACATCAATGCTTTGAGTCAAATTTTGCCAGTGGTGGATCTAGGGAAGGGACCCAGTCCCCCACCTAACTTTTGGGTTAAACTGAGGCCAACAGAGCCAAGAAAAACTTTTTCAAGGCAAGCCGGGAATGAATTCACCCAGCCCTCCTACCCCCACTTACTTAAAGATTTTACTCTCAGGGGTCCATATTCGTTTTTTCTCAGAGTCGTCAGCTGGGCAAGGAAGCCTGATGGCATACTTGCCTGGTTACAAGTAGGGTTGCCCAGATAAAAGTGCTGAATTATATAAAAGAATGGTGAAAAAATCGTGTGCAACTTGAACATTTTTCTTGCTATAGCATTTTATTTCTGTTATTGTTACTAAGAAAGGTTTTTAACTTAACTGTTAAGTACAACAGGCTACAGGCCTAGGCTAACACAGTTTATTAACGTTTTACAAGTAGCCATGGTCGGTCAGTTTGCCATGAAGGCAAGACTGTTCAATTACATTTTCCTCCGTATAAGACAACGGCTTCTGCGTCACCTTTTTTTCCGTTAAGGCAGCAAATCTTCTTCTAAAAAATGTCACATCTTGATATGTATAAGGCACTGGCTTCTGCTTCACCTTTTTTAACTGCCGAAGGTGACGAAACGCCTTCTAAAAAATGCCACATCTTGATGAGTGCTGTCATGCATATGTTTTCTATGAATAGCCTCTGAACGCAGTACTTCACAAAAAACTGAGCCTACGATCGTTTTGTGGAGAATATTTTTTGATTTCATTGCAGACAAAAGCTGCTTGTTATTATCCACTATTCTAAAAGTTTTAAGTGGATGAGAAGTAATCAGAACACAAGGAAAATGTATAAAAACATATAAGAATTTTTCCAGAGATTTGGTGGTTGAGCAAAACCTCACTCGTCTGAAGGGGCGACTTTTGAAGTTATCTTAATCGTCCGTTAGGAATTGTAGTTGTCTGGGACGACTGGGCGACTGGGCGACTGGGAATATGGATCCTGTAACTCTGCCATTGTTTTCAATAATTCATTACTAGTCAAATTAAAATTTAAGATGTCGAAGTCTCCTATAAAGTAAATATTAATTTATATCTCAAGAAGAGTATTCTTCGATGGCAGAAGACAATTACTAGTCAGTCACCTTCATTTTTGTATTGTTAACTTCTTAAAACAATCAATAAATTCCTTTAATATCATCATATGTAGGTATTCGTAATCAGTCTGAATTTTCAAGAGGTGGAGGTAGGAGAGGTGGGCGAGGTCGCCATCCTTCAGGGCTGTCAGGAAAACAGATTGGCTTGTGGTATGCTGCAAAAGGCAAGAGGAATAGGAAAGACAGAGAACTGAAGCAGGTTTGACAGTAGCCAGAACAATTCTTGCATTGTTGTATTTGTCCCATTTTTGAGCCAAGAAAGCCCTTTACACAGTTTGATCTTGAGGCTTTTATTTGTAGTTGGAATTTCTGATTTCTTATCTCTTGATTTTGTGTCTGCCTGGAACGAAATTATGCTTTTAGTTTAAGGAATATTATTTTTCTGAAGGTGGTTAATAGGCCAACATTTCTCCAACGAATAAAGGGAGTCTTACTTTTTAAAAGGTATTCTTAAAGTTAAAGTGAAAAATAAAGTTCTAATCATTCTACAAGGAAACAAAAAAACAAACAAAAAACACAGAAGATGACTGAGACTTGCCAAGCACAAAGAGCGAGTTGGCTAGCCTCCCCGTAGACGTCCTTTGGGGTTCATTTGTCACGCATTCAACCCCAAAGGACGTCTGCTGGGAGGCTACGAGTTGGCAGGCTACATGGAGTTTAATATTGAGAAGGTTTCAGTGTTGAAGGGACATGTTTTGTTTCTTTCTCATAAGTACTAAAATACTTCAATACCCACATTGTTTCTCTTCCCAGGCTGGTAAAATCCTGGTATAATTTGTTTGTTTGTTAGGATGACTGAAATGTTAATAAGATATACTGGTCTGAGTGAAATAAAATAAAAAAAGGTTTTTGCCCTTCATTGCACCCAACTCTTCATATTATTTTATTATGTTACTTTATATCTTTTTGTACAATAGCATTATTTAGGTTAACTAACAGTATGTAAGTATAAAATTTTATTTTATTATTGTTTTACCTGTTAATTGCAGCGGGCTTATGTTACCATGGAGAGCCATCATGAAGAGAAAATAACAGAGCTCTTGGGTAAAATAAGAGCAGATGAAAGTAGTGATTTAAATGATGGTGGAGCTGAGCCAGGGCCATCATTCCCTAGGGGACAGTCTGATATGTCGCCAAAAGGGTCATATCAAGGACCTGAGACGTACACAAGTAATTATGGTAGAACAGATCCAGGACCATCAAGCCAAACAGATTGGTATGACTCTGCTCAAGAAAGCTACCAAGGAAATGAATTAAATGTTGGCTGTGATGGTTAGTAAGTCAAACTATGGTTGTCTGTGGGTACATTTTGCAGGAAAATAAAGCTCAATGCACTCATAAGCCATATGTTACTTTGTATAGGTTTGGGGTTAAAAAGTGGCATTGCCCCCCCCCCCCCCCCCCAACTTTAACCTTTAACGTCCCCTCTTTATTTGCTTTTCTTGTCTTTGTTTTTGTTTTTTGCTGGCCATTTACTAAGCTTAATTTTGGGTGGAAATTTTTTTGCAAAACTTTTAGGATTGTAGAATTAAGTGGAACAAGTTTTTATTTGGAATTTTCAGGTCAAATTTTCATGCTTTTTTTGTGTGTTTTTCTCTTGTCTGTCTGACTGTATCATGCTCATTTGGGTTTGGTTTGAAAGATCTCTTCCCCTTACTCAAGTCAGATCGAAGTCAAAGGTGTCTGTTACCATTAAAAATGATGTCACAAGCAGTACAAGGGATGTGGGTCTGCATGGGTGGTTGCAGACAGTTCAAGGGTGAATCAGTTAAAGAAAAATCAAAAGCTGCTGTTAAGGGCACTAGCCCATGGTTAGAGCAAATGAGTTATACGCAGTGCTGGTTATGGCATTTAAACATGTCTTGGGATATTAATATTGTTTTTCTGTAGTTGCAGGATGTGCAATGAATACTGCAGCATTTGGAAATCAGTTTACAGATGAAGCAGATCAAGTGCATTTCCAATGTCCTGATGAAATGTTTGAATCTAATGATGGTAGTTTTAATCAGTCACAGTCCAGTCATGGATTCTTGCAGCAGGATCCTGCTTTGGATCACTACTTAAAAGATGACCAAGAAAGAAAACTTCTCTCAGGAACAACAAGATACAAAGAGATGCAGGTACTCACAAAACGGTTGACTTTGAATCATGATTTTGAGTTCTGGGTCAACCATGTTCAGTGTTACAAAATAATTATTGTTTTTTTAGGTTCTACCATGATTGTATAGGATTTCCCAACTTTAAATTAGGTGGTACGTGTACTTTAACAAAATAGTGTGTACATGAGCAATATAGCCATAATTATTTTTTAATTTGTTGATCAAATTTTTAATATTAAAATATTGGTGTTTTCCTCCATTTGTTTTATTAGGAATTCCGTAAAAGACTGCCAGCTCATGACAAGAAAGAGGTATTGCATAGAATGATAAAGGACAAAATAAATTTCAGTTTAATAAGGAAATATAATAACATTGAATATTGCAGAGCAATAATGAGAAGCTTGACAATGCTTTTCACTCTTGTTGTGATGAGAGCCTGAATGAAATAAAGAGCCAGCGGTCTAGTGATGATTTCATTGTTGGTATATCACAGGACTTAATCTGAGGTTCTATTGTCTACTGTGTATTAGCTTTTTTATATTAATTTTT
The DNA here is from genome assembly GCF_958299795.1 of Porites lutea. Taxonomy (NCBI): domain Eukaryota; kingdom Metazoa; phylum Cnidaria; class Anthozoa; order Scleractinia; family Poritidae; genus Porites; species Porites lutea. The sequence goes on from NC_133211.1 coordinate 17,480,734, forward strand.
TTGAAGCTTTTAGACACTTACAGACTATGTAAAGGTGGAGAATTTCAACATTGCTTTACATGTTTGCATTTGATTCATAATTTGTGATCACTACCACTCCTGTTTCTTTGCACTTGAGTTACTTTCTTGGTTTCTTTAATCGTATAATGTTTTTGGAAAAAAACTCATGACCCATTCCTTCATTCTTGTGAATGATTGCAAAACTTGAAAATGCAGAGACTTGGGTCATGTTCTTTTGGTTATGAGCACATTGTTTCCTCACCCATTGTTATTGACTGAAAACTGTCACTACAGTTACTGTAACAAAGCTGTCAAATCTGATCAATTTTTACCATCCCAGGGCTGTCAATGAGGGCCAGTAGCCAGCCAAAACCGCCAGCTAGTTAGCCATCCTACAATCAAATAAGATTGTAAAGCATCTGTTTACCAGTTTTGAATGACATTGAACACATATTTAAACAGGTTTAGATCGATGTGAAATGTTCGAATCATGTGATTTTGTGGAACACCCTGACATTTCGACGGCATTTTTCCCAGTCTTGCGTGTATTCTGACGAAACAGCATGGCATCTGCGGTGGAAAGTACCTCCTGAAAACCCCTGGAAAAACCATTTCCGAGACTCTAAATTTCAAATTGTCCCTAGATGCCTCGGCCCTAAAGAACTCTTGTGCCTTTCGTGCAAGTTCCAAAGCCGCCTACTACTCATTATCAGACATAAGACTGCTTCTTAAAATCTTTTTGACAGCCTTACATCCTTGGTCATGCTAAGTAATTAGTAATCAGTTATAGCGACCTCAGGCTCCTCTGAGCGGATAGAAAACAAACCACTGACAACCCTATCCAACAGAACTGCACAGATTATGTCTTTTTTTATTTACCTAACTGTGACAGTCTGACAGTCATATTTGTTAGGTTCCTAAATCAGCTTGCAAAGAAAGTCAGTTTTACAGCTTGCCATTCGGGCAAGCTAGCATGTACCAACCCAGAGTCATTTTAATTAGCCTAATAAAAGTTTTGATGAGCAGTATTGATTACAGTTCCTCTGTAATGTGAATTTCTAAAAAAAAATTCATTTGCCTTCAGGCAATTTGAGAACTGAATTCACTAGCCTGATTACAGAATCCACTAATCCTGGGCTATTGGACACGACTTTCTTTGCACGCTGTAAATATATCAGCTCTCTCATCTTTCTTTATTATTACTCAAAGCTTCATCTGTCATAGTTCTCTTTAATTATAATACACAATAAGTACAATAACTATAATGCACTGAGCAATGATCCTTAATGGAACTCCATAAACATTCACATATTTAGATAATTTACAGAGCTGTCACTACAGCTCAGGGGCTGCAGAATTTGCATACCTATTAGACATCATCATGTGAGCCCCAGCTGTACTTTGGTACAAAATGACACATTTACAACACAAGAAACTCCCCCCCCCCCCCCCCCCACCCTAGGCAGCTACTGTTGCCATTTAAAATAATAATCATCCATACAGCATGGTCTTACGACAAAAGTGTAAAAATAGATAATACATGCAAAGGAACAATTCAAGCTCATAGAGACAGTACACTGCAAAACAGTCCGTATTTTTGCGTATTCAAGTAAGTGCGAGCAGTCAAACAAAAGGTCTGGAACGAGGCTGAAAACGGAAAATAAAAATTACCTGAGATAAAAAATTAACAACAACACATACTTAGAACTTCCCATATTGAATTATGTGTAATTTCCTTTTTGCAAACTGGGTAGTGTTGATGACTCACTTCAGCCGTGGTATTACAAAGGCTACAAAGGATACAGCAGCTGTGATAATGGTCATAAAAATCTTCATTGCTAGTTCAACAGTAATACGTATTCCCAGGATTTTGAGACCCATATCTTTCTCAGACCATGCAATGCATTGGTATAACTGCATATCTTCTAAGGGAAGATGTGTTGATGTGGTTGTCATGTGGCATCTCTTTGCAGCCTGCACAACTATGCGATGTGAAGCAGCTGCCACGATAGCTGGAGGGTAGAGCTTTACAATGATACTTATTAGATCGTAAATAACAGTACCAATATATTGCCATATAGGATAATCACTCCCAAAGTCAGAATTAAAGTATGCGAAACTGAAAATGATCAAGTCTAACGCATGGTATGCTAAAGCTAGTGAGATTATCAAACTAAAGTCCTTTTGTGTTCTTTCCAGTGAAGTTAGTAACTGGCTGTGTTTCTGTACAATGTATGTTGATCTGCATTCTCTCGACTTCATTTCATCTACGACAGTATCAATATGCAGGCTATGAACATGGCAAACAAAGCCGTATATGCTCAACCATGTTCCCCACCAGCCTGCAATGTATAGAATAACAGGTATGTACACTGCATAGTGCCAGGATTTGGAGAAGAATGGAAACCAGTGCACCATGAAAAAGGCAGCGCAAGTAACCCAAAGACAAACGGACATCAGAGTGTACCATCTTGAAATTCGGCTCAGTTTTCGGTGCCAGTCGTCTGAAATACACTGGACACTGAAAACAAGCTGAACAAACTGGCCTTGGTTGAAGTAATACACGGTAAATACGTATGGGCACAAGAAAACCAAACACGTACAAGCACTGTTCATGATTTCTCGAACATGAATCCTGTCTTTCTGAAAGCCATAGTGAACAAAATCCAGACACATTATTGCAACAAGGCATACTAGCCAAAGGAAGTAAGCAATTCGGCGATAAACTCGCCACATAAATTCGCATTTCCCATCGTTAGGTTTCCACACGCCAAGGATCTGCAGAATGTAGTAACACGGTCTTACTGCTTCCGGTGAGTGTGGTCCGTGATCAATAGGACCTGGAAGAAGGCGATTTCTTTCCTCGTACGAGTTGTATGTATATCTCAGTTCTCTTTCGTTCTCTGAGTTTATTGCCGTGTTTTGCAATTCTTTGATCGCTGCCATATTGTTGCTGGCCAGAAAAAGAAATCTTTCCACTCCGTTCCGTCGAAACTGAAAGGCAGTTTTTAACTTCCGCTATGCGTGATAATGAACAATAAACTCGTTCCCATTTCTCCCCTTTTGTCGCTATTATACTTTCCCTGTGGATTCCGGTACAGAAAAAGTTGATTTTTTGAGAAAAAATACGTCCTTCTTGTGATTTCTTTATTGTAAGCAGCTGCTTGGTTTGCAAGAAGGCACCTACAGTAAACATTTGTTCGTGAAGGGGGATCGCGTTTCCCTAATTTTTCAGTTAAATATCATTGGTTAATGTACAAACCATTTCCGGTTTTCGCTATTTCTGGTTTTTGCGGTATTGAATGAACCGGTGATCCCTGTGGTCGGCTTACACAATTAACTTGGTCAGTTTTGCAATCATGTTATAGAGTTTCCTTTGAAGGAAAACATGCGCTCAGAGAGGCAGTCCTTTTGATATTTCGTTTCGCAACTCTCTTAAGGCGTGTTACCACTGAACGGGGTAAAAGGTGGTCAACGTTTGCTAGCACTCCTCAGTGTCGGAGATATTTTGTAAACATGCCAGTGGTGAAGGTCTGTGAAAATGGGGACATCAACTCCAAATACAGAAAACTAAGTTCAGCATTTAACTCTTACGAGGAAGGCAGTCGGCTTCTTCCAGCTCGAGCTCATTTCGGGCCACGTTCACCGGAAGTTGTACGACCATGCTACTACGTCTTGCAGATTCTTGGCATGTGGAAACCTAGAGATGGCAAATTTGAGTTCATTTGGCGTTTTTATCGTGCTTTTGTGTGTGCGTTATGGTTCGGATGTCTTGCAGCCATCATGTGTCTTGATTTTGTGCACCATGGTTTTGACAAAGAAGAGTTTCGCTTAGGAGAAATAATGAACAGCGTTCCAACATGCCTTAACTTACTATGCCCTTTCATATTTACTGTTTACTATTTGAAACAAGGCCAGTTTGTGGAGCTTATTTTCACTGTGCAGAACGTGTCATCTGATTGGCATCAAAAGTTGAGGCGCATTGCAAGATGGTACACTTTCATGTCTGTTTTTCTTTGGGCATTTGGAGCTGTATTTTTCACAGTTCACTGGATTCCATTTTTGTCCAAACCGTGGCACTACATTCTCTATATCCCCTCTGTTGTATATTCAACAGGCTGGTGGGGTACATGGCTGAGCATCTATGGGTTTGTATGCCATGTACACAGCTTGCAAATTGACACTGTTGTGGATGACATGAAATCAAATGAAACCAGACCTGTTGCCATCATGCAAAAGTTCTCCCAATTACAAAACTCACTAGAAAGAACACAAACAGATTTCAACATCATTATTTCTTTTGCTTTAGCATATCATGCAGCAGATATAATCATCTTTAGCTTTGCTTATTTTAATTCTTCATTTGGCAGTACTTATGAATTATGGCAATATGTTGGTGGGGTACTTTTTGATCTAATTAGCATTATTGTGAAGCTGTACCCTCCAGCTGTTGTTGCAGCTGCTGCACATCGCATAGTTTTGCAGGCAGCAAGACGATACCAGTTACAAGTGACACCTCTGTCGACTGAACTGCCTCTTGAGGATATGCAGTTGTTTCAGTACATTGCATTGTGCGAGTCAGATATGGGTCTTAAGATTTTAGGGTTACGTATTACTGTAGAACGAGCAATGAAGATATTTATGACCATTGTCACAGCTGCAGTATCTTTTGTAGCTTTTGTTGTACCACGTTTGAAGTAAGGGAATATCTGAGGTACATGTAATTCAAATCCAGATTCTAGATTTTTGTAACATGGGTAAAGTAAGGGTGCAGTTCCTTGAGAAACGTGTAATTCAAATCTGGATTATAGAATCCAGTAAAAGCATTTGCTTTTCTTTACTTAAATAATCCATAGAAATCCGTACTCTTAGCAGATTCATATTAAGATGAAAGCAAAAATGATCTAAAACTGAATGTTAAGGATTCATTATTTAATTACTTGTATTTAATCTCTTGGGCTTGGATACAAAAAGGATGCACCTGGTCCCAGTTGTCAAAAGGTGGATAGCACTATCCACTGGATAGCCCAATAGGTTTCCCTCATATTTATCCACTGGATAGCGACTTATCCGGTGGTTAGTGCAATCCAGCTTTTGAACAACTGGGGCCTGACAAGCAGTTTTTATGGCCAGTAAAATGAAGAGGAATATTTTTGGAGTCCTCAATAATATATTGTGTTGTCATAATGTCTTCAAAGAAACCAATGTTGGACTGTTTAATAAAAACACTCTGTAAGTTAAGCTGCCAGCTTCTGTTAGCGTTTTACGATGCACATTTTTGGACCTACTGCTGCAGATATCATATCCGATGCTTGAAAAGTCACTATAACACCCTTCAGACTATGTGTAATTTTGCAGCTGAAGGACAAAAACTGTTAACCCCATCTTATTTTGTAATAACTTAAGAATTTGCCCCCCTTTTTATGTTTAATGCTAGCGAAAGTAGTATCCTTGCCATACACAGGTAGGATGTAACAGTACGTGGCTTAGCAATCAAGTACTGTAGGCAATTTGAGGCTTTCACCCTCTCACTTTACCCATTTTCCCTCAAAAACAGACGGCTCAGGCCTCAAAGTGGCTGGTTTTTTACCCAGTTTCGAGCACTTAATGAGAACCCTGCATATGTACATGTATTTGTAATAATATGATTATATATTGATGCTATATTGACATAAAGAGGATGAACATCAATGGTTTCTGGGTAAAATGTGGTCCATTACTTCCCTGCCCCTTCCCCCTCTCCCTGTTTTTGTTTATTTGCTCCTTTAATTTTTGCCCAATACTGTTGCCAATGTTCCATGCTTCTCCTGCTTGGCCTTTGAAAGGAAAAATATATACGAGTGACTGTTATGCAGGCTAGTGTTTTTTTTTTCTGGCTGTGGGAATGTAAGGCCTTTACAGCCTCCTGAAATTGTTTTTCTATTCTTAGCCCATCCCTTGAGCTCTGTGGTGGTTTAGTCTGCTTGTGAGCATTAAATCAAACTATTTTACTTGCAACCTCATTTAAGGAAGAAGAGTCCACCAAGACCCGAAGGTCTGGCCAGTATTGGCTGTGTACCATGTCTCAGTGGTCCATTTGTTTTTACTTGATGGGTGATTTATCCATTGCCCTATCCTTTGCAATAGTTTCGTCGTAATCTGTCATGGTCACCTTTGATCACTTTTGAAAATGTATGTTGACTAGAATTATGTCAAGTTTACATAAAAATGCAAAAGTTCACAATGTGTATCACTGCTGTTTCTGTTTTAACTTTAGAGGCCTGATGCAGAGATTTTTGTAAGGTCTGTAAGGGCCCCTAGCTCCTTATGCCATCTGACTTGCCACTTTTGCTTGGTAGAAATTGTATCTCAGACCAGCTTTTTCTTTGGGCGCGCAAATGCAGGGTTGTCAAATGTAGCATGCTGCCGGCGAAAATCGCCTCCTTCTTGTTTAGTATTGGCCGGCTACTCTGCTTGGCATTTCTTTATGGGTGGCATTTTCTAAATAAAGTATCCTTGTACTGACCACTTACTCTGACAACTCATTCTTCTACTTCAAAACTTTCTGACAACCCTGGCGACTGTTGTTTGCTCACGAAAATGCCATGCTGAAACTGCCAAAGAGAGGAGGAAATGGGACACTTACCCTAATGGTTACTATTTTTACTCTCCCTAATCTTCCTCCATCATAAAATCAAAGGTGGCGGTTATGACAATATGAACATAAACAAGCAGCCTTTGCCCGCCCAAAATACACCTGCACTGCAGGCTACCTCAGACCTGGGTTCTTGCAAGGATGGCTCTCAAAGTCAATAAGACACAAGCTGGCAAGGTGTTAAAGCATTTTACAATAGTCAAAGATGTTTTTTTTATCCTTCAGGAGTTACTTCAGCTCATTAACTCTGAGCAAGTGTTGGTTATCAGTGGTGAGACAGGCTGTGGAAAAACAACCCAGGTCTGGACTGTATAGTTTTAGCTCATTTCCTTCATATTCATCTCTGGTCAATGTTTTGGGGGTGTCCTTATACAATGTATATGGGGTCTTTTTAAGGGTTGTAGTATGTTCTAAACACTGATTACTTCAATGGTTATATGTATTTCTCAGGTCGCACAGTTTATACTGGATGATGCTATTGAGCAAAGCAATGGATCATTGTGTCGAATCATCTGCACTCAACCTAGAAGAATAAGTGCTATTTCGGTATGTTTTTTGTCAGTCCCGCACCTTTTGATTGACATCACACTGCAGGCAAGGTTTTTGCAATAATAACCCAGTATTTTTTTAATTGACTACAGGTTGCAGAAAGAGTTGCAGCTGAGAGAGATGAAAGTTGTGGTGGAAAGAGCAGCGTGGGTTTTCAGATCAGATTGGAAAGGTGTGTACATGTTTTCCTATAAAGCTACCTTTATTCTCTGGCATCCTAGTCCTTTCATTGCAAACTTTGCAAAAACGTACACGTAATAGTGGTTGAGTTTATTATTATGGCCTGGTACAACGAGGAGATTTTGGTTGAAGTGAGTTCTTGCTTACTGATCACAATTTTAACTTCTGTCTGGGATTAATGTCACCCTGTCTGGCCAGTGAAGCTTGTAGAATGCAACACAACCCACGAGTTGCCTTTAGGGGCAACACCCTTCCCCCAACTCAATACAGCATACAAAATTGGTTGAAGGTGCAGGAAGGCGAGAATAAGGATAGTGCCTGGCTCTTTAGGATGGGGCTTTGGTACTGGCTCACCCCTTCCCTTTCAAACGCCAGCCACGCAGGCTATTAAATTGGGAATTGGGAGAAACTAATTATTATAGTGATGATATTGAATAAACTGATGATCATGAGTCAGTTTAAAAAAAAATTTAATGGCAATCCGATCATGCAAGTGTCTCTCTGGTCTACATTTACATGAACTATTGATCATTCAATTCCAGTAGCAGAGATTATGATCATCCTTATCAACCATCAATTTGATCTATTTTTTCCTTGACTTTTTCATTTGCAGCAAGCTACCCCGAGAACAGGGATCCATTCTGTACTGTACAACAGGAATTCTACTAAGATGGCTTGTTTCTGACCCGTAAGTAAATTGATTTTTTAAAAGTTACTTTGCAGGGCCAACATTTGGAGCAAATTTTAGCTTACATTTCTCACATTCAGCTGATAACCGTGGCTTTTGCAACAGGGGAGCACACAAGTATACTTAAAACTTTATAATAGTGGTTGGAAGTCGTGACAATTTTTCTGTTAATCTGACATTTTACAGACTACTTATTGGTACGAGTCACATCATACTTGATGAAATTCATGAACGAGACGTGTTATCAGATTTCCTGATCATCATTGTCAGAGATCTTCTGCCTAAAAGGTAAGACTTTTACTTAATTCAATATTTTTTAAGTTAATTTTTATATATCCAACACTAGAAGTCATTGCATTTATTTTAGTTGAAGGTTAAACTGGAAATGATTGTCTACAGCCCGATATCACGTTTCATAGAAATGATCAGGTGATGGGTACTTACGTATTGCTGTATAGTGTTCCAATCTTTTTCAACTGACTGACCAATAGAAATGCCCCATTAACTTATAAGTCACAATGTGTGAAGGGGATGACGCCTTCCCATCTTCCCCGCGCGGGTAACCCAAGCGCTTCCCTAGTAGATAATTAATGAGTAGAGACTACTTAGAGACGATTTGGGACCAGTCAGGTGTATACCCCAACGCCCCAGTCGGGATGGTCGTTGGATCTATAACCCATTAACTTACACATGCTCGAACAATGCATTTGGGTATTATCCATTGCAGATGGTAGTAAGGGTCGAAGTATTTATACGTGTTTATGTAAGAATGACTTAATTGTGAAACGTATTATAATGAGAATCTTAGACAGGGAAAGGAGAGTTCCAAATGTAGAAAACTGATTTTCGGCAACGTAATGGACTCTTTATATGACACACTAACACCTTCCGGAAGTTAAAGCACATGACCTCAAAAACAACATGCGTAATCAGGGAAAACATAATTTTATTACGTGATGGCTATTGTTCTCCGCCAGTAGCCAATGAGCGCGAGCCTTTGGATTGCTACAGACCTACCCGCACAGTCAGGGAAAACTCTAGCCTGAATTTCACCCGATTGCTTCGAGTCGTTTTCTCCTCTCAGCAATATAAATAGCAGCACTACGATTTTTCTTTAATCTTTGCCTTTTTTCATAATCCGTCACCAGATCCTCTAGTATTTAAACTAAAACATTATTGTAGACCATGACATCATCAGCACCGCTTGTTTTTCCGTCTTGTGCTGCCATCCTTGCTGCTCAGATCCTGCAGTTTTGCCGTTCGCATATGTGTCTCTTCATGAGATAATAACAATTGTGTTTGTTATTGTAATCTGTCATTATTAACAGGCCTGACTTGAAACTGATCCTGATGAGTGCAACGTTGAATTCACAGATGTTCTCTGCCTATTTTGGTTTGTAACTCTTAAAATTGACTTCATTATAGACAGTAACTCTTCATTAGGACTTAAATTTTTAAACTAGTGTATGCTCGGAAGGCGGTATTAATCAATTGAGATCTTTATCTTTATAAATAATTTGTGATACTTGCAGGTACTGTTGGTTAGCTGACTAATGATAGACTCTCATGATTTCATCTAAGCTAGCTTGCATGAGAGATCTGAAAATAGCCTGCGAATAAAGTCATCTCTTCTTGCAACCTCCCCGCTTGGGACTTAAAAGGATGAGAGACTGGGTGTGCAAGAAAGTCTGTCATTCTCAATCTTATACGCTCTTTGTGAATGCTGACATAATTGTTATTTCAGACCTTGTCTACCCCTCTTATCTTAAGGTTTGGATCTGCCATTACGTGTACGATATGTTTTGTTAGGAACAAATAAATAGGGAGCTAAAGCAACGACGACGACAACAACAACGACAATGTCATAAAAAAACAATTGGTTTTATTAGCAAAACTACATTTTTGCACGTGCATCACGCTTTTGAGTACATTTCTTTGACGTCCACTGCTCGACTACGAAGTGAAACCAATGCGACGTTTTTCGGAGGACGTGAACATACCGCGACTTATTTTCCTTTGACATAGATTAAGTCCTTAAGAATTCAACTCCAGGAAAAATCGCTTACATTTTTAGCGGGTCCAAATAGACGCGACAAAGTTTGAAAGGAAGTAAATTCATTTTAAGCGACGTTTTCACTGCCTTTCGTCGCCGCCGCCGTTGCCCGCGTTATTTAAGCTCCCTGACAGGAATTAGTAGAGAGATTTTAATAGGGACCTTAAGATGCAACGACAACGGGAACGTCAAAAAAGCAATAGGTTAATGCCCTGTTTACATGGAGTGGGGGACCCCGCTCTAGTGGGGTAAGTTTCTTTTGTTTTGTGTCCCCCAGAGCGTGAAAACAAAAAAAACCAACCCCACTAGACCGGGGTCCCCCACTCCATGTAAACAGGCCCTAAGATTAGCAAAACAACAACTTTGCACGTGCATCACGCTTTTTTGTAAATTTCGTTGCCGTCACAGCACGACTACAACGTGAAAATGCCTAATTTCACGTTATAGGGAGGACGTAAACAAGCTACTACGAAATTTTCTTTCTCTTTGTGAAATTGGATACGGTTTTTAGGAATTCAACTCCAGGAAAGTTCGCCTACATTTGACAAAGTAGGAGAGTTGGAACTGTCGTGATGAAGATTGAATGAACGGGAATTGACTTTTTAGGCGATGTTTTCGTTGCCTTCGCCGTCCTCGGATCTTAAGGTCCCTATTAGCATCGACGACGGCGACGGCAGTGAAAACGTCACTTTTAAAATGAATTGGCGTTGTTTCGACCTTTGTCACGTTTATTCCAATTTGCTTAAAATGTCAAATGCAGGGGAATTTCCCTGGAGTTGATTTCTTGGAAAACCGCACTCAAGTTTAGGAACAGAAAGAAAAATTAGTCCCCGCTTGTTTTCGTCTTCCATAAATTAGGCATTTTCACGTCGTAGTCGTGCAGTGACGGTAAAGAAATGTACAAAAACGCGTGATGCACGCGTAAAGTTGTTGTTTCGCTTAATAGAACTATTGCTTTTGACGTTCTCGTCGCATGGTAACTAAGCGGCAAATGAAATACGCATGCTTCTGTTGAACTAATTGTCATTTTATGTTTCTTTTCTGAAGGAAATTGTAAAATGTGTCATATTCCTGGCTTCACTTATCCTGTCCAGGAGTTTTTTCTTGAGGAAATTATTGAAAAAACAGGGTAAGAAAACAACTGCACAGTCATGAGGAAACAAGTTCATAACTTTTTACTCAACGTGCGTACGTCCAGCCATAGGCTACGCTTTTCTAGTAACCATCGACAGTGTACATTGGGAAGACTGGACGAAGGGTGATTTCATGGATTACATTTAGCGTAGTTTTATTATTTGTATTTGTGTCTTGTCTTATTCAATTCAGCTCTAGAGCTGTGATTTTAAAACTTCAATAAACTACCCACCTATCTATGTACCTCGTATCCTGATTACCTCTTAGACGGCCACATCTTTTCTTTCTAACGCGGTTTCCACCAGAGAAGACCTTCAGATAGTAAAACGTCTAGAACAGAGTGAGTTTTGTTTTTCAGAAAATGTTTTGGAAGCTTTTGCTTTCCATTTTTCAAAAGAAAGGGATAACATTAACTTGCCGTTCCAGACAGTATTGCAGGTTCAAGATTAGCATTACATTTCGAGAGAACTTGTTTCCCCACTTTTGAACACTTGTTTGTCTTTTTTAGGGGGTCTGATTTCAGAGTTTTTGACCAAATGTTTTTCACTTCTCTTTTGCAGTTATCACGTGGCAGAACGAAGCCAGGGCTTTAACAAAAGACAACCCAAATGGATGAAATATAGAGGAAGAAAAAGTATTGCAAAAGACAGGAGATTAGAAAAGTCCAATGCATGGCTAGCAGAGAGCGGCAGCCAAGAGGATGACGAAGAAACTGTTTGGCAGGAGTATTTACACTCAATCAGAGATAGGTTAGATATCGAGACTCTGTTATACAATGATTATATGCGGTCTAGAAGAAAAAAGGAATGAATGTTCTTATTGCAATACCACTTAGTAGTTGCGAACCGATTTATATTGGGAAAGTGTAGTACCGAGTAGCCTGGTTTCCTTATGATCGTCCCAGTCGTTTCAAATAATGTTCAGGCGATCGGGACGATCGAAACGACCCAGACGACTGAGACGACCTCGATCACTTGGATAGAACTGAGTTCTATCCGGACGAGCGGGACGATCGTGGAAAATTTGAAGCGATCATAATTATGAAAACGCTCTCAGACGACCGAGACGAACGAAACGATCAAAGCTATCCCAGAAATCATCACTGCTATTCTAGTAATCGGGGGAAAATGCGGCCTGGATGCCTCTGAAGTATGAAAAGATAGTACAAAATGTTCGCACCGAGTATGGGCGATATTTGAAGAAGGGGAAGTTCTGGGCGTGATACTATGTCTTCGTGGCACTCTTCTAGCTTATCTACACCCAAAAGCTGAGAGGAAAAGTAGATAGCAAGCCACCAGGTTAGGTCTCTGATTAAATTCCGCCATTAAGTTTGGCTTGTTTCCGAGACGCGAGCAAAAATTCCGTTGTCTGACCCAGAAACATCGCAGGCGACTGCGTGTCTCTTGAATTTGAGACGATCAAGACGATTGTAATATGGAAACCACCATTCGTCCCCGTCGTCCTGATCGTATCGAAATGTTTTGAAACGACTGAGGGCGATCCGAACGATCATATGGAAACCAGGCTTTTAAGTTAAAAGGTTGTTTTAGGAAATTTCCGGACAAAGCACAAGTTTAAACCTCAAATTTTGGCGTCGAATGGCCTTTTTGTATTTAAACTAACTAACCGATGTCCCTACTGTATTAGGGTGCGTTCCTTTGAGATGATCCGGATTAGGATTAGTGATCCGAGATCACTCGGATCCTTGCAGATCAAATGAACCGATGAGTCCTTGTTCAGAGTGAATTCATCGGTTCATTTGATCTACCATGATTCGAGTGTTCTCGGATCACTGATCCTGATCCGGATTATCTCAAAGGAACGCACCCTTAGATCACTTGCTGGTATGCCTTTACTCTTATCTGAAGGGCTCGTCGTTCAAGGTCATAACGGTCATTACGGTTTCAAATATAGATTATGTTTATCTCTGTCTTGACAGATTTTCACCCCGTACTATCACCACCCTCCAAAACATGGATTTAGAGAAGATTGACTTGGGGCTTCTCGTTAGAGTAATCAAACACATCTCTCTTCAGATGGAGGTACGTAATAAGAACAGTTAACTTTAAACCCAAACTTCAACATCTTATTAAATAGTACAAACAAAGTGTTTACACAACGAAATTTGTTTTTATCTCTGATCGTCTCCTGTATTCGTTTGAGCTCTACTCACATGTGCCTTTGGTGCCTGCCATCCGCCTCGAAGGACCATTTTTTTCCATTCAACTGTTGAGGGTTGTAATGTATTTAATATTCGGGTGGCTTAAACCTTTGTTACATAATTAATGGTACGTTCATTGGTGTCGAGAATACTTCTCACAGTATAATTTTATTTTTCTCTAGGACGGAGCTATTCTTGTTTTCCTTCCTGGTTGGGACGATATCAGCAAACTTCATGACAACTTGAAGAAGGAAACGCTTTTCTCTTCAGGTATCTTGTGGGGATAACATTTCGGGGATGTGGCTATTCAAGGTAACTAAACATTGGTGGCTGAATCCTCGAGCAGGCAAGATGAAGCGATTCCTGTGTTGCAATTGGCTACTCGAGGGGGCAAGATGGGCCCCGCTGGGGTCCCGCAAGAAAATGTTCTCTTTTTGGCAATAATAAGTCCTTTGTTGACGTTGCGTGAGGTCAAGATGGCTGGTTGTTGGCCTTTTTATTGGCCTCGACGCGGTCTCGGTCTATAAAATACACGACAAACAACCTGGCCAATATCCAGCCATCTTGAACTCACGCTTGGTCAATAACGCATATATATATTAAGTACAGTGGGAAGAATTTTAGTCTCTCTCTGTAGTGATCTTTTACTCTCGCCATTTTTACTTTTTTTTCTTGTAGATAAATTCCTCATTATTCCATTACATTCTATGATGCCATCAGCCAGCCAAAGAGAGGTAGCTTATGCTGTGTTTACTTCTTTTAGTTTTACCGAGTTGAGGATTTTCTGTTTTTGTTGAGAACACTTATTAACTGAATTACAAAACTTCGTTAACCCAATAATTTTACTAAAGAATTCCGAGGACAGCAAAATGATGCAATCTATGTGAATGTTAGGAATAAAAAGTGATTCTTTAGGTTATTTTAGACCCGTTAGATAGAGACTTGTGATGGTTGTAAAACCCCCTTCCTCGCTTAATAATGAATCCGACATTCCAATTCAGTATTCTCGGGTTCACTGACATGAGGAGCAGGGCTGAAAAAAAAAACCCTCCGGTAGTGCGGGATTTTCTTGCTGCAAGCAAGCAATGGTCCGTGGCAAGCAAAATGTAAGAGCTGCTTGCTGAGGAGGGGATGATCAAATAAACAACGGAAAAAAAATTCCGAAAATTCGGAGGATAAGATCCGATTCGGTTTTATTAAGTATGACTTATTGCCCAAAGGCGTCGCATCAGTTTTCTGGCACGGATCTTAGTTCACTACTGTTGTTCTTTAGGTGTTTGATCGTCCACCAAAGGGCGTGAGAAAGATTATTATTGCCACCAATATCGCAGAAACCAGGTTAGTAAATCACAAGGCACAAGAATTACATTTATAAAGGCCTACAGTCAACAATTTAAACTAAAGGAAAAAGTCCTTTTTTCACGTCGGTAACTCGTAACAGTAGTCATTTGACGGACAAACCTGCCGCCGATGGTGCGCCCATTTTATACACCCCCTCCCCCCACCCTCTCCTTCGTTGCTCTGTTTTACATGGATTTAAAGCTACTATAGCTACACGGAAAGGACTAAGTCGGAACAAGGATTTGAGATAACACTTGAGGATCGAACTCGGGTCCTCGGCTCGCACAGAAGGCTGTACTCTGACCGACTGTGTTAATCCTTGCTCATACAAGGCATACTTCATTAAAACGTCATTTATTTTTCTCTTTGATATACTCTAGCATCACTATTGATGATGTGGTTTTTGTCGTGGATGCTGGCAAAGTAAAGGAAAAGGTAGGGCGATTCATTGTTTTCCACTTAAGTAGACTCTTCGCGATCTGAGTGGTTTTCCAAAGAGAATCCTGGACGCTTTCAAACCCAAAAAGACGTCAAATCGTTGACCTGTTAACTGCAAAGAATAGACCCATTCTATTTTAATTAAGAGAGGTAAGCGAATATCCATCAACACTAGCAATCCATCAATTTCATGTCGACACGAAAAGCTATCCAGAATAGTATGAACGGCAACGACCTGGGACTGGAACAAGTGTTTTACACGCATACGAAGCAATACATCGTGAGGAGTGGTTTTGGAGCGGTCAGTCGGAAGGGTTTGGTACACTAAATCCCAGCCTCACTCTTGAATATTTACTTCCGTTTCAGTGGGTTCTACTCCTCGTGCCTTACTCATTTCCGCTACGGTCCGAATACCAGTTCACGCTGCACTAAAATTGGCACAGAACCTTTCCGATATGTGACGCTCTACTTTCGAGTTCAGCGCGGCGCAGCACCGCTCTGTAACATAAATCGCGCCATCACGTCCTCATGTGTTGACAGAGGCCCTATCGGCCTTCCGGTATTGTTTCGGTGCGGCTCATGGTATACGCTGTTCCTTTGTTACCTGTACAAATAAGTTTGATTGTATGCTTAAGGAAGTCATCCACAAATTCACTAGTTTTGTGTAATACCACTCTCAGCACCACAGGAAAGCGCTGCCCAGTAGGTTTTATTGCAATGGATATGATTTAGGATTTCATAGACGTCGATTACGGTGGATTCTCGACTATTCGAACCACCAAGAGAAAACCAAATTGGTTTGAAATAGCGGGAGGTTTGCAAAATCGGGGTTAACATTATAGTATTTGACTGGTGAAGGGAAGCCAGGACTGGACTGAATTATCGGGAATCTCGAAGAACCGAGGATTCGAGAAACTGGGATTCTACTGTATGTTTAAAAAAAACAAAAACAAAAACAAACAATCTGAGTTAAACAGGCGCAGAATAGTCCCTCATTTCTAGGGGATAGTAAAGCGCGCGAGGAAAGGAAAGGCAGCACAAGGCGGGGAGAGAGAGGCACTTGCTCTACTATCCCTAGGGAATATAATATAGAAGGAGTACTTGTTGAGTACTGTACATGATCAATTATTGGATTTCTTTTTCACCAGACGTACGATGTGAACAATAAAATTGCTTGTTTACAGCCAGTGTGGATCAGCAAAGCTTCCTCGCTTCAAAGAAGAGGTCGCGCAGGAAGGTAAGTGTAACCACAATCTGCAGGCCACTTTTGAATTAACTGCCCAAAGCCTCTATATCAAAACTATCTGAATACGTAGTCGTTGGAACACCGCCAGTTGAACCAAGTTCGATTTTTATGAACTGTAAACAACTGGAAAGTTGATACGAGAAAGATGTTTTTTTCAGTCATTGACACGGGTAGGCTCCTCAGGTGGGGAGGGGTGGGGAGTACCGCGGGCGCATCGAGATACCCAAGGCTGGAGACTAAGCCTATTACACAGGCGGCTCGGTAGAAAAAAGTCTGAGTACTCCCAACAAAAGTTGAGCCTATGACATCATCATCATCATCATCATCATCATCATCTTTATTTAAAAACACGGTAAATACATCAGGCGTTAACAAGTTAATATAAAGCTACAACTCAATAAGAAACTATGTATACAGATTAATCTTCTATAATTTAAAATATGCTAACTATTAAAGAAAAGTAAACTAAATTAAAGCCTGTTTTACATGAATGCCGTGTCGGATTAAGAATCGTCGGAAATTAGTCAGATGTTGCTTGCCTAGCAGCTGAGGGTAGACTGTTCCAGAGGACTGCACCACTATAGGCAAAGCTATTTTTGTAATGGTTAGTACTTGGCAATGGTATTGCAAGCTCATTATCAGAATCGCTCAAATTGTAACAAGTAATCACATCACTCCGCTGAATGAATTTCGAGGACAATAATTCGGTGCGAGGCCGTTTAAGGCCTTCTAGACCATCTCAGCCTTTAGTTTTTGACGTCGAGTTTCTAAATTGTCCCAGCCTAATTCTTTAAATAGTTGGTTGGCGTCAGCATCATAACTAGAATGGGTAACGACGCGGACAGCTCGATTTTGAAGTCTCTGTAATTTGGCAGACAATGTTTTGGCACAGTTACCCCAAAGAACACTACAATAATCGATGTGCGATTGAACTAACCCATGATAGATATTATGTAGAGCTGCAGGAGGAACACAGTGACTTTTTCGTTCAATAGATCCAATACCAGAAGAGACCTTTTTAGATATAGCGTTGATATGATTACTCCATGTTAGATTTTCGTCAATTAATTCCTTCTAGTTACCAGGCCAGATGCTCTACCATATAGAGCTACAAAGCTCTCATGTGACAAGCATTCTCGTCCTTCATTTCAAAGTACTCCGTTCATTAACAGAGCTTTGGTTTGCTTGTCTCTAATTGGTCAGTTTCTTTCTAAAGTAATCCACATATGGTACCTCGTTCATGGCCATTTTACTGCAAGTCGTTTTCAAGTTTCCTGAAATATTCGATCTTATCTCGTAGCCCCGCACTGTTTTTCCTTTGAACGGTTGAGTCAGAAAGTTACCTTCCTGTAAACACGCCTTTTTGACCGCATCATTTTTCCTCGTAAAAAGCGCGAGATCTTCGGCGAAATCCGGACCTTCTCTTTCTATCATTCGCCACAACGTTTGGTTAAACACGTCGTACAATAGCGCATCACCAGAATTCCATTGCTGAATCTGCTCTCTCGCTTGATTTGTGAGTTCTTGTTTGTCTTCATTTGTCCTTTCATTGAGTTTAAAATACAAAATGTCCTCGATTTCCCAACAAAAGCGTCGTTTTAAGAGTACAAGCGACTCATCAAAGTATTCCATTAACAACACAAATTGAAACTCTTGCTGCAGCTGGCGAATGTAGTCTTGCACCGCGGTGACATTTTCGTGATATTTTTGGTCAAGTCCAAGATCGAACAATGCTGGGTTTTTTATTAATTTTGAATATCGTCTATTATGAAATTTCATATGCTCCATATTAAATGTTGCATTCACCAGAAAGTTCTCTAGTGGTGAGATATTGTCTCTTTTGTTTCTTAAATTCTGTGCAAGTAAACCGTAATAGTTGAAGATAGATTCCATCTGTGCAGAAGGCTCCCTCAACATTGTGATGTAGTGTGTCTTGTCCTTCGGGAAAATCTTGTTCATTGAGGGTTTGTTGTACCTAGCATGATTATTTAGAATATTTGGTGTCCTGCCAAATGTGTTTACGTAGCTAATTTGGAAAGGTAGAGGCCAGCGAAAGTCGTAACCTTTAGTAGGCAAGGCGACCGTAAGGTTTCTTTTATCCCCATAGCGGTTTAGGATATTGGTCAATGTACTTGTACCGGATTTGTGCGTCTTCAAAAATAAAATATTATTCACTGGCTGACACGGGGTGGCCGTTTTGTGATGATCATCCTTCCAGTGTGTACTCCACTGGTCCTCATGAAACCTTAAATTAGTCGGAAAGTACACTTTGAGAGGCACATTATTTTTGTTATAATACGTTCAAATTTTTGTAACACATAGAACAGTATCAGTTAACCCTTTAACTCCCACAATCTGATTAGCAATTCTCGTTACTGGCTGCTATAAATTTTATTAAATGCTCTAAATAGGAGAATTTGTGGTTTTATCAATGTAACATCCTCTGGCTGGTAAATTTGCATATTTCCACTACCTATCTGTTAGACAATGTATTGGATATTTTAAGGAGAAGTTACATGCCAATCACTTATGGGCCCAGTTGTTCGAACGCCGGTTAGCGCTAACCCCGACAGGGTTAAATTTTAACCAGGGCTTCTTTTTCTTTTCATCAAAACGTTCAAAAGCACTCTCTCTGATGATTTTCTATATTTTTTTAGAGTATCCAATCATCAAATTGTAGGCAGAGAGAATTAAACTGAATTTGCTTTTCACGCTCGCATATCTGAGTTCAAATTTCGCGCTAACCCTGGGTTATCTTAACCTACCTTCGAACAACCTGACCCTGGGTGTTAAATAGTTAACTTAAAGGTGTAAACTGAGTTGAGTTGTGTAACAACTGCATGGTCCCACTCAGGACTACACATACTTTGATTAACTATAATCTCTTTATGACAGCACGCTCTGTACGCTCCTACGTTACGCGAGTCAACAAAGTATATGTGTGTGTACTTTATACATGTCACTCTAGTTGTCAATAGTATGCACGGCACAGATAGGGTTTTAGCGACACTTCCCAAGAAAAGCCTTATTTGTTTTCAAAATGCTGATATGGTGAGCAAGCTGTGACATCAGTGAACATTTTGCAAGCTTATATTACTGTAAGTGCTTCAATACATTCTTTGAATCATAAATCGTTTAATATAAAGCGTGAAAATCATCTTCTCCAGCCAGTGTGGTAAAAAAAATCACCTTTTTAAGTGTCAATGTATTTAGAAGCAATTCGCCATTGAGGAAGCTGTTTTTTCTTCCCCTAAGGGTCCGGAGACCTCCAGCAGCATCGGTTACCGTTTTCTTCTTCTCCTGTTTTTATATATAGGTCAATTCTGTGCTATACTCTTAACTTAGTTCCTTTACCCATACACAAAATGCTCCTGCAGAGAATCTGTAGAGTTATAAAGAAGATAACGTAAAATCCCGAAAATAAGCCCCTCCATGTAAAGCCACTCCAATTAGAGCCCCCCCCCCCCCCGCCCCTTAATCCGGTAACGCAAAAAACCCTCCGTTAAATCGCCCCTCCAAATATAAGCCTCCCGGGGGCTTGTACTTGGAAAATTGCCCTCAAATACAAAGTAAAACAAAGTAAAAATGGTAAATTAACTTCCAACTATAAGACTAGCCCAACGATCTTGAAACGCAAATTTCCTTTCGTAGATAAGCCCCTCCGAATATAAGCTCCTCCAAAAATAAGCCCCTCAAAAAGGGCCTTTGAAAAAGATAAGCCTCGGGGCTTATTTTCGGAATTTTACGGTATACTAACAAATTTAATAAATATAGGGAGCACTAACCATAATAATTTTTTAGTGATTTTTGTAGGCATAGCAATAGAACCGCCAATTTTAAAGATTATGGTTATTGGGGTATTAATCGTGAAGAAATCATTGTCCTCTCATTTGTATTTTTTTCACCAGACGAATTACGTTTTAACTTGCTGAAAATTTTTTCTGCCGCAGCGCAAGTTGCCAGGGTGGCACTTGGACAAATATCGGACATCTTGACGTTTCTTAGACTTGTTTACTTCATGCAAATATCCTTTGTTCCAATATTAGCGTCAACGTAGCTTTTACCACTTTATTAACTGCGTATTCTGCCAGTTCCCGAATTCAATGTATTTCAGGGGAGTTTTTTTTGGGAGGTTGTAAAGTTTTCACATTTGTCAATTTACTAATTTTACAGTTTTTTTTCTACACAATATTTTAGAAAACAAGCGTTTAATATTAAACACCTACACGTCGTTTTGAATGTTGTTCAAGTGGTAGGGTCGGCGTTTTGGGGTGTTTCAAGTGGTAGGATATTGCTGATCTTTGCTTTCGACCCTTTAGTTTGCTTTAAAAGTGAGTCGTAGTTCTTGTCCAGCAACTGCAGCGAATTCGAAAACTCTTCGATCTTCTTGCAAATTCACCTGGTGATTAACACGATTTCGATGTGAATCAATATTTTATATTTCCTCGGCACTGAACATTGTGATAATTACGTAAAAAAGGCTACACATGAAAATATTAGCCTGCGTAGCGTGCTACTTCGAAGTACCGCTATTTATCTAAAACAAAAAAGGTTCTGTTCTCATTCGAAGCGGGGGCTGTATCTCAAACAACGTGATTCTGATTTCATGTAGACGCGGTTCTTCAACTTCATCTTCATTATCATCCTAAGGCCCAGTTCAGACGTCGTGCTTCTGCCGTGCCGAACTTTATTGTAATTTGGTTAGACTGTAGCACGGCAGGAAAACATTTTTGATTCAGACGTCGTGCCAGAGTCGAACCAAATTCAGGATTTAGTGACGCCTTGTAACAATTCTTCTCCCAGCTCCCCGTGGGAACGCAATCTCTCCAAAATACATTAATATAATTTATGAATCTTGTTTTAGCGCGGCAGAAGCACGACGTTTCAATCGCTGCCGTGCCAGAGCCGTGTAGCACGGTAGCGCTTGCCGAACTTAATTCAAAAGTTTGATTCAGACGCCGTGCTTCTGCCGTGCTTTTGTCGAACTTAATTCCTGAAATTAGTTCGGCACGGCAGAAGCACGACGTCTGAACTGGGCCTAACTTTCGGCTGTCACTGTGTCGGGTTCGCCTTGAAACCTCTTCGAAGTTGTTTGGTCAGACTCTGCGGACCTTCGAGCGCGTCTGAAATTTTCTGGGGGAGGATTTCATCTTTCTGCTTCAGAAATCGTGCCGCCCTAGACCAAATCCACGCATGCTCTCCTAAATGTACCGTGGAAAGGTCTTGTCGATTTTATTTAACTTCCTGGCAGTATATTAGAAAGGACAGTTAGGCCTTGCACAAACAAAATAGCCCGATCGAAGTCAGCCTTGCAATTCAAGTAAGAGTCTATATAGCATTTATTCATTTAATTTAAAAGGTAATCGTACTTACTGTTCTTTGACACGGCTTGGAACTGTGTTTACCCAAGGTAAGAGATGACTAAAACTATTAATGATTACAATGAAGGCTGTTAGAGTACAAGCTGATAAAATGACAAACGTTTTGAGAACGCTTCCGATACGAACCATCATAAAGTAACAATGATAAGATTTCGCCCAACTAATCCGTCAATCAAAGCCCCTTTTGACGCTAACCAACTGCCAGCAATGTTCTTAACCACCCTTCTGTTGTTAACAGCGACGAGTACGTGAACCAATCGTAAAAGAAATATATTGAAGCCATTAAAGCAAAACACCTTACTTAAAATTCATTTCTTTTGTTTTATCCCCTCAAAGCCTTGGAGCCAGTTAGGCCAACTACGATTTTTAACATTTTAAAGTTGGGTCTATTGTCGTGAATTCAATTCTCTGCTAGCTGAGGTCTCTCACGACGAGGTAAGTTTGCCTCGTCGTAAGAGACCTCTGCTAGCAGGGAATGAATTCAGTTTCCCGCTTGATTGATTGCTAGTTTATACGCCTTTCTTTTCCAGAACTTGCAGTTTGGGAGAATTTGTATAGTTTCTCGCTTCTCAGCACTCATAATATACAAAACTTTTATTAAATTTCACTTCGCACGATTTCTACGCGGCTCATACATTTGATTCTTCACACCTAAGTAACGTTTTCTTCATTGATTTTTTGAATTGATTGATCACCGTCATTGAATATAGCATTTTGTAAGCCCCAAAGTAATTAAAGTTATCAATGTCCTTTTATTCATCCTAAACCTCAAAGTCTCGCCGGCGATTATGAATTCGAATTCACTGAAATTTCTCTTTTTACATTTTAATGTAAAAATTAAACGTTCCTAAGATACCAACTGGTCTTGTAAACAGCCAAGAGAAAGACATAGGCTTTTTGCGCATTATGCTGGCATGTCTTCGAGCATTTTAGTGAGGCTAACACATTATGCATTATTCGAGTATTTTAAAGGCTTTTCCCGAAAAATTGTTATTTTTGCTCAGAGAAAATATAAATTGTAATTAATGTCTTTGCTCTTAATGTAAAAGATATATATTTCAATTTCACCTCAATGCAGTCATGTGGAGGATCATTTTTCTCTGTATTAAAACTCTCAATTTGTTATAAGTATATTTTTCACATCTAATTTGTTATGTGAATAGATGAAATTATTAAACAGTTTTTTGTCATTTTCGGGTTCGATACTTGTTGGAGGCCCACAACTGTAAAAAGGACCAAACGGTAGTCGTTTTTTTTATTATTTCAGCCCTCTATGGGGAACTGACAGGTCACAAATTTTATCCCCGTACGAGGTACGACAAACATCCCCCACATTTTTTAGGCGAGTACCCCCTCCGGGGGGAAAGAACGCGAAATTTTCGCGCAACAAATAACCTACGTTATGGCTAGTTTCTTTGTGCTAGAATAGCTTTTTTCAGTCACCTTCAAATGACTGTCAGTTTGCAGTAGTTTTGTTTTGGAACATCAACAGCCTTAGCATGGAGGCCTGTGGTTATTTTGCTCATTAGCGGCGAGATGTCTAAAGAGCAGTCTAATTTTCGCGATACCTGTTTGTTTTCTTTTCTGCCTGTTTCGCATCCCAAATATAGATTGCCCTATTTCACCTTATGAATTTCTGAAGCTTTTAGCCAAGATTTCATTTTAAACAGACAATGTAGATGGAAGACCATTAACCTGCAATTAAAGGCACTGTTGGTTTTTGCACTTTACGCGAGGAAAATGTAGCTCTGTGTTGGAAGGGAAAATTACTCCCTTCAAGAGCTATTGCTCCAAGAGTCCTTTGTTACGAAAATAGTAGGGAGCTTGAGCAACGACGGCAATGAAAACATAGCATAAAAAAATAATTTGCATCCATTCAACCTTTATCGCGTCTATTTGGACCCTTTCGGGTTTTCAAATAAAGGCGATTTCTTCTGAAGTTGAATTTAGGAAGTTTCACGTCGTAGTCGTGTAGTGGACGTCAAAGAAATGCACTAAAAATCGTGGTACATGTTAAGAACTGTTGTTGTGCTCATAAAACCAATTGTTTTTTCACGTTTTCGTTGTCGTCATGGTCGTGGTCCTCTCTCACTCTGTCTTCTTTACCGAGCAACGAATAATGACGCAACAGCATTTTCTGGGGATTACCAGTAGGTTACCTACCCTGGGTACCAGAGGTATTTTCTCGCGTGCGACGAGGAGCTTCGTCGGCCACAGGCCGACACGTCTTCGGCCGAAGACCGAAGACACGAGCGGCGACCGGCGACCGGCGACCGCGCATGAAAAGCCTCTGGAACCCAGGGTATAGGTTGCCGTACCTTTAAAGCAAGCTGTAAGGGATGGTGCCAAAAAGTGTAACAAATTGACCGTATGCGGAAAAAAAAAATCGGGCTTACAGAAGAAACCTTGTCAGAAAACCACTTTAAGCGTTCCATAAATACGTACTCAAAGTTTGAGTACAGAAGATTGTATAGCTACTTCAATTTAATTCTGAAAAATAAGAGAGTGATTTTTACACAGAGTCCAGCCTGGCTACTGTTTCCATTTGTTCACTCGACACCGTGCTGAGGCTCTTGAAGATTATCAGCTGCCAGAGATGATGAGGACACCCCTCGAAGAGTTGTGTCTTCAGATAAAGGTAATCCGTTTAGACCTCTTCGAGCCCTCCTTTCCTCGTTGAAAACCGAGAATTTTTTCTCCGTTTTCAAAAAAATACCCATGCACGCGTAGCGTATTCGAATCGTTTTCGCCCGTCCACGTGAAAACGCTAAAACGATGGAAATACGATAACATCTCTTACGGAGCATGTGCCATGCTAGTAGTATCTGATGTATGACATCGTTGTATTCGAAAACCTCCGTTTTCGTCCGTCCACACGTAAACGAAAAGCCGGCGTTTTTAAAAATCACCACTCTGGAGAGCGTTTTTGAAAAGATGCGTTTTTGGTTACCGTTTTCACCGAATACGTGCGGACGGCAGGCCAAACCAGGGAAAAAAACTGTCCGTTTTCAAACAAAAACGGATACGTGTGGACTGGGCCTTAGGGTCAGTTCAAGTTGACAAAATTAGGAAATGAGCAGGTAAAACCTGGTCCAAATAACAGACCAATTTCGATATATTAAAATTCAGACTTGGCTCCGAGGCTTGAGGGAACAAAACAAAAGAAATGTATTATTCATTACTGAGCATCAAGATGATTTCTTTTGTGTTATTCCCTCGAGCCTCAGCGCCAAGTATCAATTTTAATATATCGAAATTGGTCTAATCCGTAAATAAAATTTACATGAAACTATTTATAATGAAAAGTAACCGAAAAGGGAAAAGGAGTACCAGGCGACTTTCACTGTATTTCTATTGATGTACACGATCCGGTGGGATTTTTAGCTCTTTCTCTCTAAAAAGTGACCAATAGTAAAGATTCAACAAAATTTTTTAATTTCACTTTGTAAAATGCTGAAAAATAAGAAGCACTATGTAAAAGTACTGCTAAAGATGTTTCATTTGAATGGTCTCACCACTGGATTTTTTTTACAGACTCAAAAGTTAGATGAGCCACGTTGCACACGCACACTGTGTATCTCACTCTGCGGGAGTGAAAGGAAGGGGTGTTGAGGCATAGGATGCTTACCATTTACATAAACCACCCGGGTGTTAATCTTTTGCATAATTATAACACTACAAAATTTGACGTGGTAGGAGGACGATCCGCTACAAAGTATATCCAAATCGGCTAAAGACTAAAACGAGTAGAAAAATTGCATCACCTCTAAACACAGCTCATGTTTTCTGAGGCTTCTAAATGGAATGGCCCGAACCACTTGATTTTCCATCCGGAATTTCTAGCTTCCCCATGTAACTGGTGAGAACCCCCAGGGCCGGGCTTCCCTCAGTAGGCTACCTCCGAGCACAGTAAAAGCCCTCGCTTCCAACTAATGGCCTTGTGTGAAAATGAACTTTGTTTTCTTACTGTAGTAATGAAAAAGTATTTTCGCGTCAAAGCCGACTTCGCATTTACTTTCGATTTGAAAGGCCACTTTGCTAATTTACAAAACCAAGCGTTGATAGTTTTGATGTTTTGCCTTTGTCAGATTCTTAAACTGGGCATGATCAGACCCTTCCTGTCCAAGGCCCTGCAGCCTCCTGAGGAACAAGCCGTCATCAATGCACTTGAAGTACTTCGGCAATTGGTAGGGGTTTTAGCCCATCTCATATCTTCTTACTGATTCTTTTACTACACCTTTATGGACTCATTAGACTGTAAATCCATGCACTCACACGGGTGCCTAGCCTCCTACACAGACATTCTTAGGGCTTCATCTCGTGTTCCTTCCCCACGAAGCCCCGGGGGAGAGGTGGGGGATACTCGACTAATATTTGGGTATATGTGGGTCGCTGAGGGTTTGAAACCCTGACCCTGTTTAAGACAAAAAATCGTAAAAATACATACCCTGTTTAGGACAACACTCTCAATTTTATAACCATGTTGAGGAAAAAGGGTAAAATGCGCCCCGTCTTGTTTTAAAGCCATTTATTGGCAATTGCATCAGAGTAAATTTAAGTTACAGTCATTTCTTCTGTATAGTTAAAGTACATCATCAAGCATATCAAATTAATCGTGCAGGCAATACCCTCTTTATAATAAGGACAGACTCGTGCGAAAATATACACCTTGTTTATGACACACTCGCGAGAAAGCGGTCCATCCTCGTATAGGCCATATAAGGGAGTACAACCGCCGGTCACGGTGCCTAAGAACGTCTGCGAGGGGGTTAACGGGTTTTAAAGTTTACGACTTATTACTCCGAACTGAGCAGTTGAAGACTTAAAAAAAAAAGTGCAGCATAATTGAAGAATACCTAAACTGGTACAAAACCTCGAAGCGTAGGCTTGTAATTTGTATTTTACTTTCGTTAAACATAACATGTCATGTTTCTGCTTTATTATAAATAACAAAAGCCGTCAGGTACAGGCATGCATTTGTGGCACGCTAGCCTGTACCTCGTATTTTCCTGTTCATACCACAGTCCACATTTTGACGTAATCTATCATATGTTACTGAACATATGCAAAGCAATATTGTACCTGTTTGTTAAATGTTGTGTTGATGATATTGCAGAATGCACTTGACGGCAATGAAGAACTGACTCCTCTTGGTTATCACTTGGCGGCTTTACCTGTCAGTCCACGAATCGGCAAAATGATCTTATTTGGTGCAATCTTCTCGTGTTTGGATCCTGTGCTCACTGTTGCGTCCGTTTTAGGATTCAAGGATCCCTTTGTCTTCCCACTGGTAAGCTCGAACCGACCTAATAGTCTTTCTACTCAGTTTCTGACAAAAATAGCTTTCACTCCTCTGGAAATCCATACCTGGTAGGCGTATTGTTCACGCATTAAACACCGGATAAGGTACGATTTTTGTGCTCCCATGCGAACGGGTGTTTCGTACCGGAAGTAAATAATCTGACCTACGCATCCTTACTCATGCTTTTAGCGCATACTCATCTGGTTTACTACAGAATGCCGTAGTAATCCTCATAACCTAAATTTCACTTCGTTTAGTGTGGTGAGTCTTCACACAATAGTGGGTTGATTTCTGTGCCGGCACAAAAATCAATCTCGTGTAGTGGGATGGCTCTTTCATGTCTGAAATGAGTAGTAAACGAAAAGTAGAGAGAACACCGAGTCACGCGGTGCAGATTGCCTGTTAAACTAGTCTCCCTCGCAGCCGTTTTTAGTATCGTCATGCAACGCTCCTCCGTCACGCAACGCTCCTCCCGAGGAGGAGGAGGAGGAGGTGGAGGAGGAGGAGCGTTGCGTGACGATACTAAAAACGGCTGCGAGGGAGACTACTGTTAGACATGATGCTAATTTTCTCCAATAAGTCGCTTTTAATTTTTGGATGGGACTACAATGAGTTGCTTTTTGGGATTGCTTATGTGATCTCTATAACGTTGTTGAGTATATTTTACGTCAAGATTTTTAATCCATAGGGTAAACAGAAAGAAGCTGAACAAGCGCGCTCTAAGTTCGCTGGCGACACGCGGAGTGATCATCTAGCTCTTCTAAATGCTTTCCAGGTGAATGTTTTATTATCAGATTTACAAGTGACTGGGTACTGCTTGCTCCTGAGCTAAAACGTTTGTAACAACCACTTATCAGGATTGGCAATGATAAGTAAACTTTGAGTGAAATGCAACGTAGACTGTTCTTGCTCTCACATCAGCCTTAGATTTCGTTTCAAATTTTTTAGTGGCTACCTAACTGTCAAAATGGCTGTAAAATTTACTTTGTTGTAGAATGTCAAAAAATGAGCTCCCTTTTAAACCCTTTTAGATTTTTTTAAATTTAGATTAAAAGTGAAAACCTGAAATCACTGTTTCTGTGGAATTTCTCGTCGGAGCATGTAGAATCTGGAACTGTTTAGCTAACGAACTTGATTTCAGCTCAGTGTCCTCATTAGTAATTTCCTTTGTCTGTGATGATCCCCAGACATTTCGTCAAAGTGTTCTAGTTTTCGTCCCTTATATTGCCTGAACCTTTGTTGTATGAGGCCATTTGCTTTGTATCTGTTACTTATTACTCTCTTACGCTTTAATTGACCTAATTACGCTGTTACACTCTCCCTGACAATCCCCCTCTTAATTTAGTTGTGGTGTATGGTGTATGCTTAATTTTTGTTGTACAAACTGCTTTTATTGTCTTTTAATTTATACTTGTGCAAACGAAACTTGTATTACAGTCAGCACTCTCTAAGACAGACACCATTAGGACAAGGACTTAGTCTCTGTCTCATAGAGTGTCAAATAAAGGTAGTCAAGAAAAGCAGGGACCAACTCAAAGTGTCCGTTTTATAGAGAGTCAAATAAGGGGAGTAAAGAAAGGCAGGGACCAACTCTAGGTGTCCGTTTTACAGAGGCGTCCGTTTTATAGAGAGTCAAATAAAGGGAGTAAGGAAAGGCAGGGACCAACTCTAGGTGTCCGTTTGACAGGGGTGTCCGTTTTATAGAGAGTCACATAAAGGGAGTAAAGAAAGGCAGGGACCAACTCTAGGTGTCTGTTTTACAGAGATGTCCGTCTTATAGAGAGTCAAATAAAGGGAGTAAAGAAAGGCAGGGACCAACTCTAGGTGTTCGTTTTACAGAGGTGTCCGTTTTATAGAGAGTCAAATAAAGGGAGTAAATAAAGGCAGGGACCAACTCTAGGTGTTCGTTTTACAGAGGTGTCCGTCTTACAGAGTTGTCCGTTAAAAGACAGTTGACTGTAGTATTATTATTGATGTTTTTGTCTGTATTGAGCTATTAATTTTGTGTTTTTTATTTGTTTTTGGTATCAGGGCTGGGAACAGTCTGTGAGAAATAGACGTGAAAGGGACTTCTGCTGGCGAAACTTCCTTTCTATGAATACTATGAAGGTAAAATTGCTGCAAAATCCACATAGCTAAATTGGTCTTCCAAGGACTTCATGTTAGCTTTTGCAAAAATGGGTTTTTACTTGTAATCGACGTTTTTTGATCAAACATTGTTGTTCTGTTGTTGTTGTTGTTTTCAACGCGGTGCTATTTCAGACCGCTTTAAGATGAGTGGCCTTTAAAATGCCCACCCGCCCGTCCCGCGACCCATAATTTTGCTCTAAGTAAGAAATCAGTCTTAACCTTGGGTTAGGAAAGGGGTGGCTGGATAGTTTCCCATGATTTTTATACCGGTCCACTTCATTAATGGGCTGTGCTGTTGCCAGTAGTGTCCGTTTTTAACGTTTTTAAAGCCTCGGTTTAGACCCCCACTGAAACAACAGTCGTTTTCAAACGCGTTAAAAAGGGGGGCATTTTGTACGGTTGTACCAATCTTAGGCATCAAAACTACGCTGTGTTCTTATTCGTTTGGATGAAAATGATGAATTCAGTTCTAGGAGAAAGTCGTATCGTTTTCTCGGAAGCTTGTTTCTTGGGATGCGGGTCTTTTCGCACGCTGTTTTCTCGAGCCTTTTCGGTGCGTTTAAAGTAGACTTCACTTAGATTTCTTTTGTTAAGGTTGTCCTAATACAAAGGTCTTTTTATACTTTAAAAGCAGGACTCAACATATTTGACCTAACCAAACATTTTTGAATGAAACATTAAGCAAAGTAATATTCATTTTTTTCTATTTAATTTCAGATGATAAAAGATATGAAGAAGCAATTCTCTGGATTACTTCATGAGATTGGATTTCTCGATTCAGCTGATCCTAAGGCGCCTGCCGCCAATCGCAATTCAGGTACTGTAATTTTTCCCTTTCTTTAAGTTTTTCTTCTTCTTCCTTATTTGTTCTTTGTTTGACATTTTGCAGAAAATTTAAAGCTTGTAAAAGCCGTTTTATGCGCGGGTTTGTATCCAAATGTTGCCAGTATACAGCATCATCCATCGTTTAAGAGGTAGGCAATAAAATTCATTTTGTTCGCAGCCTCTTAAGGAGGCAGTATGCAGATAACAGAAGTGTTCATAACAACAAAGATCCACTTTAAATAGCACACTTTTATTTGTAAAATTTGTTACATAAAATCAGTTACAGACTGGTTTTTGGAAGGATGTAGACTGAGACTGTAAAAGAGCCTGGGCGGGTCAAGGTTTTATTACTTGGCCTGTGGGTTTTGGGAGAAATCAGTGGAACATTGATGTCCCTTCATTGACCACTTACGGTATCGGCGAGTATACTTTGATGATGTGAGCGTAGTTTCCTCAAAAACGTCCAAGAATTTTCAAGATTCTACTCTTAAACCGTGATTTTTGTTTAGCAGGAGGGGAGGGCATTATCAAAGACTATGGGGACGTCAAATTCAAACGCCAGTTTTCATGGCACAGCTTTGTCGCATGCAACGTTCTTATCATAAGCCGACGACACAAATCTTTAACCGGTAAAAACCTATAACCCTTTTCAATGTACACAAAAATTACAAGTAAAAATACGTTTATCTTTGCCATCGTCGAAAAATGGAATTCAAACAAGTTGTTTGTTTGTTTTCCACCTGCAGGCCTCCTAAACTTCGAACACAGGAAGATGGCTTGGTGTATCTTCACCCCAAGTCAGTGAATGTTGACGTTAAAGTGTTTGAGGACAACTGGTTAATTTATCACGAAAAAATGAAGTCATCCTCGGTATTATAACAAACCTAGTTGTATTTTTAAAACTAAGGACAACAGCTCTTCCGCTGTTTGTTTTGTTTTAATTCTAACACAATGGAATAGGCCATTTCCGAGTTCCCGTGGGCCTCTCTATCAAAACGAGGCTAAGTGCTGGAAATGGTTTTTCATTCTCACGTAAATAAAACTCATTTTCACAAGATAGGTTGTGCACTTGGCCTCATTTTGAAAGTGATTGTCTTTGGTACTCGGAAGTGACCTATTGGAGTTTGTTACCCCTGTCACGTGTCAGCTTGAAGAGCTTTCCGAGTTCTAATTGGTCCAGCTGATTTCACTCGCTTGGTCAAGGCTACATGTACTTATTCTGTGTCTTAACACCCGTTTTCTTGTACTCTGCGAGCAGTGGTTTCTTCAGACCGGAGAAACCAAAAACTTGTTTGTATCATAAAAGGTGGCTTTGTGCTCGTTTAATCTAATCTAAGGGGTTAGTTCACAGTATTTTGGCAGATTCTGTTTGGCTTTGTATATTTTACATCACACTTGCGAGAAACAGCTGACCGATATTCTGAAAAGTTTACTAATATGCAATCCGTTGTAATCTTATCTTCTTCTACCAACCATTTGCATGCACTTTTTAGTCTTCCTAGCATTTCTTCTGTGATTTTCAATAACTCTAAGTGGTTGGTTTGTTTTTTAGTTCCACGAACAAGTTACATTGAGTAACTTTAAACATGGCTTGAGTAAATGATATATTTTTACCCGCGTGAAAATAAACGGTCTGTTTATTTGTTGCAGTTATTCCTGTACGACAGCACCATGATCGCTCCCTTTCCTTTGTTATTCTTTGGTGGCGATATTTCTGTGTTTATAGAAGAAGGCTATGAAACTGTGGCCGTCGACGACTTCATTAAGTTCAAATCTCCCACAAGAATCGCTAATTTGGTTAAGGTTTGTGTGGTTTTCAACTATTCAATGATGACCTACGGACTATTTCATACATGCCAAAAAGAACGTATTAATTATCGACATTATTGTGAGTAAAAGTTGGTAAACTCGGGGGGTTATGTCACAGGGAAACTGTCTGCGTACGCTTTTATCTTTTAATTCATGCGACACAAATTTTGACGCAACTTTGTCGCCACGACAAGTCGCGCGAAATTTCATGAGGAAATTTCATGAGTCAGTGACTCAGGCGGCTTGGAAGAAAAAAATCCCAGGAATGTTTCAGGTGAAGATCATTGAAAGTGCGCCATGAACCTTCGTGTGCACGGTTGTGCAATATGTCCCATCACCAAAATCAAAACTGAGTTAGCTAATCACGTCTCTTGTTCGTGCATTGAGGAAAGCAACCATAAGCGACATTTTTTTTGTTTGTGCGGACCCAGCTACTGTGTGTCTTCGCTACACTTCCTTGTTACACGTCCCTGAGGGAGTACTGTTTGTGATTTTGCCCCCGCTACACCTCTCTGTAAGATGTCCCTTCTTGTGTCCGAGCTCGTGTATCCCGTATTTCCCGTTGGAACTAACGGCCATCAAGAGAAATTCTTCTCCTCCTCCTCCCCTCTTGGTACTCCCAAATTTCCGGCTTCTGGTCTTATATTTCACAATCGTGATTAGCCTTGTATGAAATATGCATTTACCCTGCATAAGACGCGAATGAGAAATGCGAGGCACAAATACATGTATTGAACCGGGTACCAGCGAGGGGTAAGACGCGCGTGAGTGCCCGAACTACCTCTCGCCTCGCGCGTTTCCTCCTTCCTCTCGTGCATCGCTTATCTCACATCCCGTGTCTCTTAGTATAGTGAATACTACGCAGGTTACGATACATAATGCACAAATGGATGGCTAACACACCGAGCCTGAATAGTCTAGCGGCCGAAAGGACGTGTATAAACAGTATGAAATGCACTTTCTTTATAGGAGCTGAGAGTTGAACTTGACAAACTGCTGAGACAAAAGATAGCCCAGCCCAAAATGAAGCTGAGCGCGGGTCCTGGGACTGGTGACAAGG
Organism: Porites lutea; assembly: GCF_958299795.1. NCBI lineage: Eukaryota > Metazoa > Cnidaria > Anthozoa > Scleractinia > Poritidae > Porites > Porites lutea. Next base: position 17,513,665 of record NC_133211.1, read on the forward strand.
AAAGTGCTCTTCTGCGTGCCATCATCGATCTGATTACCAGCGAGGAGAATACAAACTGGGTGAGCTTCTCTGTGGCCTCTTTTACAGTTGTATAATATATTTATGAAAACGATGCTTTTTACTGATCCTGTGCGACCTTTTTACCGATACGGCGGCCATATTGAATTAATTCGAATTAAGGAGTATTATAGGATGCCCAGGGGGCATGAGCGCATTTCGTTTGTATTTTCGAGCGCTTCTCGGGACATTTTTTCTTAAAATTTTCTTAGAATAAGATTGTAATGGGAAAAAAGATCCCTGTGCCGTGTTTTGATGTATATAATAATCGCCCTTTTCCCGAGAAATATACAGTGAAAGACCATATTTCTAATACTGAACTAGAAAAAGGCGATCATTATTACATCCAAACACGGCACAAGGATCTTTTTTCCCATTACAATCTTATTCTAAGAAAACTTTAAGAAAAAATGTCCCGAAAAGCGCTCGAAAATACAAAGGAAATGCGCTTATGCCCCCTGGGCATCCTATAATACTCCTTAAATCGAATTAATTCAATATGGCCGCCTTATCGGTAAAAAGGTCTATTAAGCTGTGCTAATAGCTGGGAAAAGTGTAAAAATTCAATCCAGATGTGACTGTTTTTCCGTTGCTTACCATCCTGATTTTTTCAACCTCATCCCCAAGGCTTTTTTCAAAGGAAAAGCCCTGGGAACCAGATTGTGATGGGCCAGATGTTTGTTGGCCTCACACTAGAAGATGAGTTAGTTTCAAGTAAGCATTTGATTCAAGTGCACTTGAAAATCCTGAGCCGCTCTGTAGAAAACATGGCTTCATGCCAACAACAGTTCATAAGTGTTACTATGGTTCTTCGTTTCATAATTTCGTGACTGTGAACGTTGAAACTCATTCTTACTTTGCTGATGAGGGGCTCTTAACTTGTTTAATAGTATTTGTGATCATTTCTTTTTTTCCATAGAAAAAACAAAAGCAACTTGCCAGTGACACACGGTTAAGACATTATTAAGAGCTACAGCTGTCTCGGAAGCCTAGCGGTCACCATGGAAGATTAGGAGAGAGTCCTGTTGGCTTTTAGGATCAAATAATCGCTCATTACACTTCTTGGTTCAGCAGATGCGATAAGCGATCACAATCACGTTATTTGACGGGTCTTTTGCATCCACCATCCTCATTACCGGCGTCAACCAACGGACTTTCATTTTTGTGGTCAGCCATCGTTATACGCTAGCACCTTGTGTACATTCCGGCTCCATTCGTTGTCAATAAACCTCGCCTGGAGTTCGAATGATTTCATTGTTTCAAGTGGAAGAAAGGAAGAAGATTGTTTGAATGCCTCCAAGAAGTCACAAAACTTGAAGCTCTTTTCAACTTCCTTATCCAACTTGGTAATGGCATGCCATGACGGATTCCCTGTGTATTATTTGTTTCCTAGCTGTTGTTACTACGGACGAATGCTAAATCGATGTAACTAAAACGACTGGAACGAAAACGGGGAACGGGCAAATAAATAATGGGAACAAAACCCAAGTTGAACCCCAGCCCTTTCAGTAACGTCATTGCCAATTTTCTGTTTTGTTCCTATTTTTTATTTTTGTATTTCCCCTTTTCCGTTCCCCGTTCGTTTGTAAAATCCTCCTTAAATCGCTATCTTTGAAACTTTGCAGTCGAACCCGCAAGAGATGAAGCTATGAATTCGGACAATCACTACTTTTAATTAGGACATCCATCGGACCAAAACAATTTCTTTGAATTTAGTATTATAGGAGAACGACCTTTCTCTAGAATAAAAACTTATTTATTTTCAAAGTCGTTTAGTCTTGTAGGAGTAAATAGTTATTACTTTTTCCTAGGAATAAAAACATTCTCTTATAAATCAGAGCTTTCCTCGCCATTAGAGCTTTTAAGATCGTAACATTAGATGGGTGATTCATGAGTTAAAGCCCAAATCTCTTCTTATTACCTAATGGGGAAGAATTTCTTCAAAACCAGCTTCTCTTTCCCAAAACCACGGCATCCTTAAGTACAAAGGTACTCAGTTGTACTGAAACTAGAAGTTCATCAGCCAGAATTACAAGACCATTTTGACCGAGTCATGGTGCTGGGCTTGCCTTGTAATCTGGACGTCAATCACTCTCCATTCCCATCGCGTAACCGGTCCCACGCGCGGAAAGCGATAGGAGTGGGGCTGTATTTGCAGGCTACCCATTAAGCGAACCATTATTTTAAGGACCACTTGGACAGACAGCAACTAGGGAAAGCAGGATCTTGTTGTAGATCAGGATCAGCAATATAAAATAACACTTAAAATTGAAGGCAAGCTATTAAGGCTGATCGTACAGATAATGGTTGGCAATTTTAAATGTATTTGTCCATGAAGACTAGTTTTGTCGAGTCGAAGGGCAAATAAATTTGTAAATTACCAACCCTTAGCTATACGATCCTTCAATTGTAGGAGTCATTGCAAGAAAAAACATGCAGTGCACAGGTGAAACCAATTTCAGCAACCACACACTACCAACTCCGTGATTTAGTATGGGCTATACCTTGCGCATACGCACAGCCATTTCACCCAGTCAGTGGCATGGCAGCCATGGACAACTGTTTCGTCCTCAGTCCTCTTTAGGACTCATCTGCATGGCATAGCCCCAGGTAGTGTGTACTTCTTTGCTGAAATTGGTAGTATTTAGTACATAGGTGTCATGTTGTGGAGTTAGTGCTTTTGTGCAGATTGCACTTGAAAAAATTGTTGTTAACCTCATACCGATTTTGCTGTCCCCTTGCTGCACAATCCCATAGATTTTATTTGGGTAACCTGTGGCTGAACGACAAGGGACTGAGCTCTACACATGGTTGCGAGGCAACGGACGGTTGGAATACTTAAGCCAAAATGGCGGAAAAGGTAGCGTCGGTCAGTGAGTTTACAAAACAGCACGAAATTAACAACAGATTTTGATTCAAAACGAACGATGATGTTATGGAGGAAAAAAAAGGTCTTTTGACTTTTATTTCGAACTTTGACGCGGGAAATCTGGCCCGTGTTGAAAAAGTAAAGCAAGAGGAAGGCAGCTCTTGTACTGAAGATGCGGACGGGACGGTCACTATTGTTCCTGATTATGACTATAATGTTTGGACCGCTCCTGATTGTGCAGGAACAGACTATGAAAATGGTAACAGAACTTGGTTTTATTTTGGCGTCAAAGGAGGCCAGCCAGGCAAACTTTTGCGAATAAATATTATGAACTTGAACCGCCAAGGAAAGCTGTATGGTCAAGGAATGACTCCTCTCGTGAAAGTGGTCCCGTCAAGGAATAAGTGGGAAAGGATACGGGATAAGCCAAAATATGAGGTAAGGGTTATTTTTGTAAAGGCGTTATGAAAAATAAACATTAGTTGTGTCAGTTTTGATTTAAGCCTGCAGAATCGCTTAGTTTTAATTGCATTGAATGGCTTTAATCAAATCTGTCACCTGTTAACAAAGAACGTTTGTCACGGTTGTTAGCGTGCAGTTTTGAAGTCGTTGTGTTTTATCTCGTTTTATGCGTGGACTGTCTTGACAATAGCATTAAGCCACACATGTGGTAAGTACAGTAGTTTCAAATTTCTGCAAATGATAAGGGAAACAATCTGATTTCTGCAACAACTAGCTGAAGATTTGCAGTTTTGATTCTGGTGGAGAAAATTTGGCTTTCAATCAGGATTGTTGTTTCATGAGACATTTTGTATGCCCACATCCAGGCATGTCACTAGGAGCAGGTTGCTGGCTAATTTCACAGGCTCTGAAAAAGACCATACCATCAACTCAAGGTAAAGTTGAGAGAAAAAGCCATCTTGGCTGTTAAAAAAGCCTGCTCAGCTTTTCCTTAGCTTCATCACTGGTTACCAATATTACTAATCAGTATTTGACAGAGTACCAGTAGTATGCTTTAAGCAATGGCATATTTAAACCCCGGGCTGAAATTCATCTTTTTCTTTTTTTTTTTTAGACAGAGGATGGTCAGTTTAAACTGTCATTCACATATCGTTTTCCTGATCAGCGGAATGGTGTATGTTACTTTGCTTTTTGCTATCCATACTCTTACTCAGAGAGCCAGGCAAAGCTAGAAGAATTAGATCATAATTTCAGCAGCTGTCAGCAAATGTCATCATCATCTCCAAAGGATGACATTTACTACCATCGGGAACTTCTTTGTTACTCACTGGACCACCTTAGGGTTGATCTGTTAACAATAACATCAGCTAAAGGTATTTTGGAGAGCAGAGAGGATTTGCTGCCGAGCCTCTTTCCTGAAAAAACAGTTCCAAGACCACACCGGTTTCAAGGGAAAAAGGTCAGTATGTGAAGGTTTCTTGCACTTCAGTAAACAGCTAACACATCATGGAGTCTGTGCATCTCAATAAATTATTTTTATTTTGCACAAACTGCATTATTTTTTAGCAATATTATCATGAAAGTGTCAGATTCATGAAAATGTCTTCTCTAGAACTATAATTAATATTTAGCAGGGCTTGAGTCATCTGGGACAACTAGATTTTCAGGATGGACAGATTATCTTTCATCCTTTACTTGCCCAATGGGCAATGGTCAGGCAAGTCGAAGTAACTAAATCATAAACTAAGACATTAGTGCTCAAGCCCTGTATTAGAAGGCTCACTTTTGAATTTAATCAGGTTTGATGTTTAACTACAGGCAACAAAAGAGTTGAGTTTGCCTTACAAATTATTATTATTGTTGTAAACTTTAGTGTAAATTCTGTAGAAGTTGTACTTTTCTGGATCATGTCACTTTATTACATTCACCTTTATAGATTTGCTTGAATTCTTTAAACCACTTTCTTAATTTGTACATGTTAAGTTACCAACCAGAACTGCTGCATTTGTGACTCTTGCAGGTGTTTTTCCTGAGTGCAAGAGTACATCCTGGTGAAACGCCATCAAGTTTTGTCTTTAATGGTTTCCTGGATTTCATTTTACGTAGAGATGATCCAAGGGCCGCAGCGCTGCGAAACCAATATGTTTTTAAAATGATACCAATGTTAAATCCAGATGGTGTCAAGCGTGGTCACTACCGTACTGACACTCGAGGTGTAAATTTGAACCGTGTTTACCTTGATCCTGATCCTTTACTTCATCCTTCAATATTTGCTGCCAAGAGTGTTATTGTATACCATCATAATAATGGCAACTTGCATCAAAACTCTGATGTTGAGAAAGTTTGCACTTGCAATGCTGGAAGTGAGGAAGAGTCTGTTCTCCTGCAGAATACCTCCAAATCTTTAGTCAACAATGCCATTTTGGATGTTACAACAATTCCAGTGGCATTAAAGCCAGGTTCGCCAGATTCTGAGTCTCTTAAGTTGGAGTTACAAAGTGTAACTGTAGACAAGGATGATGTCAATAACAACAGTGATACCATGGAAACTGCATTGTTATCTAAAAATTTAGAGTCATTGGCTTTGGAGGATGGTGTTTTGTCCAGTCAAGAAAAGGAAATTTCATCGAAAACTGATGCTCAAAAGGAGACTTCAATTGTCAATCAGCTTTCAAATGAAAGCACCAGCAGCATGTCAAGTGATATGTCAAACAATGGTCCTCCGAAACAGTTAGCTCAAAGAAAAGTTGAGCAAACACAAGAGTTGCAAAACTGTTGCAATAACTGTTTGTCCAAGACTTGTGGTGAAAGCAGCAGTGGTGTCGCATACTACGTTGATCTTCATGGCCATGCTTCTAAGAGGGGATGCTTTGTTTATGCAAACTACCTGGACAATGAGGATGACTATGTGAGATCTATTTTGTTTCCAAAACTCATTTCCTTGAATTCAGCCAACTTTGACTTTGCAGCTTGCAATTTCACAGAAAAGAATATGTATAGCAAGGATAAAAGGGATGGAATGTCCAAAGAAGGAAGTGGTAGGGTGGCTATTTATAAGGCCACTGGAATTGTACATAGGTATGGCAACTTACAAAAATATTGAGGCAATGAAATTTTGACACCTTGACAGCTTCCATACTCTCCACTGAGATTCTTAGTGTGACGGTACCTGGTGGTTGCTACTCACAGAACGGTCATGGTTACCTTCTGCGCCTGCTTGCAGCTCCCTTAGTTTGTCCATGCACCTTCCCCACACCCATCTCATACAGAAAACTAGTGGCAATGGGTTTAAGTCCAGTTAACTACCTAATTTTTATTTAAATATTAATAGGGATCTTCAAGCTCCCATATCATGTGTTTTCCCAGAAAAGTCCCTCCCCTTAATGTTAGTTTGCACATTCAAGAAATACAAGTAAATAGACAGTGGCTTAATCTATCCTCACTTTCAATTTTTAGG
>NC_133211.1:17525008-17532508 GCF_958299795.1 Porites lutea
CCTCCATGTATAAGCCCCTCCAAATATAAGCCCCCCAAATGGGTAACGCAAAAAATCCTCCGTTAAATCGCCCCTCCAAATATAAGCCCCCCGCGGGCTTGTACTTGGAAAATTACCCTCAAATACAAAGTAAAACAAAGCAAAAACGGTAAATTTACTTTCAACTATAAGGCTAGCCCAATCAATTTAGAAACGCAAATTTCCCTCCGTAAATAAGCCCCTCCGAATACAAGCCCCTCCAAAAATAAGCCCCTCAAAAAGGGCCTTTGAAAAATATTAGCCCTGTGCTTATTTTCGGAATTTTACGGTATTCAAATTCAAGAGACGCAGTAAATGCAAGCTCTCTTTCCTTTTCCCGCCCTGCTGCCATAGCACCCCTAAGAGCTTACTCGCAGGCTAGTGATACAGCTGTGAAATGAGCTTTCCAACACAATGAGTGCTTGGCCTGCTGTTCATGTGCTGCTGCAGGGGTGGATCTAGGGGGAGGGTGCAGGGGGTGCATACCCCCCCCCCCCCCCCCCCCAGTGTGTGCTACCAAATGAAATGTCTTATGAATGGAAGGCTTCAGCTCAAGACTCAAATGAATTTCATTTCTTTGTTAAACTATAAAAAAAAATCAAGTAACAAAGTCTGAGAAGTAAATGGTTACTGCATGAAAAATATGAATGCAAGTCATTATTAGACTAAGAAGTACTGCAGGTCGGAATACAGTGTAAATACGTCACTAGGGTATAAGTTTTAGGAGACCTGACTGTCAGCTTATTTAGTGCCTTTATTTTCAGCACTGTGGATGTCCACAAGCAATTTATTGGTTTCCAGAGAGGCAAAGCAAGCACAGTTACAAAATGTCAGAGTGATGAAGATAAGAAAAAGAAAATTATAAGACAGCGGAGAAAAAATGGGCGGAAAAAAGGTGACTATGATTAGTAGCTATTGATTTACAGGAGAGTCCCCACTTTTATGTTGGGCAACTAAGGATTACTATTAAAGTTTACATTCATCAGTCAAATCACCAAAAGACCCAAACTATTGGGGTAAAAATAAAAAGCACAAAAATTAATAAAATATACTCATTATTTGCTTGAGTTACACTGTCCATCACTGAAGTGCATGGAGGGTGGGAACCATCTCAGTCATCTGAAAGAGTCTGAAACCTTTGTGAAAAGTTTCTGTTTAAAGAGTCGACTGAGAGTGTGTAAATTATTTTTAGTATAATGTCATACTGCTAAAGGAAATTGAATTATGTAAGTGAAATAATGCTGATTCCATGTCTATAGGTGTCTGTTTAAGGAAAGTTTGTCTGTTGTTAAAAAGAAAGAGTTGACAGTGGTTAATATGCAATACTTGCCATACTGAAAGTTATAATAGTAAAACAAAATGTTAATCATGCTATGCAGATCCAGTACCTCATGCACTCACAAGGTGACTCATTTCCTTCCATAGAAAAATTGTAGTTGATTGCATGATAGATTGTAGGTAAATTGGTGAAGAAAATTTGCATTTTAGGTTTGATTTTTATCACTTCATTCCACTCACACTGTAGCAGTAAATTGTCCTTCAGGTTAACTTGGATAATTGTGAAAGTTTTGGCTGTTGTTAATAATAACATAAAAAGTAATATCACTTGAAATACATTGTTTCGTTTTCAGATAAGACTGAAGAATCGTCAACTGTCTACAGTGAGTCACAACCTGTGCAAATCACTTTACCAGGAAGGTACTGGATTAATAATTATTAATTCATTATTTTGTCATTTATGTTATACTTTAGTCGATAAAAATGCATATATATTTGTGTTCATTTTACCGTCAATGAAACCCAGAAAACGGTGAGCACCAGAGGTATTTCAGGAATGTTATTGTCTTGCAAGGAAAAATCCAATTTCACTTGTATATGTTTTTAGCACTGGTATGTTTTTTGATCGCACTTTTTGTGTTTTGTTTCTAAGGCCAGTTGAAGAGGAGGTTACAAATGCTAAGACATCAAAAGATGAAGAAGGTTTCAAAGGCAAGGGCCCCCAGTTATTACGGAAAAATAGTTCCAAGAACTTGGTAAGTAACTTTTAGATCTATACATTAGTTAAATGCTGTGATAAACACACTTTCCTGAATGAATTATGAAAATATGCCCGTCCCACAAGTTCTACATGTAGCAGACAAGTGCCCCTCCTTCTCTCATACTGTCTTAAATAGGAACTCTTTTTTTTCTCACTTCAACACTATATATTACAATTTGTACATTTTTGATTTTGATTACACTGGCACGCTAGTATACTCCTTTGAATAACACCTCCCCTTTTGGCCGAAAGTGAAAACACAGTTTAGTGCTAACATGTTTAACCACGCTTTATCTTAGTTTGTACCTTTCTCAGAAAAGTCATTGTCACTTAATTGGTATAAATTAAAATAACGCAGTACGTTGTGTTGAGTATTTTCATTGCCAAAATATATTTTGTCATATTATAATATGTAAAGAAACTGTTCATAAAAATCAATTAATCCTTTTGTGTCATTTTATAGATAAGTTGCAGCATGATGTCCTGTGAAGTAGTTGATATTAAAGAGCTGCCACACACACCACCTCAGTCAAGCAGTGGCACAACTCCTTTGCAACTCTGGAACAACATGTCTGTTAGCTAACATAGCATCACCATCTTTATTTATTATAACTGCATTTTCATCTCAGAATTCCAAATATTAACATTCAGGAACGGATCACAGAATTTAAAATAATCATTTTTTAGTGTATTGTGGGTGTGTTGACTCATTAATTTAACTTCTGAAACTAAAGAGGTTCTTTAATTTACATTCTCATAAAAGTAGATATTATCATTATTTGTTTTAAGGAAAAGACATTCTAGATACGTTAAACGTGATTTTATATATTATTAACATATTATTTATTCGTTTGAAAGAAACTATAGAAAACTAAAGAGTTCTTTTAAGACTGTGGTGGCTTTAAAAATACATTTTTGCCCCATTTGTATGGTAACTACAAGTTAATATTATATTTATCATCTGGTTATTTTTTGTGGTGTTTGTATTTTAAATGAATTTTTTATTTAGTAACTTAATTCCATTTGTACAAGTATGGTAACTACAAGTTAATATATTTATCATCTGGTTATTTTTTGTGGTGTTTGTATTTTAAATGAATGTTTTATTTAGTAACTTAATAAAATTTCCTTTTATAACAAGACATTTTGTTTCTGTTTCTTTGTGTGATGTGTACATAAACAACTCTCTGAACAATGTTTTTTTCCTCAGTTTTGTAATCTTTTGATAAGAAAAATAAAATGTGTGCTCTAGATGTCCTTTCTCTTTTTGAAATTATTAGTATTCTTGACTAATAGTTCAAGGGCAATGACCAATCAAAGTGCACATACATATAGCATTCACTGCATTGTATACACAGGGTTAAAAAAATCCATTACATTAAAATTTGGTAAGGATTTGTCTGAAACTTAGGTAATTAACACCAAAAGAGTAAATTAAACCGACAGAAATAAATGCTATAAAAAGAGACTTTATTTGGCTCAGAATGAGAGGAAAATTATTATTAACATACTCCTAAATACTCTTTTTGTAAGGCAGTAACATTTTACAGTGCAACCCCCCACCCCCACCCCTGCCCTGCTAAGAATGTACGAATTTGATGGTCAAATCAACCCTCCTCTAGTCCTGTCCAGGTAAACAGCAGCTAGCATATATTCACCATAACAATCAATCTTGAATATTTAATGCTTCTTCTCCAGACTTGTACAGACAGTGCTCTAATGGTTAATGTGTAGGTCTTTGGATCTGGGCATCAAGTCCTTTTATTAGACAAGAAATCTCCCATCTCCAAGCATCCTGTACAAAGGAAACATTCACAGCGCTACTTTTCTTTAAAACCAGATATTAATAGTTTCTACCTCTTTGATCACTCTTAAAATGTACAGCATTAACATTGCAACACAAAAGAGGAAATTCAAGGACAGATTTCTTTGCATCAGTTATAGAATTTCATGTTTTATTGCAAATCCAACATCTTGATTTCAAAATCTAAATCCGGGTTTCCCAATCAATCACACCCATTATTAACCATCCTAATTATAACACATCATTACTCTGATAAAACCACTCTTTTCTTTTGTATGTATGGCTAGTACCCTGTTTTGATGTCAAATTATGATGCCCATAGCAACATGTACATACTGTTAGTAAGATTTTAAATGTTTAGGTCTAATGAATGGCTTATATATTAAGAATCTGAAGTTTGTGTACACATAAAAAAAGCTATCAAATAATAATACTATATTATAACTATAACAATTTATTAGCATTATTAATGATATAGAGTTTACTGACTAGACTTATATAACAAGAATTAACTGCCTCTTACAATTAAAAAGGTATTGTGGAAGTCTGCTACTCAACTAAAATAATGAGTTTAGTGACAGGGATGCTTGTCTCGCTTAGGAGTAGAAATAACAGAATTGGTCTCACTAAGGGTGTTTAGGGCAGAAAGGTAATAGTTTTAACAAAACAGGTCGGTACACACTGAGCGTCAAGTTGCAGCAACAAATCGCTTAGTGTGTAGTGGAGAAATTTTGTGAAAATCTTTGTCTCTGCAACAGAATTTTGTCGCCGCAACAAGTCACACAAATTCTGTCTGATTTGATTTCTGGCAACATGTTGCTGCGACAAAATTCTGTTGCAGTGACAAAGATTTTCACCAAAATCCTCCAGTACACATGAAGTGATTTGTCGCTGCGACGTGTCGTCATGACATGTTGCTGCAACTTGTCGCCTAGTGTGTACCAGCCTTAAAGGTATTGCTTAGAGTTTTGCATGTAGAAATATCTACATGTATATATTGAAAAAAACAACAAATGCCACCATAAGCCCCTTGGGCAGTTGGAATATGGTGTTTTTAGGGATGAAATAAAACCTGGGCCATGTTGCAGACTGGTCTTCTTAAGTGATTGTTATTTTTGGATGAGCATCCCCGTTTCTTTCATATCCAGGAAAATCCCCTTGGGTAGTTGAAGGGAGAGATCGTCAGAAAAGTGAAGCCGAGTGAGAGGGCCAACAGAAATTCCATTATGAAAAATCAATGTGAAAAGATGCATACAGCCAGAAATGGCTGAAATAATAAATAGAAGTTAAAGAAATACACCCCACGAATCAAAAAGAAGTTACATGGGAAAAGGAAACTACCCCCCCCCCCAGATTCCCCCTTCCAGTTTACTTTCCATTCATATCAGTAGTCACACATGCAGGATTATTGTGAAATGTTACAAATCTTTGTGAAACACCTTTATCTTCAACACATGTAAAAGTACTACATCTTCATAAAAGTGATAGACACAAGAACCAACACGGCAACAATTAAGTGCAATTACAGCTGACCATGGCCGTTTGGTTGCGTGACAAAAGTTTGAGGAATCTTTTCATCTTCTGGAACACTCCTCTTTCTCAGTTCTGCGCTATGTCGCTCCTTACGTCGTCTCATTTGAACTTGCAGTTGTAGCTTATTCGTGAAAAATACTTTTCGCCAACCAACTTCTTGGGCTAATGCTCGAGTTTCGTCCGAGACCGTATCGCAGTGAGTTGTAAAAATCTTTTCCCACAATTCATCGCTTGAGCACACTTTGTGAAGCGACCTGCAAACCGAGCTGAGCCTTGCAATATCAACAAGATCAAGGAAAGTGGCTATGCGGATGAGGACAGGCTTAGGCAGACGAGCTAGCCAGTCCTTACATACGATGCCATACACGATGCGCAATACGTTTTCACCAAATATTCGACTGATCTCCGTTTGCATCATGGTGTCTTCATGGAATTCTTCGTTAGGAACTTTACGTTGGCTTGGCGGAATGTACCGCTGATCTTTTCGAACCGTAATCTTCCATGTTCTTAAAATTACTTGAGTCTCAGTGACTAGTAGCTGATGAAAGTCTTTGCTGGGCGATGGAGCCTGCCCTGTCTTTTCAAACAAAATCGTGCCCAAATTCATGTTGCCCAAATTTGTGTACCGAAGCCAAGGCCAGTGCAAAAGTCAACCCAAGGCAAAAGCGCTGGGAACTGGGTAACACGGCTTGGGATGTTTCCATGGTTACATACTATTGTAAAATCACGGGCGGCCCACACAATTCAAATTTCAATGTAGTTTATTGGCGTCCATAATAGATGTCATTGACGATTACAATGTTGGTTACATATAGTAAAAGAGAATACAATTATGTGCCCGAATCAATGTTTAATCACAGGAGCCCACATTAAATCTTTAGCTTTCTCTTCCCATTCCCTCAGCCCTCCCCCAAAATGGAGAGAAAACCAGGTGTATTGTGTTTGCAAGATTGCAAGTCATCTTTTTACGAAGTGTCCCCGGCCCTAGACTACCCTGCGAGCAGAGGCCCTTCGATCTTCCTAGATAAGATCGAAAGGCCTCTGCTCGCAGACCTAATACTCACCTAAACGAAACTGGTAATTCTGTCTACATAAATTAAAGTCACATGGAAATTAATCTGGGACCGCTCGACTGGGTCCAAACGGCGCTGTTTTTCACCAACTCCCATGGGCGAATTGGTCAATACTACTGACGCATCTTCCACGGCATGCATGTTCTTTTCAATGTCTTGCCAGTGTCTTGCTATGGCCACCATCAGGCGATTTTTTTTCAGATTTTTGTTATTGTTGTTGTCAGGTATAGTAGGGAGAGGCCATGGTCTCAGGCTAGTTTCTTGCCTGCTAATCTCATTACCGATTATCAGTCTATCATGGACCACTAATATTCTCAACTTTCATTGGTGATCAGTTCCTCAAATCTGATGACCTTAATGTTTAATAAAGAAGTAACAATACATGGAGGATTTCGCCGGATGCTGGAGACTTCAAAGGATTCAGTTAAGGGAGGAAAGAAATCTGCGGCTCAATTTCGAGAAATATTGCGTACTTGAACAGATCAAATAGTAATACATCATTCAGTTGTAATTCATTTCGGCGGAAATTTTATATGTACATCATTCGAGAGAATTCTCGCTGGTGATTGATTACCCCAAAAGTTATAAACCGGAACTGAATCGCAATCCGGGTTGTGCCGTTTAATTAACTTACATACATAACATATGCAAGACAAAGACGGTAATCTCCTCGCCTTGTCCAAATAAGAGGCTAGAGTTTCCGTCAAAAACTATGGAGAAAATGGAAAGCTCATCGTCCGTTCTCATAGCCCCGTCTGGTTAGCCAACGCTTTGAAGACTCTCCTTTCCAGTTTACAGGGGAAATAGCAATAGTAAATCAAAACATATTAAAAGAAAAAAAGCATCTGCGAAAATGTTTTTAAGAAGCGTAGCTTTCAAAGCACGTAAAATAGGAATCACAGATCGAGTAATAACTGGGTTACGACAAAAAATCAACACTTGTCGTCCTTAATCAAACAAAATTATTTCAAGGGATGCGTCGTTGCCTGGGCCTAAAGAACTTATTTGCACCTATCAGAGGCTGTTAAAACCTG
>NC_133211.1:17540008-17575008 GCF_958299795.1 Porites lutea
TAAAATATACACTCGACTCCCGATAACTCGAGCCTTCAAGGGAAATCGAAAAAGGTTCGAGTTATCGGGAACTCGAAAAAAATAGCCGGGAGTAAGGAAAAAAAAAACAGTTTTCACTGCATAGCGATCATAGGAAATAAAAGAGAAAAGCAACGAACAATGCAAACCAAACCACAAACCAAAAACTTCAGAAGGGCGAAAGAGAAGTGTTCCCTTTATGTACCATTCCGTCTAGCAAGGAAGAATATTCAACAGCTTTGTTTTGGTGTTTTTCTGTTTCTTAGGTTATTTTAAGTAGATTTCTTGATATCAGGCGTCTAACCGAGCCGGTCTGGTCTAGTGCTCAAATAAGCCTGATGAAAGTTTTGTAGAAACTCGAAAAATACTGAGACCCGACGTAATGCTGCTGAACTCGGTTTTTTTTCCAGCGGAGGCCCATGCGGAGTCTTAAAAGTCGTGCAAGTGGCCCCTTTAGTCGAGATCAGTGATAAACCTAAAAACTTCGCCAAAGCTCCTTGAAAATCCTAGTTCGGTTCAATGTTGAGATATCATTTCGGCGTTTACTGGACAAAAACAACATTGAAAAAAGGAGGGGTAAAGAAAAGGGAACGAAAATTTCAAAGTGTTTCAAGGTTTTTCGCTGAGACGGAAGCCTCAGTTTCTAGCCGTGGGTGTCTCGATGCGCCTATTATAAAACCGAGCTGATCCGAGCTGATCTCAATCGGGGCCGGGTTAAATTAAGATATGAGTTTGTCACGCGTGGCGCATGCGCGCTTTGTGGCGTAACATCTTGTTGGGCCAACTTGTACGTCGGGAGATCTGTCTTCTCGCGTTACATTTCAATCATCCTTGTGATTTTTACTCATTAATTAATGTTTACGCAGAATCGTTCGAAGGAACTATTGGCCTAGGACTGGCAAAACAAAAAATGCATTGTCTTCACAATTCTTGTAAATCAATGTTTCATTTCCTAGTTGAGTTGTATTTTCGATGTATTTGTTGATATTCTAAACCTCTGACTAACACACAACATCTCGGTGACCTATAAGTCGATCTTACCGCACAATTCCGGTTATAGGCCCTGGGTTATGCCAGTTCGTGAGGGTTTTGAGCAAGCTTATTAAAAATGCACTTTATTTGAGTGTCAATGTATTTAGCCACGAAAGTACTAACTGGGGACACTATTTTTTACGTCTCCTACTGGAGACGGGACCGCTATTTTACGTGGTCATCCGAGCCACGCGAAGGTCTAGCCGCTTGCAATGCAAAGGGAGTACCTTCATTTCCCAGTTATTTTAAGACCCTGATTAATGGACCGGCCCGGGAAACGGGCCCGCGACCTTCCTCTCTGCAGTAATTAAGCGCTCTACCGAGCTAATACTGCCGCGGGAAGGAAGTGGCTTACACCCAACTGGGCTTCAACTGAACGGTAAAAAAAAAACTGAAATAAGAAAGGCACCATTAGCTGGAAAGTTGTATCAGAAGACACATTCCATGCTTGTTGGGATCTAAAAAATAAGCTGCCATAAAGCACACAAATAAGTCAACAACGTGCTTGACTTACAAAGTCAAAAATTGAACTACAATTTTAATTAGAGCATTAAAAAACCGCATGTATCTTTAACAGGGGCGGACGAAGAAAATTTAGAAAGGGGTGACCGGAACACTTAACAGCTCTATTCTAGATACCTTTTATTTTTCTGAGACGGAATTCTATAAAAATATTGCAAAATTTCAAAGAAACTAAGGGGTGGCCGGAGCCCCCTCGGCCCACCCCTAAATCCGCCCATGTTTAAAACTGATCATAAGACCAACGGTATTGCGATATGTCGATTTTCAGAGAAAGAAATAAAATGAAAGGTGATGCATGAGGGAAAATGTCTGATGTGAGGGGGAAGGGGGTCTTATAACCGAGTGGGTTGGGTTTTGGCCTTAACTGGAATTATGTAATATTTACATTCGGTAAATATTTTTTGAATTTTATTTCAACCGGTAAATAAAAGAAACGAAAGAAATACAATCAGTGACTGTGAGAAATAAGGGCTTTCCAGCTTTAGCAATGTTTTTTTTTACGGTGCGTCTCGTTAAATTCCTTGCTTTATTGATTCCAACACAGGCTGGCGTAAATACAACTATTGAACACGGCAGCGGATATAATTTTGCCACGTTGCCTTTTGAGGAAGTTGCAAGGTTAGGTAACCTGTCTGGTCCTGCTTTACTTTCTTTCTCAACAAAGTCTTTCTTCCTTTTTTCAATTTTTAGAGTAATTTCACCAAGGGATATTTTTTTACTTATTTGGCGTAACGTAAATTGAATTCAGTTCCGAGAAACAACCAAAAAATATTCAGTAGGAGTACAGATCAATTTTGACAGTTTTTAAGCAAAAGAGTGCTCATAAGTTTTAATTCCCGAAGGAACACGTTTACATTTTGCTTTTTTCATGGACAGATGGCTTTGAACAAACATTGAACCTTGTTAACGTTCGTAATTACAACAACTGATAACCGTCCACCAAGATCTATCCCTTGTTTTATGAAATAACTTGGTAAAAGCATATAAGATGCCTTTATTGCTGCCATTGAAATACAACCATTCATAATTAGCTGACTATAACAGACATGAGGTATTATATTTGACTGACATTTTGTGCAATCGTTTGTTAATATCAATCAATTATTTTCATCACATCTGATACGGAAGATGTGTCCTCGGCTCGTATAAATTCAAAAGCAGTAGTCATTATTCGCCTCGCCTGAACCAAATGCTTGCACTTACTATTCGGCTTAATAGATTAAACAAGTCCCACGCGTGAATATCACATGATTTTCAAAGGACATTTTTGTTATTTCTATTTCTAAAGTGTTATAATAATTTTAAAAGATACGGAAGAACTTTTTAAAAATTGGGTGAGAAACATCATTTTAATAATCACCCTCAGTTGAATAATGCACACAGCCAAAGTTTGCTTCACATTTAATTTACTTTAATTGCGAGCAACGCTTTCAGTTTCAAGGCAGCAGCAATCGTATCAGCAGCTGCCAGACGTTTAGGAAAAAGAACTTCCCGTGTTGTAGCGAAAATTTTGCTTTCCTATGAGAACAGCTCGTATTGAAGAGAGACTTAAAGAGATTAGCATTCAATATGTCGTCAATCTCATGGTAAGTCATAAAATAACCTTTTTTGGCAATCAAAATATAGTGCAGTCACAACTATATTGTTAAGTCATACGGGCGGTGGGTATAGAGGTGGAGAGAACACATATTTCAACCAACAGAGGAGGCCATGCAGATGCAAATAACGTGTTTTTCTTTTGCTATCGCAATCTCTTTCGTTCGGCAATAAATAAATTAGTCGTTAGCTCCGAACTGAAAATAAAAAGTAAAGAAAAGATCATAACGGGACCCGAGATGGTGCTGTTCAAACTATGAACACTTCGCCAGTTCAAAAGTCACAGGCTTATGCATGTTTGGTAGCTCGTGTCTAGACTTGTACTCCCTCTTTCTCGATAAATAAAAAGCCTTAAAATCAGCGACGGCAGTCAAAACGTCGCTTAGAAAAGTTTTTTAGGTAGAGGAATTCTCCCAGAATTGAATTCCTAAGAACCATATCCAAGTTCAGATTGAGAAAGAAAATTTCGTCGTCGAGGTTGTTTACGTCCTGATAAATCATGAAACAAGGCATTTTCACGTCGTAGTCGTGCAGTTATGGTAAAGAAATGTACAAAACCGAGTGCATCACGTGCAAAGTTTTTGTTTTGCAAATTTAATCGATTGCCTTGACTTTGTCGTTGTCGCCGCTGTCTTCGTATCTTAGGTCCCTCAAAAACAAATAAAACGCAGCTGAAAAAATGTATCTACTTTTAGATGAAGAAATAAAGAAGTTGATTTTTAAAGAAAGTCGGATTGTTCCGTGTCACAAGCTTACAAGGCAAGAGACAATATGCAATGAACAATGTTCATGGCAATTTATAATGAATAGAAGGGAAGGTAGCGGAGTTGGGGGTAATCGCGATAAAGTTTGATAAACACTACCATACGGAATAGAAGAATTGTACTTTCTGGATATGTTTTTCGTGATGAGAGCTCTCCAGGCAACAGCTGATAACATGGGAGTTAGATAGCCTGCGTAACAAGCGTTTCCAATCAAGTTGTTGCACGAAAGTTGGAGCGAGAGCAAAAGAAATGGATATGATCCTCTTTTTCACTCGCGTACCTGCTAACTTTCTCGACGAACAAGCCCGGAAACGCTTGCTACGCAACTACATAGGAGCCTAGACATGGGAGGGCTGGAGGGAAAGTCCGACAACAGCAACAACAACAACAAAAAGTTTATTATGTGGTGAATTAAAATGGGAAAAGTATCCACCCGCAAGCAGCAATAGCTAACCGAGGCGGGTAGATAGAACAAGATACATGGCACCAAATAAAATAGATGACAAAGTTACACTTACATATATGGCGCGAGATACAGTACGCCATGTTCTTGTTCTTGGTTTTCGGCGACAGTTTTGCCTTCAGCGACTCTAGTTCGGTCTCGAAGTTTTTTCATTGTTTCTTTAAATCATCATTATCTCTCTTGAGCGCTTTTACCTGGGCCATGAACGGTTTCGGTACCAAAAAGTGGAAAAAATATCACGATCCAACTTGCGCGCGTCCGTCGAACGCACGCAACAACCTTCTACATACAAATACTACATACATGAACACAATTCGTATGGATACCGGTATTTAGAACGTTGGAGAAAGTTGTATGAGAGATTGAGCGTTACGGAGTCAGTTTTTATCTCCTCATATTCTAGGCGTCGTGCGGGAGTAGGAAGTGATTATTAACAACGTTCATTGGCCATAGTAGAAAGGTTACCTGATAGCTGACATTTGAAATGTTCGCTATACTCGTTGGAGCAGATCTAGTGTTTTCTCTCCAGGAATGACTAGTAATGAAAAGTCAACTTTTGCACGATCTGTTTGTGTCGCTGTGAAAAGCAATTTCGATACTCAAGTAATGGAGGGATCTTAGCCGTCAGACGTACAAGGAGGGGGTGGATGCCACCCCCCTGTGAGGTTTTTCTAAGTTTTTTCTAGACGATCAAACATCAGCACCTGACGTTTTCAGTAGCTGTTCGTTTATCCTTGCACGCGTTTTGAGGCAAGTTTTCTGATGATCAGTTACTATGGTTAAGAGATATTGCGTCATAATTACTCCGGTAGGTTGTCAAGCCATTTTTTAGTAAAAATGCATGTTTTTTCAACTTGTTTCAACAATAAAAGAACAGCTTGTGGATGCGGTGATGCAAAGTACTTGTTTATGTGTTATTTTGCATGTCAAGCACAAAAAATTACCAATTCTCTCCCTTTTAAAATGATTTCTAATTCTGGGTAAAATCCAAGATGGCGACCATGTTTGGTGACGTCCAGGCTTAGTGCCAACACCGATAAAATATACACTCGACTCTCGATAACTCGAGCCTTCAAGGGAAATCGAAAAAGGTTCGAGTTATCGGGAACTCGAAAAAAATAGCCGGGAGTAAGGAAAAAAAACAGTTTTCACTACATAGCGATCATAGGAAATAAAAGAGAAAAGCAACGAACAATGCAAACCAAACCACAAAACCAAAAACACTGACTTGAGGACGGAGTTAACTTTAGAGGGGCGAAGGAGAAGTGTTCCCTTTATGTACCATTCCGTCTAGCCGGGAAGAATATTCAACAGCTTTGTTTTGGTGTTTTTCTGTTTCTTAGGTTATTTTAAGTAGGTTTCTTCCTATCAGGCGTCTAACCGAGCCGGTCTGGTCTAATGCTCAAATAAGCCTGATGAAAGTTTCGTAGAAACTCGAAAAACACTGAGACCCGACGTAATGCTGCTGAACTCGCAGTCGTGCAAGTGGCCCCCTTTAACCGAGATCAGTGATAAACCTAAAAACTTCGCCAAAGCTCCTTGAAAATCCTAGTTCGGTTCAATGTTGAGATGTCATTTCGGCGTTTACTGAACAAAAACAACATTGAAAAAAGGAGGGGGAAAGAAAAGGGAACGAAATTTTCAAAGTGTTTCAAGATTTTTCGCTGAAACAGAAGCCTCAGTTTCTAGCCGTGGGTGTCTCGATGCGCCTATTATAAAACCGAGCTGATCCGAGCTGATCTCAATCGGGGCCGGGTTAAATTAAGATATGAGTTTGTCACGCGTGGCGCATGCGCGCTTTGTGGCGTAACATCTTGTTGGGCCAACTTGTACGTCGGGAGATCTGTCTTCTCGCGTTACATTTCAATCATCCTTGTGATTTTTACTCATTAATTAATGTTTACGCAGAATCGTTCGAAGGAACTATTGGCCTAGGACTGGCAAAACAAAAAATGCATTGTCTTCACAATTCTTGTAAATCAATGTTTCATTTCCTAGTTGAGTTGTATTTTCGATGTATTTGTTGATATTCTAAACCTCTGACTAACACACAACATCTCGGTGACCTATAAGTCGATCTTACCGCACAATTCCGGTTATAGGCCCTGGGTTATGCCAGTTCGTGAGGGTTTTGAGCAAGCTTATTAAAAATGCACTTTATTTGAGTGTCAATGTATTTAGCCACGAAAGTACTAACTGGGGACACTATTTTTTACGTCTCCTACTGGAGACGGGACCGCTATTTTACGTGGTCATCCGAGCCACGCGAAGGTCTAGCCGCTTGCAATGCAAAGGGAGTACCTTCATTTCCCAGTTATTTTAAGACCCTGATTAATGGACCGGCCCGGGAAACGGGCCCGCGACCTTCCTCTCTGCAGTAATTAAGCGCTCTACCGAGCTAATACTGCCGCGGGAAGGAAGTGGCTTACACCCAACTGGGCTTCAACTGAACGGTAAAAAAAAAACTGAAATAAGAAAGGCACCATTAGCTGGAAAGTTGTATCAGAAGACACATTCCATGCTTGTTGGGATCTAAAAAATAAGCTGCCATAAAGCACACAAATAAGTCAACAACGTGCTTGACTTACAAAGTCAAAAATTGAACTACAATTTTAATTAGAGCATTAAAAAACCGCATGTATCTTTAACAAGGGCGGACGAAGAAAATTTAGAAAGGGGTGACCGGAACACTTAACAGCTCTATTCTAGATACCTTTTATTTTTCTGAGACGGAATTCT
This sequence comes from Porites lutea, assembly GCF_958299795.1. Classification (NCBI taxonomy): domain Eukaryota; kingdom Metazoa; phylum Cnidaria; class Anthozoa; order Scleractinia; family Poritidae; genus Porites; species Porites lutea. Next base: position 17,547,143 of record NC_133211.1, read on the forward strand.
ATAAAAATATTGCAAAATTTCAAAGAAACTAAGGGGTGGCCGGAGCCCCCTCGGCCCACCCCTAAATCCGCCCATGTTTAAAACTGATCATAAGACCAACGGTATTGCGATATGTCGATTTTCAGAGAAAGAAATAAAATGAAAGGTGATGCATGAGGTAAAATGTCTGATGTGAGGGGGAAGGGGGTCTTATAACCGAGTGGGTTGGGTTTTGGCCTTAACTGGAATTATGTAATATTTACATTCGGTAAATATTTTTTGAATTTTATTTCAACCGGTAAATAAAAGAAACGAAAGAAATACAATCAGTGACTGTGAGAAATAAGGGCTTTCCAGCTTTAGCAATGTTTTTTTTTACGGTGCGTCTCGTTAAATTCCTTGCTTTATTGATTCCAACACAGGCTGGCGTAAATACAACTATTGAACACGGCAGCGGATATAATTTTGCCACGTTGCCTTTTGAGGAAGTTGCAAGGTTAGGTAACCTGTCTGGTCCTGCTTTACTTTCTTTCTCAACAAAGTCTTTCTTCCTTTTTTCAATTTTTAGAGTAATTTCACCAAGGGATATTTTTTTACTTATTTGGCGTAACGTAAATTGAATTCAGTTCCGAGAAACAACCAAAAAATATTCAGTAGGAGTACAGATCAATTTTGACAGTTTTTAAGCAAAAGAGTGCTCATAAGTTTTAATTCCCGAAGGAACACGTTTACATTTTGCTTTTTTCATGGACAGATGGCTTTGAACAAACATTGAACCTTGTTAACGTTCGTAATTACAACAACTGATAACCGTCCACCAAGATCTATCCCTTGTTTTATGAAATAACTTGGTAAAAGCATATAAGATGCCTTTATTGCTGCCATTGAAATACAACCATTCATAATTAGCTGACTATAACAGACATGAGGTATTATATTTGACTGACATTTTGTGCAATCGTTTGTTAATATCAATCAATTATTTTCATCACATCTGATACGGAAGATGTGTCCTCGGCTCGTATAAATTCAAAAGCAGTAGTCATTATTCGCCTCGCCTGAACCAAATGCTTGCACTTACTATTCGGCTTAATAGATTAAACAAGTCCCACGCGTGAATATCACATGATTTTCAAAGGACATTTTTGTTATTTCTATTTCTAAAGTGTTATAATAATTTTAAAAGATACGGAAGAACTTTTTAAAAATTGGGTGAGAAACATCATTTTAATAATCACCCTCAGTTGAATAATGCACACAGCCAAAGTTTGCTTCACATTTAATTTACTTTAATTGCGAGCAACGCTTTCAGTTTCAAGGCAGCAGCAATCGTATCAGCAGCTGCCAGACGTTTAGGAAACACATATTTCAACCAACAGAGGAGGCCATGCAGATGCAAATAACGTGTTTTTCTTTTGCTATCGCAATCTCTTTCGTTCGGCAATAAATAAATTAGTCGTTAGCTCCGAACTGAAAATAAAAAGTAAAGAAAATTCATAACGGGACCCGAGATGGTGCTGTTCAAACTGTTAAACTAATTCGTCCCCATCCGGCCTTTTGTGTAACGTCATTTTTGCAAACTGCGCGCTGGCTGGGATCTGAAAAATCGACGGATTTTAAGAGAAAAGGCAGGGTTAGAAGCATCACTGAGCTCCGGCAGTCCCATGTGAGAACCGTTTTATCCAATAAAAGTTCATTTTGCGGAAAAATTAACATTGAATGTTGTAAATCATCATTGAAAGAGAAAACCGTCGTAGCAAACTTAGTTCTATTTCTCAGTTCGATGAAGGATATTGTCCCTGCTCTTCAATTTATTTTAAAAAAAAGGATTAAATTCTTATCTCTTTTTGTTTTATTTTCCAAAAATATGGGTCTGTAGGGCGATAGGAAGTAAGCGAAATATATGGGCATGGTCAAATGATATGCAATAGACACAACAGAAACCTTTAGATTCGAGCATGACTACGAAAAACAGATTTGACTTAGTTATTTTCGCGTATTCTCAAAAAATAAGCATCCCGGAAAGCTTCAATTTACTTTGTCACTTCAGAAAAGAGAAGTTAGAAAAGTTATCGTGGTTATTTTTATTGAGGGAGGTTAAGGCCTCTCCAGATTGCAAATTGATAAAACGTCGGACATTTCTCTTATTATTTCTGTCACTTTCGACATTTTTGCTAAAACCCGGCCCGCTCTGTCAACCACGACTATTGCACTTTCCAGCCAAAATGACGTTCATTTACGCGCGCGCACTTCGCCGATTTGAGGTTTTATTTTGTTTTTAGTTTCAATTTGTTTTCTACTCTTTTTGAATTTTAAATTCAACAGTTACTATATTTTTTTTCGTAGGAAATTCTTGATCGTAGTGCTACTTTTTGCTGTAGCGACTTTCATCACCCCTGTTGGGTTGCTACTGATAAGGACTGACGTGCGTCGCTCGTCTACTGTGAACACAACAGAAGATCACGTGCTGAGAGGGCACACCATTCACAAACAACATACTTATGACTTCCTGTCATGCGCACAGCTATGTTTGGCACGCACAAGATGCATGTCGTTTAATTACCAAAACATCGAAAATGGAGTTTGCGAGTTGAACAGAGAAGTTTCACGTGCAAGCATTGTAGTCGCACTCATCGCTCGAAGAGGGTATACTTTTGGACAGTTCGTGGACACAAATGTGAGTAAAATGAATTCATTTACTTCACTGTTTAATACATTCTTTAGTCAGCCAGACTCGGTTGAAATAAGTTTTCTTAACAAAGAAATAAATACAGAACTCTATTAAAACACATCAAACTGTTCATCATATCTATCATATGTCAAACCTGACTGTGCAGCATCTCCTTTATATGTCACTTTGCTAGTCAGCAATATAACTTAAAATAGGCACACCCAATTAACTAAATCGCCCTGCCTTACAACTTAGCGTCAACACCTTGATGGTGTTTAACAAAAGAAATGAATAAGAAACATGATCTTAATGCCTCGATTTTATTCAGAAAGTACAAACTTTTCGCTTTTTGGGCTTATTGGTTTATGCCTCATCCTTCCTCTCCCCTTCCAGCTCCCCACCCACCTCAAAAAAAGAAACCTAAATTGCTCTTCCACGCAAGTAAAGAAAAGATAGTACATTGCAAGCCTGCTTTTTCAAAAGGACATTACTGTAATATATCATCCTATCTATATCTACATTCTTTCACAAGCAAGTCGAAATTTATATTCATAGCTGAGACACATGCAGATAGGATGTGGAGCTTGAGCTAGTAGCCCTCGGATTTATTCCCAGGAAACCAAGAGAGAAAAATTCCTCAGGAGTATCAATTTTTGTGAGAAAAGTTAAAAGGGTGGCAACGAAAAATACGTACAAAAAATAAAGTGCAAGGGCCTAGCTTAGGCAAATTCACAAATCAAAGCATAAATCCTCTATAAATGCTACACGGTCTCGTCGCGTAGGCTATCTGAAAACCAGGAATAGAGTAGTATACAAGTAAGAAAATAAGAACTACAGATTTAGCAGTGTACTTCTAGCGCTGGACATTTCTTTAGTCTACAAATTGACCTGAACTACCTTATTCATTTTAGGGGCCTGATATTTCAGCCGGCGGAGGACGAAATGGTGAGTTAACAGACAGGCAGATGATGGTTTACTTGGTCCCGGTTAGGTAGGGGGGAAGGGGGAAGGGGGCTGGTCCCGGTTGTTTAGTAGTAATAGCTAGATTGACCTCTTTTAACTCTTCCTTTGTCCTAGACGTTTTAGAGGGTGCGACAAACGGTGAAAAATGTAACTGACTACCGACAAAACGAAAAAAAAATTACCGACTACCGACAGAAAAAAAATATTAACCGACAACCGACATGGTTCGACATTGTAGGAACGTTTTTACTCAGAAATAAATCGTGTTTTTTATTTTCCCTTTTTTTATCAAAAGTATGCATGAAGGTAAATCACTTTAAATCCCTATTTCGTTACTTGCAGAATTTCCTGTCATCAACTTACTTGTGTAAAATAGTTATAAAATCGTCTAGGTTCGATTTTCGCTTGTTTCCTGGCCTGTATAGAGCTCTGCCTATTTCGTGCCAGCAGGTCAAGCTCATTTGAGACCGTTCAAAGGATGCGCCTTTGTTTCTCTTCATTTTCGCATTTTCGGAGAAAATCCAGGAAAGTGCGCGCTCATTTCCCGGGAACAGAATTCAGTGACTAAAAATAGCTTAACAAAAATCCGACTCATCTCAAAGATTAGACTAGGCGTTTCCTCTTCGACCACTTATTTCTCTTGATTACTTCGCTGGTCTGTGAAGTGGGAAGAACTGGTTAAAGACTGCTCAAAGTGGTGCAAACGATCGCGCAGTTAAGCAAACCAGACTTTAGATAGGGTTCTTTTAAAATCAAATGATTAATCTACGCGAAATGAAGAAGTTTAACTCTTGTACAGAGTTTAAAGTGTGTGAATTACATAACGATTATTAATAATTAACTTGTTTTTTAATCATTAACCGAGATTTACCGACACCCGTCAAAGGTCGAAAATTTTAACCGACAACCGACGAAGTAAAGAAATTTTAACCGACAACCGATATGTGGTCCCCCATTCAGATCCTCGTTTTAGTGATTGTTCACCTTTTCTCTAATTACTTCAGACCATAAATATGCCTTTACGACACTGGGTGCCAGAGGAGAAACTGGACCGAGTCATATATCTGGATATGCAGGAACGTCCCTGGAAGGAAAAGTTACTTTAAACAACGGAATCCAAATTTGGACTGTGCCCGTGACTGGAACTTACGTTATTGAAGCATCAGGTGGTTCTGGCGGAAATGGTACCGACGGAACACAATCTTATCCGCTTCCTTGGACGCTTGGTGGCTTAGGCGCAAAGATAATAGGATCCTTCAAACTTTCACGAGGAACTCAACTGAAAATCTTGGTTGGACAGGAGGGTAGTACAACTTCAAGCTTTACTGATAGGCCAGGGGGAGGGGGTGGTGGAACTTTTGTAACCCTGTCTGATAACACTCCACTTATAATCGCCGGTGGGGGAGGCGGAGGAGGGACAGCAAAAGGCCAAATTACAGACGGTGACCCAGGTCAGGCGACAGGGAATGGGACCCAATGTGGGGGAAAAGGGGGCAGTGGGGGACAAGTCTGCAATGCTGACACGGGAAACAGTGAGTCTAGTCTAATGTCTGGAGGGGGAGCAGGGCTTTAAGGAGATGGGGCAGCCGGAGGCTTTTCAATTTTAATAGCAGCTTTGAGTTTTGCAAAGGGAGGAAATGGGGGAGTTTGTCCGATGTCAAATGGTGGCTTTGGAGGGGGTGGGTTTGCTATGGCACTTAGAGGGGGTGGGGGCGGATATTCCGGTGGAGGAGTTATGGGAACCCAAAATAAGGGTACCGCTGGGGGAGGGGGGTCATGTAACAACGGTGCCAATCAGCAAAACATGGCGGGTGTTAATAAAGGTGATGGTAAAGTTATAATAAGGTTGAAACCTTACGTATAAAGTGTTTAACTAAACCGAATAAGTGGTGAATTTGAAAGAGACTAAAGTAAAGAATCTTTTCTTGAAACTATAACCAGAATTTGTTACAACTATTAGTAATCACGAAACAGGACTGAGTGGAGTCCAATTTGGTCTGTAATCATACGAGTGATTAACAACGTTATACTACTACATGAGAAATTTCTGCAATTTGATTTGCTTAGAGCAGTGGTATTCAGCTTAATTTGAAATACCTACATGTGAAAATTACAAACCTTTTGCTGGTAGTATTACATCCTCGGAGACCCTGGGGCAGATAAAGGGGGCGAGGGAAAGTCTAAGCGGGCGGAAAAATATATATGGAACGAAGAAAAGTAAAGAACGGCGAGAAGAGCCCCTGGGGACAATGTCTTACCAGACCAGTTCCAAAGACAGACCAGTTACCGGACTTGTGTTTTTCTAACACAAATTCAATCAGAAGCCAGAACGGCGGCGACCGTTTGGAACTGGTCTGGTAAGACATTGTCCCCAGGGGCTCTTCTCACCGTTCTTTACTTTTCTTCGTGCCACATTTTTCCGCCCGTTTAGACTTTCCCTCGTCCCCACTATCTGTCCCTGGGTCTCGGAGGATGGTAGTATTATAAACAAATAATAGCATGATTTGTACGTGATATTTGGCATAAATACGACTTGTGATATTTCAAACTTGTCTTTCACTCGCCTAACGGCTCGTGAAATTACGTATAACAATTTCGAAATATCACTCGTGGTATTTATGCCAAATATGACTACAAATCATGCTATTACCTATACTAATAGTCCCCTCAGTTGCGCAGTCCGCATATAAGGATTCTTGATTCCACCCCATGGAACTTGGATTTCGGATTCTAATACTCGTCAGCGGGATTCCGTATTCCTTAAGCTAAATTCCGGATTTCAGGATTTCAAAGTCCAGGATTCCACATTCTATAGGCAAAAAATTTTTCGGACTCCAAAATCCGGATTACCTTATATACGTGACGCGACTTGCAGGATCATGTGTCATTTGTACGGCCCTCTCTCTAGCTTTATATACTCACTTGTAAAGACGACTTATTTTTAAAATTACATCCGACCTGTACCACTGTTCCGGTATAAGAAGAGCTTTTGTATGGACAGAAATGATTGGGGACGTCTATCGTCATTGGAAAATTTTTACCAATTTCCAGGTCAGAAAGGTTTAACTTTACACTACACCTAAACCAACCATGGTGGCTGCCTTTTTATAAAAAAAAGTACACTCGCTATGAACACTTCGCCAGTTCAAAAGTCACAGGCTTATGCATGTTTGGTAGCTCGTGTCTAGACTTGTACTCCCTCTTCCTCGATAAATAAAAAGCCTTAAAATCAGCGACGGCAGTCAAAACGTCGCTTAGAAAAGTTTTTTAGGTAGAGGAACTCTCCCAGAATTGAATTCCTAAGAACCATATCCAAGTTCAGATTGAGAAAGAAAATTTCGTCGTCGAGGTTGTTTACGTCCTGATAAATCATGAAACAAGGCATTTTCACGTCGTAGTCGTGCAGTTATGGTAAAGAAATGTACAAAACCGAGTGCATCACGTGCAAAGTTTTTGTTTTGCAAATTTAATCGATTGCCTTGACTTTGTCGTTGTCGCCGCTGTCTTCGTATCTTAGGTCCCTCAAAAACAAATAAAACGCAGCTGAAAAAATGTATCTACTTTTAGATGAAGAAATAAAGAAGTTGATTTTTAAAGAAAGTCGGATTGTTCCGTGTCACAAGCTTACAAGGCAAGAGACAATATGCAATGAACAATGTTCATGGCAATTTATAATGAATAGAAGGGAAGGTAGCGGAGTTGGGGGTAATCGCGATAAAGTTTGATAAACACTACCATACGGAATAGAAGAATTGTACTTTCTGGATATGTTTTTCGTGATGAGAGCTCTCCAGGCGACAGCTGATAACATGGGAGTTAGATAGCCTGCGTAACAAGCGTTTCCAATCAAGTTGTTGCACGAAAGTTGGAGCGAGAGCAAAAGAAATGGATATGATCCTCTTTTTCACTCGCGTACCTGCTAACTTTCTCGACGAACAAGCCCGGAAACGCTTGCTACGCAACTACATAGGAGCCTAGACATGGGAGGGCTGGAGGGAAAGTCCGACAACAGCAACAACAACAACAAAAAGTTTATTATGTGGTGAATTAAAATGGGAAAAGTATCCACCCGCAACCAGCAATAGCTAATCGAGGCGGGTAGATAGAACAAGATACATGGCACCAAATAAAATAGATGACAAAGTTACACTTACATATATGGCGCGAGATACCGTACGCCATGTTCTTGTTCTTGGTTTTCGGCGACAGTTTTGCCTTCAGCGACTCTAGTTCGGTCTCGAAGTTTTTTCATTGTTTCTTTAAATCATCATTATCTCTCTTGAGCGCTTTTACCTGGGCCATGAACGGTTTCGGTACCAAAAAGTGGAAAAAATATCACGATCCAACTTGCGCGCGTCCGTCGAACGCACGCAACAACCTTCTACATACAAATACTACATACATGAACACAATTCGTATGGATACCGGTATTTAGAACGTTGGAGAAAGTTGTATGAGAGATTGAGCGTTACGGAGTCAGTTTTTATCTCCTCATATTCTAGGCGTCGTGCGGGAGTAGGAAGTGATTATTAACAACGTTCATTGGCCATAGTAGAAAGGTTACCTGATAGCTGACATTTGAAATGTTCGCTATACTCGTTGGAGCAGATCTAGTGTTTTCTCTCCAGGAATGACTAGTAATGAAAAGTCAACTTTTGCACGATCTGTTTGTGTCGCTGTGAAAAGCAATTTCGATACTCAAGTAATGGAGGGATCTTAGCCGTCAGACGTACAAGGAGGGGGTGGATGCCACCCCCCTGTGAGGTTTTTCTAAGTTTTTTCTAGACGATCAAACATCAGCACCTGACGTTTTCAGTAGCTGTTCGTTTATCCTTGCACGCGTTTTGAGGCAAGTTTTCTGATGATCAGTTACTATGGTTAAGAGATATTGCGTCATAATTACTCCGGTAGGTTGTCAAGCCATTTTTTAGTAAAAATGCATGTTTTTTCAACTTGTTTCAACAATAAAAGAACAGCTTGTGGATGCGGTGATGCAAAGTACTTGTTTATGTGTTATTTTGCATGTCAAGCACAAAAAATTACCAATTCTCTCCCTTTTAAAATGATTTCTAATTCTGGGTAAAATCCAAGATGGCGACCATGTTTGGTGACGTCCAGGCTTAGTGCCAACACCGATAAAATATACACTCGACTCTCGATAACTCGAGCCTTCAAGGGAAATCGAAAAAGGTTCGAGTTATCGGGAACTCGAAAAAAATAGCCGGGAGTAAGGAAAAAAAACAGTTTTCACTACATAGCGATCATAGGAAATAAAAGAGAAAAGCAACGAACAATGCAAACCAAACCACAAAACCAAAAACACTGACTTGAGGACGGAGTTAACTTTAGAGGGGCGAAGGAGAAGTGTTCCCTTTATGTACCATTCCGTCTAGCCGGGAAGAATATTCAACAGCTTTGTTTTGGTGTTTTTCTGTTTCTTAGGTTATTTTAAGTAGGTTTCTTCCTATCAGGCGTCTAACCGAGCCGGTCTGGTCTAATGCTCAAATAAGCCTGATGAAAGTTTCGTAGAAACTCGAAAAACACTGAGACCCGACGTAATGCTGCTGAACTCGCAGTCGTGCAAGTGGCCCCCTTTAACCGAGATCAGTGATAAACCTAAAAACTTCGCCAAAGCTCCTTGAAAATCCTAGTTCGGTTCAATGTTGAGATGTCATTTCGGCGTTTACTGAACAAAAACAACATTGAAAAAAGGAGGGGGAAAGAAAAGGGAACGAAATTTTCAAAGTGTTTCAAGATTTTTCGCTGAAACAGAAGCCTCAGTTTCTAGCCGTGGGTGCCTCGACGCGCCTATCATAAACCTAGCTGATCTCAAATCGGGGCCGGGTTAAATTAAGATATGAATTTGTCACGCGTGGCGCATGCGCGCGATGTGGCGTAACATCTTGTTGGGCCAACTTGTACGTCGGGAGATCTGTCTTCTCGCGTTATATTTCAATCGTCCTTGTGATTTTCACTCATTAATTAACGTTTACGCAGAATCGTTCGACAGAACCATTGGCCTAGGACTGGCAAAACAAAAAATCCATTGTCTTCAAAATTCTTGTAAATCAATGTTTCATTTCCTAGTTGAGTTGTATTTTCGATCTGTTTGTTGATATTCTAAACCTCTGACTAACACACAACATCTCGGTGACCTATATGTCGATCTTACCACACAATTCCGGTTATAGGCCCTGAGTTATGCCAGTTCGTGAGGGTTTTGAGCAAGCTTATTAAAAATGCACTTATTTGAGTGTCACTGTATTTAGCCACGAAAGTACTAACTGGGGACACTATTTTTTACGTCTCCTACTGGAGACGGGACCGCTATTTTACGTGGTCATCCGAGCCACGCGAAGGTCTAGCCACTTGCAATGCAAAGGGAGTACCTTCATTTCCCAGTTATTTTAAGACCCTGAGTAATGGACCGGCCCCGGGAATCGGGCCCGCGACCTTCCTCTCTGCAGTAATTAAGCGCTCTACCGAGCTAATACTGCCGCGGGAAGGAAGTGGCTTACACCCAACTGGGCTTCAACTGAACGGTAAAAAAAAAACTGAAATAAGAAAGGCACCATTAGCTGGAAAGTTGTATCAGAAGACACATTCCATGCTTGTTGGGATCTAAAAAATAAGCTGCCATAAAGCACACAAATAAGTCAACAACGTGCTTGACTTACAAAGTCAAAAATTGAACTACAATTTTAATTAGAGCATTAAAAAACCGCATGTATCTTTAACAGGGGCGGACGAAGAAAATTTAGAAAGGGGTGACCGGAACACTTAACAGCTCTATTCTAGATACCTTTTATTTTTCTGAGACGGAATTCTATAAAAATATTGCAAAATTTCAAAGAAACTAAGGGGTGGCCGGAGCCCCCTCGGCCCACCCCTAAATCCGCCCATGTTTAAAACTGATCATAAGACCAACGGTATTGCGATATGTCGATTTTCAGAGAAAGAAATAAAATGAAAGGTGATGCATGAGGGAAAATGTCTGATGTGAGGGGGAAGGGGGTCTTATAACCGAGTGGGTTGGGTTTTGGCCTTAACTGGAATTATGTAATATTTACATTCGGTAAATATTTTTTGAATTTTATTTCAACCGGTAAATAAAAGAAACGAAAGAAATACAATCAGTGACTGTGAGAAATAAGGGCTTTCCAGCTTTAGCAATGTTTTTTTTTACGGTGCGTCTCGTTAAATTCCTTGCTTTATTGATTCCAACACAGGCTGGCGTAAATACAACTATTGAACACGGCAGCGGATATAATTTTGCCACGTTGCCTTTTGAGGAAGTTGCAAGGTTAGGTAACCTGTCTGGTCCTGCTTTACTTTCTTTCTCAACAAAGTCTTTCTTCCTTTTTTCAATTTTTAGAGTAATTTCACCAAGGGATATTTTTTTACTTATTTGGCGTAACGTAAATTGAATTCAGTTCCGAGAAACAACCAAAAAATATTCAGTAGGAGTACAGATCAATTTTGACAGTTTTTAAGCAAAAGAGTGCTCATAAGTTTTAATTCCCGAAGGAACACGTTTACATTTTGCTTTTTTCATGGACAGATGGCTTTGAACAAACATTGAACCTTGTTAACGTTCGTAATTACAACAACTGATAACCGTCCACCAAGATCTATCCCTTGTTTTATGAAATAACTTGGTAAAAGCATATAAGATGCCTTTATTGCTGCCATTGAAATACAACCATTCATAATTAGCTGACTATAACAGACATGAGGTATTATATTTGACTGACATTTTGTGCAATCGTTTGTTAATATCAATCAATTATTTTCATCACATCTGATACGGAAGATGTGTCCTCGGCTCGTATAAATTCAAAAGCAGTAGTCATTATTCGCCTCGCCTGAACCAAATGCTTGCACTTACTATTCGGCTTAATAGATTAAACAAGTCCCACGCGTGAATATCACATGATTTTCAAAGGACATTTTTGTTATTTCTATTTCTAAAGTGTTATAATAATTTTAAAAGATACGGAAGAACTTTTTAAAAATTGGGTGAGAAACATCATTTTAATAATCACCCTCAGTTGAATAATGCACACAGCCAAAGTTTGCTTCACATTTAATTTACTTTAATTGCGAGCAACGCTTTCAGTTTCAAGGCAGCAGCAATCGTATCAGCAGCTGCCAGACGTTTAGGAAACACATATTTCAACCAACAGAGGAGGCCATGCAGATGCAAATAACGTGTTTTTCTTTTGCTATCGCAATCTCTTTCGTTCGGCAATAAATAAATTAGTCGTTAGCTCCGAACTGAAAATAAAAAGTAAAGAAAATTCATAACGGGACCCGAGATGGTGCTGTTCAAACTGTTAAACTAATTCGTCCCCATCCGGCCTTTTGTGTAACGTCATTTTTGCAAACTGCGCGCTGGCTGGGATCTGAAAAATCGACGGATTTTAAGAGAAAAGGCAGGGTTAGAAGCATCACTGAGCTCCGGCAGTCCCATGTGAGAACCGTTTTATCCAATAAAAGTTCATTTTGCGGAAAAATTAACATTGAATGTTGTAAATCATCATTGAAAGAGAAAACCGTCGTAGCAAACTTAGTTCTATTTCTCAGTTCGATGAAGGATATTGTCCCTGCTCTTCAATTTATTTTAAAAAAAAGGATTAAATTCTTATCTCTTTTTGTTTTATTTTCCAAAAATATGGGTCTGTAGGGCGATAGGAAGTAAGCGAAATATATGGGCATGGTCAAATGATATGCAATAGACACAACAGAAACCTTTAGATTCGAGCATGACTACGAAAAACAGATTTGACTTAGTTATTTTCGCGTATTCTCAAAAAATAAGCATCCCGGAAAGCTTCAATTTACTTTGTCACTTCAGAAAAGAGAAGTTAGAAAAGTTATCGTGGTTATTTTTATTGAGGGAGGTTAAGGCCTCTCCAGATTGCAAATTGATAAAACGTCGGACATTTCTCTTATTATTTCTGTCACTTTCGACATTTTTGCTAAAACCCGGCCCGCTCTGTCAACCACGACTATTGCACTTTCCAGCCAAAATGACGTTCATTTACGCGCGCGCACTTCGCCGATTTGAGGTTTTATTTTGTTTTTAGTTTCAATTTGTTTTCTACTCTTTTTGAATTTTAAATTCAACAGTTACTATATTTTTTTTCGTAGGAAATTCTTGATCGTAGTGCTACTTTTTGCTGTAGCGACTTTCATCACCCCTGTTGGGTTGCTACTGATAAGGACTGACGTGCGTCGCTCGTCTACTGTGAACACAACAGAAGATCACGTGCTGAGAGGGCACACCATTCACAAACAACATACTTATGACTTCCTGTCATGCGCACAGCTATGTTTGGCACGCACAAGATGCATGTCGTTTAATTACCAAAACATCGAAAATGGAGTTTGCGAGTTGAACAGAGAAGTTTCACGTGCAAGCATTGTAGTCGCACTCATCGCTCGAAGAGGGTATACTTTTGGACAGTTCGTGGACACAAATGTGAGTAAAATGAATTCATTTACTTCACTGTTTAATACATTCTTTAGTCAGCCAGACTCGGTTGAAATAAGTTTTCTTAACAAAGAAATAAATACAGAACTCTATTAAAACACATCAAACTGTTCATCATATCTATCATATGTCAAACCTGACTGTGCAGCATCTCCTTTATATGTCACTTTGCTAGTCAGCAATATAACTTAAAATAGGCACACCCAATTAACTAAATCGCCCTGCCTTACAACTTAGCGTCAACACCTTGATGGTGTTTAACAAAAGAAATGAATAAGAAACATGATCTTAATGCCTCGATTTTATTCAGAAAGTACAAACTTTTCGCTTTTTGGGCTTATTGGTTTATGCCTCATCCTTCCTCTCCCCTTCCAGCTCCCCACCCACCTCAAAAAAAGAAACCTAAATTGCTCTTCCACGCAAGTAAAGAAAAGATAGTACATTGCAAGCCTGCTTTTTCAAAAGGACATTACTGTAATATATCATCCTATCTATATCTACATTCTTTCACAAGCAAGTCGAAATTTATATTCATAGCTGAGACACATGCAGATAGGATGTGGAGCTTGAGCTAGTAGCCCTCGGATTTATTCCCAGGAAACCAAGAGAGAAAAATTCCTCAGGAGTATCAATTTTTGTGAGAAAAGTTAAAAGGGTGGCAACGAAAAATACGTACAAAAAATAAAGTGCAAGGGCCTAGCTTAGGCAAATTCACAAATCAAAGCATAAATCCTCTATAAATGCTACACGGTCTCGTCGCGTAGGCTATCTGAAAACCAGGAATAGAGTAGTATACAAGTAAGAAAATAAGAACTACAGATTTAGCAGTGTACTTCTAGCGCTGGACATTTCTTTAGTCTACAAATTGACCTGAACTACCTTATTCATTTTAGGGGCCTGATATTTCAGCCGGCGGAGGACGAAATGGTGAGTTAACAGACAGGCAGATGATGGTTTACTTGGTCCCGGTTAGGTAGGGGGGAAGGGGGAAGGGGGCTGGTCCCGGTTGTTTAGTAGTAATAGCTAGATTGACCTCTTTTAACTCTTCCTTTGTCCTAGACGTTTTAGAGGGTGCGACAAACGGTGAAAAATGTAACTGACTACCGACAAAACGAAAAAAAAATTACCGACTACCGACAGAAAAAAAATATTAACCGACAACCGACATGGTTCGACATTGTAGGAACGTTTTTACTCAGAAATAAATCGTGTTTTTTATTTTCCCTTTTTTTATCAAAAGTATGCATGAAGGTAAATCACTTTAAATCCCTATTTCGTTACTTGCAGAATTTCCTGTCATCAACTTACTTGTGTAAAATAGTTATAAAATCGTCTAGGTTCGATTTTCGCTTGTTTCCTGGCCTGTATAGAGCTCTGCCTATTTCGTGCCAGCAGGTCAAGCTCATTTGAGACCGTTCAAAGGATGCGCCTTTGTTTCTCTTCATTTTCGCATTTTCGGAGAAAATCCAGGAAAGTGCGCGCTCATTTCCCGGGAACAGAATTCAGTGACTAAAAATAGCTTAACAAAAATCCGACTCATCTCAAAGATTAGACTAGGCGTTTCCTCTTCGACCACTTATTTCTCTTGATTACTTCGCTGGTCTGTGAAGTGGGAAGAACTGGTTAAAGACTGCTCAAAGTGGTGCAAACGATCGCGCAGTTAAGCAAACCAGACTTTAGATAGGGTTCTTTTAAAATCAAATGATTAATCTACGCGAAATGAAGAAGTTTAACTCTTGTACAGAGTTTAAAGTGTGTGAATTACATAACGATTATTAATAATTAACTTGTTTTTTAATCATTAACCGAGATTTACCGACACCCGTCAAAGGTCGAAAATTTTAACCGACAACCGACGAAGTAAAGAAATTTTAACCGACAACCGATATGTGGTCCCCCATTCAGATCCTCGTTTTAGTGATTGTTCACCTTTTCTCTAATTACTTCAGACCATAAATATGCCTTTACGACACTGGGTGCCAGAGGAGAAACTGGACCGAGTCATATATCTGGATATGCAAGAACGTCCCTGGAAGGAAAAGTTACTTTAAACAACGGAATCCAAATTTGGACTGTGCCCGTGACTGGAACTTACGTTATTGAAGCATCAGGTGGTTCTGGCGGAAATGGTACCGACGGAACACAATCTTATCCGCTTCCTTGGACGCTTGGTGGCTTAGGCGCAAAGATAATAGGATCCTTCAAACTTTCACGAGGAACTCAACTGAAAATCTTGGTTGGACAGGAGGGTAGTACAACTTCAAGCTTTACTGATAGGCCAGGGGGAGGGGGTGGTGGAACTTTTGTAACCCTGTCTGATAACACTCCACTTATAATCGCCGGTGGGGGAGGCGGAGGAGGGACAGCAAAAGGCCAAATTACAGACGGTGACCCAGGTCAGGCGACAGGGAATGGGACCCAATGTGGGGGAAAAGGGGGCAGTGGGGGACAAGTCTGCAATGCTGACACGGGAAACAGTGAGTCTAGTCTAATGTCTGGAGGGGGAGCAGGGCTTTAAGGAGATGGGGCAGCCGGAGGCTTTTCAATTTTAATAGCAGCTTTGAGTTTTGCAAAAGGAGGAAATGGGGGAGTTTGTCCGATGTCAAATGGTGGCTTTGGAGGGGGTGGGTTTGCTATGGCACTTGGAGGGGGTGGGGGCGGATATTCCGGTGGAGGAGTTATGGGAACCCAAAATAAGGGTACCGCTGGGGGAGGGGGGTCATGTAACAACGGTGCCAATCAGCAAAACATGGCGGGTGTTAATAAAGGTGATGGTAAAGTTATAATAAGGTTGAAACCTTACGTATAAAGTGTTTAACTAAACCGAATAAGTGGTGAATTTGAAAGAGACTAAAGTAAAGAATCTTTTCTTGAAACTATAACCAGAATTTGTTACAACTATTAGTAATCACGAAACAGGACTGAGTGGAGTCCAATTTGGTCTGTAATCATACGAGTGATTAACAACGTTATACTACTACATGAGAAATTTCTGCAATTTGATTTGCTTAGAGCAGTGGTATTCAGCTTAATTTGAAATACCTACATGTGAAAATTACAAACCTTTTGCTGGTAGTATTACATCCTCGGAGACCCAGGGGCAGATAAAGGGGGCGAGGGAAAGTCTAAACGGGCGGAAAAATATATATGGAACGAAGAAAAGTAAAGAACGGCGAGAAGAGCCCCTGGGGACAATGTCTTACCAGACCAGTTCCAAAGACAGACCAGTTACCGGACTTGTGTTTTTCTAACACAAATTCAATCAGAAGCCAGAACGGCGGCGACCGTTTGGAACTGGTCTGGTAAGACATTGTCCCCAGGGGCTCTTCTCACCGTTCTTTACTTTTCTTCGTGCCACATTTTTCCGCCCGTTTAGACTTTCCCTCGTCCCCACTATCTGTCCCTGGGTCTCGGAGGATGGTAGTATTATAAACAAATAATAGCATGATTTGTACGTGATATTTGGCATAAATACGACTTGTGATATTTCAAACTTGTCTTTCACTCGCCTAACGGCTCGTGAAATTACGTATAACAATTTCGAAATATCACTCGTGGTATTTATGCCAAATATGACTACAAATCATGCTATTACCTATACTAATAGTCCCCTCAGTTGCGCAGTCCGCATATAAGGATTCTTGATTCCACCCCATGGAACTTGGATTTCGGATTCTAATACTCGTCAGCGGGATTCCGTATTCCTTAAGCTAAATTCCGGATTTCAGGATTTCAAAGTCCAGGATTCCACATTCTATAGGCAAAAAATTTTTCGGACTCCAAAATCCGGATTACCTTATATACGTGACGCGACTTGCAGGATCATGTGTCATTTGTACGGCCCTCTCTCTAGCTTTATATACTCACTTGTAAAGACGACTTATTTTTAAAATTACATCCGACCTGTGCCACTGTTCCGGTATAAGAAGAGCTTTTGTATGGACAGAAATGATTGGGGACGTCTATCGTCATTGGAAAATTTTTACCAATTTCCAGGTCAGAAAGGTTTAACTTTACACTACACCTAAACCAACCATGGTGGCTGCCTTTTTATAAAAAAAAGTACACTCGCTATGAACACTTCGCCAGTTCAAAAGTCACAGGCTTATGCATGTTTGGTAGCTCGTGTCTAGACTTGTACTCCCTCTTCCTCGATAAATAAAAAACCTTAAAATCAGCGACGGCAGTCAAAACGTCGCTTAGAAAAGTTTTTTAGGTAGAGGAATTCTCCCAGAATTGAATTCCTAAGAACCATATCCAAGTTCAGATTGAGAAAGAAAATTTCGTCGTTGAGGTTGTCTACGTCCTGATAAATCATGAAACAAGGCATTTTCACGTCGTAGTCGTGCAGTTATGGTAAAGAAATGTACAAAACCGAGTGCATCACGTGCAAAGTTTTTGTTTTGCAAATTTAATCGATTGCCTTGACTTTGTCGTTGTCGCCGCTGTCTTCGTATCTTAGGTCCCTCAAAAACAAATAAAACGCAGCTGAAAAAATGTATGTACTTTTAGATGAAGAAATAAAGAAGTTGATTTTTAAAGAAAGTCGGATTGTTCCGTGTCACAAGCTTACAAGGCAAGAGAGAATATGCAATGACCAATGTTTATTGCAATTTATAATGAATAGAAGGGAAGGTAGCGGAGTTGGGGTTAATCGCGATAAAGTTTGATAAACACTACCATACGGAATAGAAGAATTGTACTTTCTGGATATGTTTTTCGTGATGAGAGCTCTCCAGGCAACAGCTGATAACATGGGAGTTAGATAGCCTGCGTAACAAGCGTTTCCAATCAAGTTGTTGCACGAAAGTTGGAGCGAGAGCAAAAGAAATGGATATGATCCTCTTTTTCACTCGCGTACCTGCTAACTTTCTCGACGAACAAGCCCGGAAACGCTTGCTACGCAACTACATAGGAGCCTAGACATGGGAGGGCTGGAGGGAAAGTCCGACAACAGCAACAACAACAACAAAAAGTTTATTATGTGGTGAATTAAAATGGGAAAAGTATCCACCCGCAACCAGCAATAGCTAATCGAGGCGGGTAGATAGAACAAGATACATGGCACCAAATAAAATAGATGACAAAGTTACACTTACATATATGGCGCGAGATACCGTACGCCATGTTCTTGTTCTTGGTTTTCGGCGACAGTTTTGCCTTCAGAGACTCTAGTTCGGTCTCGACGTTTTTTCATTGTTTCTTTAAATCATCATTATCTCTCTTGAGCGCTTTTACCTGGGCCATGAACGGTTTCGGTAAATTCAACAAAAGTTGAATTCCTTGCTTTATTGAGTCCAGCACAGGCTGGCGTAAATACAACTATTGAACACGGCAGCGGATATAATTTAGCCATGTTGCCTTTTAAGGAAGTTGCAAGGCAAGCTGTCTGGTCCTGCTTTGCTTTCTTTCTCGACAAAGTCTTTCTTCTTTTTTTCAATTTTTAGAGTAATTTCATCAAGGGATGTTTTTCTACTTATTTAGCGTAACGTCAGTTCTGAGAAACAACCAAAAAATATTCAGTAGGAGTGCAGATCAATTTTGACAGCTTTTTAGCAACAGAGTGCTCATAAGTTTTAATTCCCGAAGGAACACGTTTATATTTTGCTTTTTTCATGAACAGATGACTTTGAACAAACACTGAACCTTGTTAACGTTCGTAATTACAACAATTGTCCACCAAGTACCACCCCTTCTTTTATGAAAAACTTAGTAAAAGCATATGAGATGCCATTATTGCTGCCATTAAAATACAACCACTGGCATAATTAGCCTATACTCGATAAACAGTAATTTTACGAATATGTCTTGCAAGGCACTATTTTTATATATCATGTCTATGTGCGATGAAAACATCATTAATCTCAGTGCCTCTTATATTGAAAATATTCTAAAATGTTACGCATCCGAATTCTAATTAAACTTTCTTACCATACGAGTAGCGTAGAAGCCGTACATAGCGAAGAAATTTTTCTTTTATGATAATATTCAATTGTTCCTTTCTTTCTTTCTTACTTAACTTTTATTTTACTTTTTTTATTTGTCATTGTTTTGGTACTGAAATCTTCATGTCGAAGATAAAGTCAATAAAGTTGTTGTTGTACGTTGGCATAATTAGTTGACTATAACTGACATGAGGTTTTATACTTGACTGACATTTTGTGCAATCGTTTGTTAATATCAATCAATTATTTTCATCATATCTGATAAGAAAAATGTTTCCTCGGCTCGTATAAATTAAAAACCAGTAGTCATTATTTGCCTCGCCTGAGCCAAATGCTCGCACTTGCTATTCGGCTTTAGTTAATAGATTAAACAAGTCCCACGCGTGAATATCACATTATTTTCAAAGGACATTTTTGTTATTTCTATTTTTAAAAGATACGGAAGAACTTTTTCAAAAATGGGCTAAGAATCATCATTTTTATAATCACCTTTGAATAATGCACACAGCCAAAGTTTGCTTCACATTTAATTGACTTTAATTGCGAGCAACGCTTTCAGTTTTAAACAGCAGCAATCGTATCAGCAGCTGCCAGACGTTTAAGAAAAAGAACTTCCCGTGTTGTAGCGAAAATTTTGCTTTCCTATGAGAACAGCTCGTATTGAACGGAGACTTAAAGAGATCAGCATTCAATATGTCGTCAATCTCATGGTAAGTCATAAAATAACTTTTTTTTTGCAATCAAAATATAGTTCAGTCACAACTATATTGTTAAGTCTTACAGGCCGTGGCTATAAAAGTGGAGCCGGAGAACACATATTTCACCTAACGGAGGAGGCCATGCAGATGGACATAACGTGCTTTTCTTTTGCTATCGCAATCTCTTTCGTTGGGCAATAAATAGATTGGTCGTTAGCTCCGAACTTAAAATAAAGAGTAAAGAAAAGGTCATAACTGGGCCCGAGATGGTGCTGTTCAAACTGGTTAAACTGATTCGTGCCAATCCGGCCCTTTGTGTAACGTCATTTTTGCAAACGCACTAGTTAGCTGGGATGAAAACTCGACGGATTTTAAGAGAAAAGGCAGGGTCAGAAGCATCACTGAGCTCCGGCAGTCCCATGTGAGAACCGTTTTATTCAATAAAAGTTCATTTTGGGGGAAGGTTAACATTGAATACTGCATGTAAATCATCATTGAAAGAGAAAACCGTCGAAGCAAACTTAGTTCTACTTCTCAGTTCGATGAAGGATATTGTCCCTGCTCTTGAATTAATTTAAAAAAAGTATTATATTCTTAACCTTTTTTTTTTCATTTTCCAAAAATATGGGTCTGTAGGGCGATAGGAAGTAAGCGAAATATATGAGCATGGTCAAATGATATGCAACAGACGCAACAGAAACCTTTAGATTCGAGCATGACTACGAAAAACAGATTTGACTTAGTTATTTTCGCGTATTCTCAAAAAATAAGCATCCCGGAAAGCTTCAATTTACTTTGTCACTTCAGAAAAGAGAAGTTAGAAAAGTTATCGTGGTTATTTTTATTGAGGGATCGGAGCAAAGGCCTCTCTAGATTGCAAATTGATAAAACGTAGGCATTTCTCTTACTATTTCTATCACTTTCGACATTTTTGCTAAAACCCGGCCCGCTCTGTCAACCACGTCTATTGCACTATCCAACCAAAATGACGTTCGTTTACGCGCGCGCACTTCTCCGATTTGAGGTTTTATTTTGTTTTTAGTTTCAATTTGTTTTTCTACTCTTTTTGAATTTTAAATTCAACAGTTTCTATATTTTTTTCGTAGGAAATTCTTGATCGTAGTGCTACTTTTTGCTTTAGCGACTTTCATCACCCCTGTTGGGCTGCTACTGATAAGGACTGATATGCGTCGCTCGTCTACTGTGAGCACAACAGAAGATCACGCGCTGAGTGGGCACACCATTCACAAACAACATACTTATGACTTCCTGTCATGCGCACAGCTATGCTTGGCACGCACAAGATGCATGTCTTTTAATTACCAAAACATCGAAAATGGAGTTTGCGAGTTGAACAGAGAAGTTTCACATGCAAGCATTGTAGTCGAAATCACCGCTCGAAGAGGGTTTACTTTTGGACAGTTCGTGGACACAAATGTGAGTAAAATGACTTCATTTACTTCTCTGTTTAATACATTCTTTAGTCAGCCAGACTCGGCTGAAATAAGTTTTCTTAACAAAGAAATAAATACAGAACTCTATTAAAACACATCAAACTGTTCATCATATCTTTCATATGTCAAACCTGACTGTGCAGCATATCATTTATATGCCGCTTTGCTAGTCAGCAATATAACTTAAAATAGGCACACCCAATTAACTATTTAAATCGCCCTACCTTACAACTTAGCCTCAACACCTTGATGGTGTTTAACAAAAGAAATGAATAAGAAACATGATCTTAACGCCTCGATTTTATTCAGAACGTATACAAACGTTTCGCTTTTTGGGCTTATTAGTTTATGCCCCATCCTCCCTCTCCCCTCACAGCTCCCCACCCCCCTCAAAAAAAGAAACCTAAATTGCCCTTCCACGCAAGTAAAGAAAAGATAGTACATTGCAAGCCTGCCTTTTCAAAAGGATATAAGTCGAAATTTATATTCATAGCCGATGCACATGCAGATAGGGTGTGGAGATTGAGCTAGGAGCCCTGGGATTTATTCCCAGAAAACTAAGAGAGAAAAATCCCCCAAGAGTGAGCAAAGTTAAAAGGGTGGCAACGAAAAATACGTACAAAAAAATGATAAAGTACGAGGGCCTAGCTTAGGCAAATTCACAAATCAATTAAAAGCATAAATCCTCTATAAATGCTACAAGGTCTCGTCGCGTAGGCTATCTGAAAACCAGGAATAGAGCAGCATACAAGTAAGAAAATAACAACTACAGATTCAGCAGTGTACTTCTAGCGCTGGACATTTCTTTAGTCTACAAATTGACCTGAACTACCTTATTCATTTTAGGGGCCTGATATTTCAGCCGGCGGAGGACAAAATGGTGAGTTAACAGACAGGCAGATGATGGTTTACTTGGTCCCGGTTACGTAGGGGGGAAGGGGGCTGGTCCCGGTTGTTTAGAATTAATAGATTGACCTCTTTTAACTCTTCTTCCTTTGTCCTAGACGTTTTAGGCGTTTTAGTGATTATTCACCTTTTCTCTAATTACTTCAGACCATAAATATGTCTTTACGACACTGGGTGCCAGAGAAGAAACTGGACCGAGTGATATATCTGGATATGCAGGAACGTCCCTGGAAGGAAAAGTTACTTTAAACAACGGAATCCAAATTTGGACTGTGCCCGTGACTGGAACTTACGTTATTGAAGCAACAGGTGGCTCTGGGGGAAACGGTACCTACGGAACACAATCTTATCCGCTTCCTTGGACGCTTGGTGGCTTAGGAGCAAAGATAATTGGATCCTTCAAACTTTCACGAGGAACTCAAATCAAAATCCTAGTCGGACAGGAGGGTGGTACATCTATAAGCTTCCCTGATAGACCAGGGGGAGGGGGTGGTGGAACGTTTGTAACCCTGTCTGATGACACTCCACTTATAATTGCCGGTGGAGGAGGAGGTGGAGGGGCAGCACGTAACCAATTTACCGACGGTGACCCAGGTCAGGCGACAACGATTGGCACTCAGAGTGGAGGAACAGGGGGCAGTGGGGGACAAGTCTGCGATGCAGACACAGGGAACAGTGATTCTAGTGTAAGGGCTGGAGCAGGAGCAGGACTAAGAGGGGATGGGGAAAGCAGTATTGCAATTGCAACCGAGGCGTTGAGTTTTACCAACGGGGGAACTGGGGGAACATGTCCAGTTTCCAATGGTGGTTTTGGCGGAGGTGGGTTTGCTATGCTTAATGGAGGGGGAGGGGGAGGTTATTCCGGTGGGGGAGTAGTGGGAACTCAAACTAAAGGTACCGCTGGGGGAGGGGGATCATATAATGTCGGTACAGATCAGCAGAACATGGCGGGTGTTAATAAAGGTGATGGTAAAGTTATAATAACTTTGAGGCGTTAATGTTATTTACGTTCCTCCTCAGAGTTCCAACCCAAAGAAAATGGGGCTAGCTTAATGTTCAAGTAGATCAAAGAACTTATGTTAGGAAGGTAAATCAGGAATTAGAGTTGGAAAAGTTCAATAATGCTCATAAGTGTCACTTAACATGACTTAATCTTCCTGTACTTTAATGAAGAAACATACATGTTACTTTCAACCTATTCTTCGTCTAAAACAATTGTAATTTTATCAACCCTTTGGTGAAATATAGTCTAACAACTTGCGCATCATGTTTCACAATACGACGAGTTCTATGGTCATTAACGCCTGTATTATTATTGTCCGTTATGTTACGCATTTTATTCCCAGGATTTCAGTACTCATAGTCTGCCTTGACAAAGAAATTGACGATGGCTTCACATTTCTCCTGTTTGCCAGATATAAGCTCTGGTTCCTCGTGTTGCAAGATCCGCAAGATGTAAGCCTAGAGGAGCAGGATTAAGAGGAGATGGGAAAGCGATAGTGGAATTGTAACAATATCGTTGAGTTTCCAACGGGGGGAATGGGGGAAAATGTCCGGCTTCCCCTGGCTGTTTTGGCGGGGTTGTAGCTACCATGGTACTTGGAGGGGGGGGGCGGTTTTTCCGGTGGGGGAGCAGAACATAGCGGGTGTTAATAAAGGCGATGGTAAAGTTACAGTAACTTTGAAACATTAAACTTAAAAAAGACTCTTCCTCAGTAGCAAGATAGTCTCTAATTGATGTAAATATACGTAGCCCTTTTTTAGCAGCATATCCATTGTATCTCTATTCACCAGTAGACTGTATCTGCAAAACCGAAACAAAAACTGCTTTACGCTTCATGTTCGTAGCTTTAGCAAGGCTTAATTTAAATAATCAAACCAAAAATGCCATTTTGGGCTCATTACCTAGATGGCATACTTTTACCCCTCCCCACTAACGATAATCAAGGAGGTGCGATTTCAAGTACATTCATGAGCTTAAAAGTAATCTCATTTAATCAGGTTTTGTAGATTAGTTTTAAGCACACGTAATGACTAAATGTAAAACAAATCAAAGAGAAATGAATAAAGTAGTAAGTTTCTAAAGAAAGTCTGTGAGGCATTTTCTGAACATATATAATGAATCATAATAGCGGAAATTTGTCGGCGGGAGAAGATAAAATAGATGGAAAAACCAGTGCTTCTCTACTCCTAGTAGTCTATTACTGTGGAATTGTATGATGAGTTTTCGGTACAAAATCAAAGTAAATTTATTTATCTCATCACAATTCTTATTATCAAAAGAACCAGACGAAGCGAGGCGGTAATGGTTAAAAAAAAGATTAGAATCCTGGTTAGAATTCTAAAGCGTGGTATCCCTATCTGCTCCGCAATATTCTGCTAAACAAAGTTCTTTCGAATACGGTCTTGTCGTACTTGTAACCCAAATTAGCCCGTGTACAGCCGCCCCCTCCTCTAAAAACTTCCCGACATTTTTTTAGCGAAGGCCGGGGTGTCTGTGCACAGGCTAAACACACTGAAATAGACTAGGCGCAAATAACACTTAAATATTATAAGAAAGGAAAGGTGACAGCTTTTATCAGCACATGTTTTAACCTAAACAAAATTCTGTTGAAAAATCTGCTGTCTCTATGGCTCATAGAGAGGTTGAAATCCATAAACCCGTTCTCTTGCCAGACTCAACAATAAAATGTCTGTAGAGTTTTAAATAGAAATCAAATCTGTTGAGAAAGGATTCTGCCAAAGTTCAGTGGAGGTTTGGAGGAGAACAGAGTGTCGAAAGAAATTGACGCTGGCGTAAAATTTTTTCCTTTGTGAAAGATCTAGATATAAGCTCTATTTCCCTCATGACTGAAGATTGTAGTCCTTGCAAAGGCGCGCTCGTTCTTGGCAGAGACTTCCACATGAAAGATGCTCTTCGCTTAGGACCTGCGTAAATTGCAGACTTTGTTACTTATTAGGGTGTTCAGGACAGAAAAATAATTCTGTTTTACTAGACTGGTCTCCTTCAGGGTTAGAATTTTTAATTTTCTAACCAGCATTCCTGTTGCTTTCATACGGGAGTCATGCACCCTCGCGGGAATTGTTTTGATTCTAATACATCCTACATTGTTTTTTAGTTTAGCGTGTTCGATTTTCCATTTCAGACAGGGATGTGTCACTCGAAAAGAGGCCGAAATGAATCTATAAATCAATCGATTTAGAACCGTCAAATGTTGTACACACTAGTCGAGGGGGAGGGGTAGAAAAAACAATAGAAATGCACCCCCCCCCCACCCCCCACCAGTTTCTATTGTAATTCTTAATTTTTCCTTTGGCTTTGTTTATCGCTTTGTTCACAGTTGCCGGGGAAATTTGGAAAATCTCCCGATTAACTAAATGTAGTGAAATGGTAAATAAATGCAATGAAACAAATTCGATGCGATAGCTTTGCTTTGCTTTATGACTCCCTGATTCCGGCACAAGCTGGCGTAGTAAATGCAACTATTGAACACGGCAGCGAATATAATTTAGCCACGTGGCCTTTTGAGTGAGTGGCAAGCTGAACCTGTCTAGTCCTGTTTTGTTTTCTTTCTTTCTTTCTTCCTTCTTTAAATTTTGGAGTATAGACTTTTGCGTTGTTACATGCAAGCAGATTAATTTCATCAAGGGGTGATTTTCTATTTCTTTAACGTAAGGTAAATTGAATTCATTTCCGAGGGACAGCCCAAAAAAATATTTAGTAGGAGATCGTAGGAGTACAGATCAGTACAGATCAATTTTGACAGCTTTTTAACATCCAACAGAGTACTTCTACGTTTTAATTCCGAAGCAACACGTTTATTTTTTGCTTTTTTCATGAACAGATGACTATGTACAAATATACTGAACCTTGTTAACGTTAGTAATTACAACAACTGATAATAGTCCGCCTAAGTTGAAAAACTTGGTAAAAGCATATATGAGATGCCATTATTGCTGCTATTGAAATACAACAATACGCAATTAGCTGACTGTATAACAGACATGAGGTTTTAAATTTAACTGACATTTTTTGCAATCGTTTGTTAATGGGCTATTGCATTTAATATCCGCACCCCCCCCCCCCCCCGGTTGAGGAACCACGGAATTCTCCAGGGGTAAGTTATAAAAATTGAGGATTTCTTTAGGGGTAGAGTAAAAAAAATATGAAATTCATTGGGGGTGAGGCTTCAATTTTTTCGAAATTCTTCAGGGCTAAAGCCATATTCTTCAGGGGTAAGCCCATATTTTATGAAGTCTTCGGGGGTGCTTCGGGTGATGCAATTTTAGCCAATCTTCAGGGGTAAGAAGAAAGGGAAAGTCCTCAACCGGGTTGGGGGCGGGGGGAAGGAGGTACGGATATTAAATGCAGTAGCCCAATATCAATCAGTTATTTTTACTGACATCTGATAAGAAAAATGTTTCTCGGCTCGTATAAATTAAAAAGCATTAATCATTATTCGCCTCGCATGAGCCAAATACGTGCACTTACTATTTCTTATTAGATCAAGACACAAGTCCCACGGGATTTATAGCATAGACAGAATATTTGCCTAATCAAATTCAGTAGCGCGAGCATGCTTCATATTCCCATTGAGCACGCTGATGACGCCAATAGGCGAATCTTTGTTTACATTTTCTGCCTCATTAACATGTGCTCTTCATTATCTGATGAAGCTAATAAAAAAAACCCTGAATATTGAAAGAGCATAACAATTTCAGTTATCTCTGAAAATTTGAGCCCAATATACTTGGGAAGCCGGTTTGAAGAGCACTCAAGAGGCTAGAGTTGCTCTCGGCAGCGCCTTGAGCAACTCTAACGCCTCTTTCGTGCTCTCCAAACTTTCCGCGTGCTCAATATCTCGACATACGCACGCTGACGCACGAACTAACTGTTAAATAATGCACACAGCCAAAATTTGCTTCACATTTAATTTACTTTGCAAGCAACGCTTTCAGTTTTAAACGGCAGCAATTATCAGCAGCTGCTAGACGTTTAGGACTGAAAAAAACTTCCCGTATTGTAGCGAAAGTTTTGCTTTCCTATCAGGACAGCTTGTATTGAACGGAGGATCTTAGGAAGATCAGCCTTCTAAATGTCTTCTTTCTGGTAAGTCATAATATAACCCTTTTTTGTTATCAAAATATAGTTTCAGTTACAACTATATTCTTAAGTCTTACATGAAGAACACATATTTCACCCAACGGTGCCGTAAAGTCAGTGTTTCGTTTCCTATCGCCATCTCTTTCGTCCAGCAATATACAGATCGGTCGTTGGCTGGGAACTGAAAAAAAAGAGCGAAGAAAAGGTCATAACTATACCCGAGATCGTGCTGTTCAAACTGTTAAACTAATTCGTCCCTATCCGGCCCTTTGTGAAACGTCATTTTTGCAAACGCGCTAGTGGCCAGTGGGTTGAAAACTCGATGGATTTTACATGTAAGAGAAAAGGCGGGGTGCAGAGTCCCATGTGAGAACCGTTTTATCCGAAAAAATGTCAAAGGTTTATTTGGGGAAAAGTTAACACTAAATACTGTAAATCATCATTGAAAGGGAAAACCGTCGTAGCAAACTTAGCTCTATTTCTCAGTTCGATGATGGGATATTGTCCCCTCTTTTGAATTTCTTATAGGATGAAATTCTTATCTTTTCTTTTTTCATTTTCCAAAAATATAGGTCTGTAAGGCGATAGGAAGTAAGCGAAACGTATGAGCATGGTCAAATGATATGCGACAGTCTCGAAAGAAACCTTTA
>NC_133211.1:17580008-17737508 GCF_958299795.1 Porites lutea
TCTAACCCAAAGAAAATGGGGCTAGCTTAATGTTCAAGTAGATCAAAGAACTTATGTTAGGAAGGTAAATCAGGAATTAGAGTTGGAAAAGTTCAATAATGCTCATAAGTGTCACTTAATCTTCCTGTACTTTAATGAAGAAAAAAAACATGTTACTTTCAACCTATTCTTCGTCTTAAACAATTGTAATTTTATCAACCCTTTGGTGAAATATAGTCTAACAACTTGCGCATCATGTTTCACAATACGACGAGTTCTATGGTCATTAACGCCTGTATTATTATTGTCCGTTATGTTACGCATTTTATTCCCAAGATTTCAGTACTCATAGTTTGCCTAGACAAAGAAATTGGCGATGGCTTCACATTTCTCCTGTTTGCCAGATATAAGCTCTGGTTCCTCGTGTTCCAAGATCCGCAAGAAGTAAGCCTACAGAAGCAGGATTAAGAGGAGATGGGAAAGCGATAGTGGAATTGTAACAAGATCTTTGAGTTTCCAACGGGGGAACTGGGGGAACATGTCCGGCTTCCCCTGGCTGTTTTGGGCGAGGTTGTGGCTACCATGGTACTTGGAGGGGGAGGGGGCAGTTTTTCCGGTGGGGGAGCAGAACATAGCGGGTGTTAATAAACACGGTGGTAAAGTTACAATAACTTTGAAACATTAAACTTAAAAAAGACTCTTCCTCAGTAGCAAGGTAGTCTCTCGTTGATGTAAATATACGTAGCCCTTTTTAGCAGCATATCCATTGTATCTCTATGCACCAGTAGACTGTATCTGCAAAACCGAAACAAAAACTGCTTTACGCTTCATGTTCGTAGCTTTAGCAAGGCTTAATTTAAATAAACAAACCAAAAATGCCATTTGGGACTTATTACCTAGAAGGCATAGTTTTACCTCTCCCCCGCTAACGTTAATCAAGGTGGTGCGATTTCAAGTACATTCATGAATCTCATTTAATCAGGTTTTGTAGATCAGTTTTCAGCACATGTAATGACTAAATGTAAAACAAATCTCAGAGAAATGAATAAAATAGTAAGTTTCTAAAGAGAGTCTGTGAGGCATTTTCTGAACATAATGAATCATAATAATGGAAATTTGTCGGCGGGAGAAGATAAAACAGATGGTAAAACCAGTGCTTCTATACTCCTAGTAGTCTATTACTGTGGAATTGTATGATGAGTTTTTCGGTACAAAATCAAAGTAAATTTATTTATCTCATCACAATTCTTATTATCAAAAGAACCAGACGAAGCGAGGCGGTAATGGTTAAAAAAAAGATAAGAATCCTGCATGGTTAGAATTCTAAAGCGTGGTATCCCTATCTGCTCCGAAGTCAATATTCCGCTAAACAAAGTTCTTTCGAATACGGTCTTGTCATACTTGTAACCCAAATTAGTCCGTGTACAGCCGCCCCCTCCTCTAAAAACTTCCCGACATTTTTTTAGCGAAGGCCGGGGTGTCTGTGCACAGGCTAAACACACTGAAATAGGCTAGGCGCAAATAACACTTAAATATTATAAGAAAGGAAAGGTGATACCTTTTATCAGCACATGTTTTAACCTAAACAAAATTCTTTTGAAAAATCTGCTGTGTCTGAGGCTCACAGAGAGGTTGAACTCCCCAAACCCGTTCTCTTGCCAGACACAACAATAAAATGTCTGTAGAGTTTTAAATTGAAATCAAATCTGTTGAGAGAGGATGTTGCCAAAGTTCAGTGGAGGTTTGGAGGAGAATAGAGTGTCGAAAGAAATTGACGCTGGCGTCAAATTTTTTCCTGTGTGAAAGATATAAGCTCTATTTCTCTCATGACTGAAGATTGTAGTCCTTGCAAAGGTGCGCGCTTTCTTGGGACAGACTTCCACATGAAAGATGCTCTTCGCTTAGGACCTGCGTAAATTGCAGACTTTGTTACTTATTAGGGTGTTCAGGACAGAAAAATAATTCTGTTTTACTAGACTGGTCTCCTTCAGGGTTAGAATTTTAATTTTCTAACCAGCATTCCTGTTGCTTTCATACGGGAGTCATGCACCCTCGCGGGAATTGTTTTGATTCTAATAGATCCTACATTGTTTCTTAGTTTAGCGTGTTCGATTTTCTATTTCAGACAGGGATTTGTCACTCTAAAAGAGGCTGAAATGAATCTATAAATCAATCGATTTGGAACCATCAAATGTTGTACACACTAGTCGAGGGTGAGGGGTAGAAAAAACAATAGAAATGCAACCCCCCCCCCCCCCCCCCCAGTTTTTATTGTAATTCTTAATTTTTCCTTTGGCTTTGTTTATTGCTTTGTTCACGGTTGTCGGGGAAATTTGGAAAATCTCCCAATTAACTAAAGTTAAAAAATTCTGACTCAATATAGCAAAGCTAACTGTTGACTCTCTTGTTTTGTTGTCGTCGTGGTTCTTTCTTTGTAAGGTGGGGTTTTCGGTACGAACAGATTGAATTGCACCAGTGAAAATGTAAGTTACCCATCCGAGAGAATAATACCAAAAATATCAAAACAGATATGTAACGTTCATCGCCGGAGTAAAAAAAATAAAAAAATAAAAGATCAAGTCATTCCGAGAATACGTGCCCTAAACTAGAGTCTACAAATCATTTCATGACCCCAAAAAATTCTTTCAAGAAAGGTTTCGTTCCTAAGCTTCGTGAAGGTTGTAAAGCACTCGTAACCAGAAAAATCTAAGCGCAAATACAGCACAACTAAAATTTTGTACAAAAATACAGGATCTCAGTAATTTTTATCTACACTTGTTCTGCCCTGGAAAAATTTTTTTAAGGAAAATGTTGTCTCTTAGCCTCATAAACTTCTTGCAGCTCCAGCAGGTTAAATAAAGCTTATCTTTCTCCATCACGGCATAAACAATGAATGTCAGCTTGATATGTAAACAGAAATCAATCTGTTGATATTAGAAAATGAGAAGGTTGCCGAGAGGGTCGAAAGAGAGCTCCAGAGTCATTATTTCTCATTCAGGGCTGTTAGGAAGCACACGTCCTTTGCTTCGTATCATCAGAATCTGTGTAAACAAATGAACCACCCCAAATCGCAACTAAGGTAAGGTAATCTACATACTGTATGTCTGTCTAATGTGGACATCATAGGTACAGCACCAAGTGATATAATAATAAGGCGACACGTTAAATAGAAGATTGCATGATATTGTTAAATTTAATTTCGATCCAATGCAATGTCTTCAAAAGAGGGGGCTATATTGATCCCCTTCTTATTTTTTGGCACATTCATCACTGTGACATGGGTGGAATGCAAGACACAGCATTTCCTGAGTCTTTCCTGGGTTTTAAGTCATGCGCCAGTCATGGGTAGCAGCAACTATTCATTAATTATGTTCACATTGCTGATCTCAGAGAATAGAGCACGAACCCACTGATCTGGTTTTTGGAAGGTCACAAGTTTGAATTTTGTCAGGAACTTGAGATTTTGTCCAACGCTATTGTCAAGAGTAAAATTTTCCATTTCCTTCATTTATTACCAAACTTTACGCTCTTGACAATGCTGATCCTAGTAGCATACAGAACGCTTAAGCTTGTAACATATGAAATGAGTTTGCTCTTCACGAGTCTGGCTTCAGTCTCTCCGTAGCTCGTAAGAATGTGCCGGCGAAAGAGAGCCAACCCGGTACTTGGGAAGATATGAGGTTCGAATCCTGTTGGAGACTCCCAAGACTTTTTCTTTGTCCTTCACTCATGACATGACGAAAACTACATGACTCCCACAGACTTTCTTCAAAATGTTCACAGTAAATTATGTTGTTACTGGCTCGTAGAAACTTGTTAAATTGCTAATGTGCTCTGGATTTTGCCCCTCATTCGCTCGGATAAAACCGACTTGATTAGTGGCTTAATTTGCAACATCCTCGGAGACCCAGGGACAGTTAGTCGGGTCTATAAAATATTCGTGGGGAAAGTTTACTGCCGAGATCGAGACGAGCTCGTCTCGATCTTACAGTAAACTTTCACCACGAATATTTTACCGACCCGACTAACTGCCCCTGGGTCTCCGAGGATGAATTTGCAACAGCTTTGATGTTTTCTACGATAGCTCTAGAATTGTTTCTTTGTTGTTTTGCCTTAAATAGACGTTGTCACGGTTTTCGACGCCATCTTGACGAGTAGGCAAACGTGTAAGAAATTATAGTGTTTGTATGAGAATCTAATGTCGAATAATTTCCGTAAAACGGCTGTTCTGAAAAAAATATCAATTGTCAACTAAAGCTACAAAGCAAAGGTTTGTAGTAAAAAAATTACCTGTGCTTAAATTTCTCCAGTGGCCTGCTTTAGATTTTCCATATATTTGTCTGTAATCATGCTGTAACTTTCCCGAAACTTTCTTACCCACAAATGTAAAGAAAATTTTAAAAAGTGGTTCTAGGTCTTCTAGTGCATGTAAAGCCCTTAAGTTTTTTTCAGGAGAATCCTTAGGAGTGAAGCTTTAGTTTGCAAATCACATTTTTTTCAGAACAGCCGTTCTACGGAAATTATTGGACATTAGATTCTCATACAATCACTGTAATTTCTCACGCGTTTGCCTACTCGTCAAGATGGCGTCGCAAACCGTGACAAGGTCTATTCGAAATCTAACTTACTTTTCGAATATCTTTTTTGACAGGGTATACACGATGAAAGTACTTTTCATCTTGATTTGCATT
Organism: Porites lutea; assembly: GCF_958299795.1. Lineage (NCBI taxonomy): Eukaryota > Metazoa > Cnidaria > Anthozoa > Scleractinia > Poritidae > Porites > Porites lutea. Next base: position 17,584,679 of record NC_133211.1, read on the forward strand.
ACCCCTCCTGTTAGTCTTTTACTGATAAGGGAAGACATGCGCCGTTCATCTACTGTAAGTACCAAGGATAATCACGTGCTCAGAGGATACAACATTTCCAAACAGCGGACTTATGACCTGCTGTCATGTGCACAATTATGTCTGGCACGGTCAAACTGCATGTCTTTTAATTACGAAAACATCGAAAATGGAGATTGTGAACTAAATAAAGAGGCAACTGATGCGAGTATCCAGGAAGCTCTCACCACTCGAAGGGGGTATACCTTTGGACAGTTTGTCAACTTAAGCGTGAGTAGTACTTAATGCTATTATTAAATTCAACCCTCGTTTTGGGATTTCTGTTTTTGATTCCCTCGAACCCCACCCCCAACCCACCCCCCAAAAAGCTTAAATTAGATAAATGATCCCTTGCGTAAAACACAAACACTGATTGAAGAGGTTTTGCTTGTTTTCCGACTTTCCTGGGCACAGACCTGTCTGGTGGGGATGAGCAAGAATACAGCCTGCTAGCAAGCTATGCTCCATCTCGATTAGTCCAACTCACTTACTTTGTCAAATGTAGGCGAACTCTCCTGGAGTTGAATTCCTAAGAACAATATCCAAGTTAAGAAGGGGAAAGAAAATTTAGTCGCCGCTTGTTTTAATATGTCCTCCATGAAACGTCGCAATTGTGCGGTGGCGGCAAAGAAATGTACAAAAAAGCATGATGCACGTGCAGAGTTGTTGCACGTTGCAGAGTTGTCACCGTCGTCAGATTTTAAGTCCCCAAGGGAAGTAATGTTCAGAAGAAAAATGACACAAAATTGAGCTACATTTCATATCCTTTTTAGGGGCCAGTATTTTCAGCCGGAGGAAAACATCATGGTAAGATAAGAGCAACGTAGGTGTTAATTTACTGAGTTTGCTTCAAGACTGAGAAGATTTGACCACCAGCCGAGTTATTTAAGTCATAACATTCTTTTTTCCAGACCAGAAATATGTCTTTACGACACTGGGTGCCAGAGGAGAAAATGGACCGAGTCATATATCTGGATATGCAGGAACGTCACTGGAAGGAAAAGTTACTTTAAACAACGGAATCCAAATTTGGAATGTGCCCGTGACTGGAACTTACGTTATTGAAGCATCAGGTGGTTCTGGAGGAAATGGTACGGATGGAACACAATCTTATCCGCTTCCTTGGAGGCTTGGTGGCTTAGGCGCAAAGATAATAGGATCTTTCAAACTTTCACGAGGAAGTCAAATCAAAATCTTAGTCGGACAGGAGGGTGGTACATCTATAAGCTTCCCTGACAGACCAGGGGGAGGGGGTGGTGGAACGTTTGTAACCCTGTCTGATAACACTCCACTTATAATTGCCGGAGGGGGAGGGGGAGGAGCAACAGCACGTAAACAATATACCGACGGTGACCCAGGTCAGACGACAGCGAATGGAACTCAGTGTGGAGGAACAGGGGGCAGTGGGGGACAAGTCTGCAATGCTGACACAGGGAACAGTGATCCTAATTTAAGGTCTGGAGCAGGAGCAGGACTAAGAGGGGATGGGAAAGGCGGTCTTGCATTTGCAACAAGGGCGTTGAGTTTTACCAACGGGGGAACTGGGGGAATATGTCCAGTTTCCAATGGTGGTTTTGGCGGAGGTGGGTTTGCTATGGTTAATGGAGGGGGAGGGGGAGGTTATTCCGGTGGGGGAGTGATGGGAACTCAAACAAAAGGAACCGCTGGGGGAGGGGGATCATATAATAACGGTACAGATCAGCAGAACATGGAGGGGGTCAACAAAGGCGATGGTAAAGTTATAATAACTTTGATAAATTAACGCCATTTACGTTCCTCGTCAGAGTTCCATCCAATAGAAAGTGGGCTAGCTTAATGTTTAAGTAGATAAAAGAACTAATGTTAAGGGGGCAAGACACAGGAATTTTTTTTATAAAGCCGAAAAAGTTCAATAACGCTCATAAGTGTCACTTAATCGTCCTCTACTTTAATTGCAAAATATATTACTTAAAACCATTCGTCTAAAAATATGGTACTTTTTATCAACCCTTGCAAGTTAAAAAAATGAGATATACTTTAACATCTAGAGCATCATGTTGCACAAGACGACGAGTTTTATGGTAATTAATGTCTGTATTATTACTGACCGCAAGTTACGCATTTCATTTCCGGGATTTCATTATTCATAGTTTGTCTACACAAAGAAATTGATGATGGCTTCGCATTTCTCCTGTTTGCCAGATATAAGCTCTGGTTCCCCGTGTTCCAAGATGTAAGCCTACCAAAGAAAAATCCATATAGACTTTTAGGATCACCAACAGCCAAACCTCCCGTAAGCGACCATCCAAAATGCGAAGATCTAGTGGTCGCTTGCGAAAATCGAACCACAAGGGATTCCTTCCTAGAAAAGGACCGAACACATCTACAGTTTTGGAGAGAATTCACTGCATGTAATCACTAAGTTACGATATGTGTAGTTTCATGATGTCACCAAAAGCACATCGCATTCTCTTAGTAGTGAAGTACATACAATGAACATAGAGAACAAGCCATGCCTTGCGTGGTCGCCCTTACTCGCACAGAAACTTGTGCATTCTAGACCAAGTAAAGTCGCTTAAGAGAATCGAACTTCATGGGTTTCCCCTCATAGAATAGGTCCGAATACGTAACAGAATTCGTTGTATGTGACTTCTAAGTAACGATATGTGTAGTTTTATGTTGTCACAATAAGTTCTTCGCATACTCTGAGTAGTGTACTACATGCAGCATAGACATGGCTAAGCGGTCGTTTACGGGTGGATAAAAACAATGGAATATCTTAAGGCCAACATCCTAAAAGGTTGGAGCGATCGCTTACGAGAGGCTGCAACTGTAGTGATTTCACTAGAAACAGTTTGGTGTTTTGGATCTAGGAGGACGCTATGGGAGGTGGTCGCTTACGAGAGGTAGTCTCACTTCGACTGTATTTACTTTAAAATGGACCGCGGTGCTTGTTAAAACTCGCGTCACTTCCACCCTCACATTCTTTTTCGTGTTGGTTTAGAAGAGATTCATAAAAGAACCTGCCAGTAAAGAACCCCTGCCCCGGACTAACCTCAAGTTCCTCTAAAGAAGTCGTTCCTTTCTCTACTTTTGCTCCGATGCCTTTATCAAAACTACTGTAACGATCCTGGAATCAAAACCAGAAAATGAACGTTGTCATCCGATTATTCTGATCAAGGTTCCATCAAAGTTAAATCAATTCTTAAAAATTGAACAGGCTTTTTGTTAAGGCATACACAGCTTTTAGATCATTTTCTTAGATAATGCAATCATTATCTGTCATTTCGATTTTGGCAACTTCTTGGTGATTATTACAATTGGTGATGTTTTTTCAATGCAAAAGCAAGGCTTATATCAGCGGACAGACCTTTCACTGCAGCTTAATCTTGATGCTGCAAAGTATTGACAGTGGCTTGAATAAGGAACGAATAAATATAACTTTGCCGATAAGCACCTCTCTTAAATATTCATGACGCAGTGGCAACGAGAAAATAGTTTGGCAAAAATTCCCGAAGGCAGACCTTTACTTGGAATGGAATACGTTTTCTAACCAACCTTGACTAAAGAATCTAACGTCCCGTCTTCAATGAGCTTGGCAGCATTTTTAAGTCCTCGAGCAAACGAGTCCATTGCACCTAAAACAGAAAAAAGCCCAATGAATATTCTAACCCGAGGCCTATTTTTCGAAAGTCCCCGGGTGGCTCTTTTGATCCGAAGTCAAATTTTAAAATCAAAACCGAAAGAATGGGAGTGAAACTTCTAAATACCCTAAGAAGTCCACTGGTTTGTTTTATCAACTGATAGGTTTTTTGCTTTACTGTCGAAACTGCTACAACTTCGATCTTGAATGGAAACATGGTAAACGTAAAACTTGTACAACTACAATGTCCGGCCACAGTAATTACGTCGACTTCGAGAAACTGGCCCCAGAGTGAATCGAAGATTTTTTTAAGGAGGAGGAATGGGTTTCCTCAGATTAAAGGGGCTATGTCAGGACACTTGTCAGCAGGACGTTGCTGTTTGATGTCAAGCTCACAAAAATGCTCCTACAGAGGTATGAAGAAATTATCAAAGAAATTTCATTAAGGAGCACTAACCAATACTTTTTATTGATGATTTTTGCAGGCAAAGCATTAAAACTTGAAAAAGTGTTCCCAACTTTTACAAGTTTCAGTCCATGTCCATCCTTGCCATCCGTAGCAATGGACGACAGGAAACAGTTTTAATGCCTGAATAAAGTCTAAAATAACAAAATTGGAGCATTACTATTGGAATTCAATTGATGCGAAGACTCATTTCAGCTCGACAAAAACATAGGCGTGATAGCAAATGACGTGACATAGCGTCTTTAAGAAGGGGCCGGGAGAAGGGGTAGCAGAGAAAAGAAAGGAGGGGATTGTAACCACAAGAGTAAGGTTGAAGGATTGCCCACTGTATCCACCCTGACTCTTCGTTGTTTCATGCGAAGGAAATAAGGTCAGGCCACAAAGTCATCTCAGCTCTGGGGCCCAAATACCCCGGTACGTTCACATACAAAAATCCTTCACTCTTTTCTTTACTAGCGTTGGCGAAAAATACTATAAAGTAACTTCTTTAGCTTTATTTTGTAAATTTTGCACCATTTTAAAAGCATTAACAGCATAGTATGTAGCATTAACAGGATACTACGTTCACATACGAAACACTTTCACTCTCTTCTTCACTAGCGTTGGCGAAAAATACTTTAAAGTACCATTTTAAAAGCATTAACAGGATAGTATGTGTATCTTTTCACAATGATTTCGCACTCTTTCTACTGCATCAAAAAATTTTATACATGACAGACTTACCGATGTGAGCAATAAACATGTCCTGTAAGTCCGTTGATTCACGGCGAATTTTACAGTCAAAGTTAAGTCCACCGGGTGTGAGTCCTCCCTGTTCGATAATGGCCTACAATTTATAGAGTTTTACCTGCACGTTAACGACAATTGCCTCATGTTTTTGCTCCGTTGTGTAACGGTTTTTAGTCAAGTATCGTATTTGAAAAAAGACTATAATGCAGTCTATCTGTTTTGCTGAGAACGGCAAATAATGCACCAAATACTCATTGCCTTTTACAGTATAAGTCTTCATTATTCATTTCAAACGTTTACGTGCCGTCCAGGTTCTCTCTGTCGCACCTGCTTTTGGCGATTTGAATAGATTCAGTAGAATCACGTTTACGGCAAAAGGCAAACAGCAGATGCAATGAGACAATTTCTCAAAATAGAAAATGGTCAGATAAACACTATCCAAAGTAGTTCTTTTGAATGAAACTGAGTAAACGGAATACTCTACGTGGTTCTAATTAACGTTTGCAGTTTGCAAACGTGATAATAAATTTCCTCATTGTCACTGTCGTTGCCGTTGTGGCCTCCCTAATCTGAACTTTCTACCAACTCAATACAACGCGACTGGTTGCCCAGTGTATATTTCACGGCTTTAAGTTAAGACGAACCTTCATAACAAGCGTGCAGTTCTTAATATCCATGGGGAACTGATCTGTGTCCCAACCAAGATCAGGTGATCCAGTGTTGGAGTCAATTGAACCAAGAAAACCAAACCTGTTCACGACAAAGAAAAGACGATTTTTATTTTTTGTTTAACTTTGCGACTCCTGAAAGTCATACAGATGACAAAACTGTAACCCTCAGAGTGCAAAAAACTATTGATTCCATGCAAAAATAAGCTGCAGTCTAATGTGAGGTTAAGATTGCAGTCGGCCTTCCTGTAATAATATTATTGTGAAGTGAGTGAGCAAATCAGTGGAGCAAATTGAAAATAACAATAACATGAGCTAGGGGGAAACTCTAATTCCTCTCAGCAAGTTCCCTACTTCAAGACTTGCTACAGGTAAGCGTGTCTGTTCAAAACTTTGGAGGTGATGTGGGTGTCTAGGATGAAGAAGATGATAGAAAAGAAAAAGCTAGGGTGGAAACCAAAAAATAATAACATACTTTGAGGCCATTACAACATCGTGTTCATAGGAGTGCCCAGCCAGGGTGGTGTGATTAGGCTCAATATTCAGCTGTGAAAAACAATACGCAAAAAAATTGAGTAATAAATGAAACGTGCTGTAAAACTGAATTAATCAGCATGTCACGAGCGTGGGACAAAGAAAAATCTGAGTCCCTGACAGGATTCGAATCTATGACCTCCCAATTAACACCGGGTGGGCGCTCTATCCACTTGAGCTACAGAGAACTCATGAAGAGCGAGGTCCTATACTAGGTTCATATTTGACACTCATCCTGCCTACTGCAATTTATGTTGTTTGAAACGTTTGATATACTGCTTTTGGGAGACAATTTATTTGTTTGACATAATGCTGTAATTTTTCCATTTACATGTATTCTGTCAAGTTCCGTTGCAAATAATTAAAACACGTCGCAGTTGGCATTATTAACCAATGAACTAGATTGACTGAGCTAAATGGACCGAATGAACTATGACACAGCCCCCTTAAACCCTACACCTTCCAATCCGTATACCACTAGTCAGATGCTCTAAACACTGAGAGATCTGAGATGTAAGTAACATGGTTTGCCGTGTTGTTGTAAGCAGGCTAACCTTAAAATCATCCTCTAGTCCATATGTTTTCAGGAAAGCAATCACAGTCTGAGCATCTGAAACAAATTAAAGCAAATCTTAGATGTTAAACAAGTCTTTATCAGAGATCAAGAAAATGGATGAAAACAAAGGAGACATCAAACAAACTAAGAACTGATTAAAAATAAATTAAAAGGGAAAGGATTTACAGGCAAAAAGAAATGAAAGGGAAAAAGAATTAAAGAAAGAAAAGAACTGAAGGAGAGGGAAATGAAGAAAAACCTAAGACAAGTTAGAACGAACGAAAGGCAATGAAAGGAATGTGGAACAGTATGAATGTATGAATGTAATATTTAAACTAAACTGAAGGAGAATGAATGGAAAGAAATAAAAGAAAAAGGAAAAGGAAACAAGAACCAAAAGACATTGTCACAGTAAAAAGGGAATGACATAATTGATAAAAGAAATAAAGTGTTGGATTACATGATAAAAATAAAGGTCGGGTTGTAGCATTCAGAATAATCTACTAATACCAACCATAGTCATACTGATGCTTAGTTGGTTCCTTTGGTTTGGGCTCAATTAGCAACTGGCCTGTAAATCCTATCTTCTCTTTATAATCTGAAAAGTTATAATCATTTTAACATTATAAGTCATTACAAGGTCAAAAAACACATCATTTTACTACTACTTTATTACCTGAATCCTACAGGGTTTTGCTTTCTTGTGAAAATCAGGCCTTTTTGGTGCAAGTTAGGCCTCAGTGGTTTTACCATATTTATATAATATAAAAGGGAAAATGAAATTGATTCTGGTAGAAGTTTTAGATGATGCCACAATTCAAATGGCCTACAAGTTAAGCAACCACTTTAGCTAATGATTATAGGGAAAAGTTCACAAGATCTGAAAAAGGCCTTTTTGCCTCTAAAGCTGGGAACAAGTTGTGCAAACTATGAAAGTGTTTTCTTGACTACCTCTAAATAAGTCAACGAATAGTGAATGATAACTGGTACATGTACAAGGAAACAACTGATCAGTGATCAGTGCTAAATGTGGATAGATGAGTCAGCTGTAAAGAAATGAATCATATTCATAGGCGTGGGAAGTTAAGAAAATTATCTTAGCCTCTTACTTACTACCCAACAACTCTAGGAACATCTTCCTATAACCAAAAGGAAACTTCAAAATAGAAATGTCAAATGAGACAATATAATGTAAAAAATTACCTACGACCATTTGAAAAAACCTGCCCATGTGATCAAGTTCTCTCTTGACATCTGTGTTGAGCAATGTGTGGTAACCTTCGCGTCCACCCCAGAAAACTGTCATTACAAGTTAATGAACATATCAGGAAACAGCTATATCACTCTCAGTTTTCAGTTATTGTACAAACATTACTGATTTAATACAGTCATGTATATCATTATATTATAAAATATTATTGTCAGTAATTTAATTCATTAGATCAATAATTCTCGCCATAGACTATTGTAGCTGCCTGCAGTATTGATAAAATAATCCATTTACTAATAATAATAATTCATAATGTAAGTGATTATATGTATTGTAATATTACTAGATCCTCACTATTAAAAATAATAAATTATTGCTTTCAGATTAAAAGAATAAACTAATTCTGAGCCTGTATGTTATTGTAAACTTACTTTTAATTGATGAGATAAATAAAACAATTGCCAGATGTCTGCATGTTTGATTAAACCTACCAAAGTTTTCTGCTCCAAGTTTTTTGGCAATCTCTAGACCTTTCTTCACTTGTGCTGCTGCATGAGCGAATGCATGAGCATCTGGATTAGAAGCTGCACCATTCATGTACCTGTGAAAAAAAATACAAAGCAAAATAACAGAGGGTTTTTCAATGTAAAGTTGTGAGTCAGCAGCCGGCACAATTTAATGTGCAAATTGTCAAATTCTGTTGGGGATGAACAATATTACAATGAAGAGTTCTATTTTCAAATTACCAAAAATTACCCTCTAGTCTGGTTTTCACTTGGAAATAAAATTATGTATTTACCTTCTCAGAGGAGTCAAGACACATTCATGTAGACAAACTAGAGCACAATGTTGATATTCATAATGCATGGACTTTGAATTGAGACTGAGACTGGCTGACCAGGGGAATCCATCCCTGAATAGAAATTGGGGAGACACAACCCAGTGCCAGATCCAGACCTTGAGATAAAGGGGTGGGGGGGGGGGGGGGATGCCGGTCTGCCAACAAAATTTTTTCGGTCCTTAAGGCCTCAGTTTGGTCCAAAAATAAGAGGGGGGGGCTGCCCCCCTGGATCCGCCACTGCAACCTTCCAGCAAACTGGACCAGACTGATCAGGTCACAGATCATAAATTATGATATGTTCAGTCCACTGTGAACAAGGCCCAGTCTTATGGAGCTAAATGCTCAGATTTTTTTTCTCTCAGTAATAAATATTTACAATGTTTCAAGTTTAAATTACCTTGGGTTGGCAAAAAGGTTGCAAGTGGCCAAAAGAAGTTTGACTCCAGTTTTTTCCTGCCGCTGTGAACAAGGCCCAGTCTTATGGAGCTAAATGCTCAGATTTTTTTCTCTCAGTAATAAATATTTACAATGTTTCAAGTTTAAATTACCTTGGGTTGGCAAAAAGGTTGCAAGTGGCCCAAAGAAGCTTGACTCCAGTTTTTTCCTGCAGCTCTAAAGCGAGATCAGTCAACTCATCAAGATTAGAATTTGTTTCTTTTAAGTTTTCTCCTTCAGGGGCAATGTCCCTAGCAAAATAAAACAGTTCATTTACTTAAATTGCATTTACACGTTTACTTCGAAAAGCATACCTCTCAACTCTGAGGATTCTTTGGCTCTGATTGTTAATTAATTAACTATCATATATTGCCGAGATTTCACAATGTATCTAGAAATGTTTCACAAATGAGAGAAATTAGAACAAAAGAAGTTAGACATTAAATTGTTTGGCACAATTTCAACTTTCAAGCACAATTGTTTACAGCTGCATACAATCCCTAAGACACCCTGGTGGGATGGAATATTTAAATGTAAGTTTACACCCCATGGGCAGTTAATCTTACTAAAACAGTTCCAGAGACATTTCAGCAAATGATTTAAATTCCTTGTTTCTGATAGGCCAGGAAATAATCTCTGATACGCCACAAACTAATTAACGGCCTTGCTTGCGGTTTAGTTTTCTCACACCTGATTGGCTTTTTTCTTGCAACACAATAACATTCCAGAAATGTTTCTGGTGTTCATGGTTTCCCAGTTTGACTGTAACTGCCTCCTAGATCTTCAGGGATGGCCATATACAGAGATTTCAAAGTTACTAATCTGTTCATTGATTTGGACATAATGCCCAAGGAGTAACCAGACAAAGTCAGGATGAGTTAAGGAGTTGTGTCGTCTGGGAAAAAAGGCCAATAAAGAAAAAAGACTGATCTGAGCATTATTAATTACATAGGGTACACACTTACAAAATGTGCACGAAAGAATGCGATATTTACCTGTCATGGAAAGTATAATATTTGACACCAAGTTTCACAAAAAATTCAAATGCCGCTCTCAGCCTCCTTTTTGCATTTTCTAAGCTGTTGCTTCCATCATCCCAGTGCCGTGATATTGTAGGAAAACCAAATGGATCAGCACCTGTGGAAAAATTGAGATGTTAGCCAAAATGTTTAAGCATAAGGAGTATGATTTTGTCTCCATAAATATGCCCTGTGGTATTTTCTTGGACTTAATTAGGGACTGGTATATCCTTTACACAGTAATTGATTATTTTTAGTTGCTTCACAAGTTGGAAGATAATGTAGAAATTGAATGACATGAAGGTGGGTATTCTGTAAGTTCCTTTGTACTGTGGGGTATTTGCTTGCTTGGACACAATCCCTCAAATAGTCAATCCGTAGGAGAATGCAAAAGCACAGTGCAATATCCCCTTACCCCATCACAACAGGAAGTACACTAGTATGTCTGTTAAATATAGATCTTTCAACAGCAGTTCCACTGCACTGTGATGATTTGGTCCAGGAGTGAAGCACAATTGTTTGTTTAACAAACTTATACGCATTATTTTATTAATTTTTTTGGGTAATTGCAGTAAGGTGCATTTTATTTTGTCTTATTGATGCATCACGAAAATTCTAGCAAAGCCTTTCAATAATCACTCTTGGAAAATGAGAGTTATAGGACATTTTATGATTGTAGTTCACTGAGATCAAGTTATGTGTTGTTGTCCTTCTTTGACAATTCTTCTTCGCAGCAAACCACTGAAATCATATCAGAAGCTTAACATCCACACCTGTTATTTTTTCACCACATACCTGTGCCTCTGAATGTGTGCCAAAAGCAAACAGAAAATCGACACCAATCTTCCATTGTCTTTCCCATGACCACCTAATGTTGAAAAAAAAAAAAATACATGTATGATCAATACATCCCCATTTTTCAGGAACAGTTTGTATCAAACATACAGGTACGTTTTTGTCCAATACTAAACCAGCACCCTCGAGTTCGTATAACATCGCCATCATTTTCAGATATAATTTCATCGCTAGCACAATTGACCACAATTGAATCTATTTCACACTCTGACAAGGTCTAACTTTTGAACAACATGTTTACCTCTTGTGGGTTGTAGTGTTTGAAGCACAGGTTATCGCCTGGTCCTCCATCAGGCTTGTACTCAATTTTGCTTATACCTAAAAGAAGAAAATACACATTCAGAGAAAGCAAATACCACACCCCTTTAATAACACTCGAAAAACCGCTACGGAAAATCCCCGCGCGCATTTGCACAAAACCTGGAAAAAAATCCTCCTCGGTGTCAGCTGATGAGCCATTACTGTGTGATCTTCTTGCTTTTTTAGTCGGAGGTGCAAAGGACGACATGTTACAAAACAAAGGCCTAGGGAAGAAGAAAGATGTGGTGCAAAAAGACGTAAACTCTCTGGACTGAAAAGTGAGCTTACGACACTTTTTGCCAGGCGTTGACTGCCTCAACTCCGCGGGGACTGAACTCTTGAGATGCAGCACTCGAGTCCGCAAGCTAATGCGGTTTCCGCCTAAGATCAAAATGGAGGACGATTCTCCAGTAATTTATGGTTTAGAGTTAAATGTAAGTTATTGACTTTCTCTTTTATTGTTATCGCGTTTCCTCTCCACTGTTTTAATATGTAAACCATACAACCTTTTTTCCTTCATACCACACATTCAGATGCCTAAGCGGATGACTCTCACCGTGTCAGGATCGAATCCCAGTTTGCTAAAATTAGCATAGGTAATAGCATGATTTGTAGTGATATTTGACATAAATACCACGAGTAATATTTCGAAATTGTTACACGTAATTTCACGAGCTGTTAGGCGAGTAAAATGTGAGACAATTTTGAAATATCACGAGTGGTATTTATGCCAAATATCACGCACGAATCATGCTATTACCGTAAATCCTCTATTAAGCCTCCCGGGGGTGCTTATTTTTTTCAAGCACTTTTGAAGGCGGGGTGGGGGTGGGGGGGGGGCTTAATTTAGTGAAACGCATCACCTGTAGCAAAATACCGTGGTTGGCATTTTCAGTTGGCATTTACTGCCTGTCTACTAGCAGCTGTCAAGGTCAAGAACTAGTTGGACATTTGCCTATAGAATTATCATTTCTGCTGTGTAAATTTTTATCTCGTGAAGGTTGCAGCTTAGAATTTTCACCGACAGGAGCAAGGTTTCTCGAGGATGGACTTTTGGTTCCCAGGCGGTATACTGCTTTGTCTAACGATAAGAAAATGGTGACGATTCTCCACAGAGAACTAGAGCGCAAAATTGAGAAAGTTAAGCATATGAAGTTGGAGGTCATGCGGCCAAAGACCAAAAACAATTTGAACTTCCAGCCTGAATAAACCATAACTGATCAATCCACGTTAATCATTAATTTTTTTGTGAAGAATAAGGATTGGGGGAGGGGGAGGGTGGGGCTGCTTAATAGAGAGGGGGGTCTTATTAGAGAGGAGGGGCTTATCTCAGAGGGGGGGCTTAATAGAGGATTTACGGTATTTGTTTATACTACTACCGGCAAAGGTTTTGTAATTTTCACATGTTGGTGTTTCAAATTAAGCTGAAATACCACTGCTCTAAGCCAATTAAATTGCAGAAATTTCTCATGTAGTAGTATAAAGACAAAAATAGAATATGCTTATAAGCTTAAGAGTTTCTTTTAATATTAAAAAATCAAATTGGATGAAAAAAATACTTACCATAAAAGATTTAAAAAGTCACCGTTATAGTTTAATACCCTTTTAATAATGATGCACCATTATGTGTTGGTTTATAGGCTCGAGCTCTTGTTCCCCAGCATGCAGAGACAGATGTGATTAGGTTTATTGTTGGCACACAATCTCTTAAATTTGATAACCAGGTGAGAAATGAAAAAAATGGTTGCTGTTATCTTTCAGTCACATCTACACATATTTGGTCTTTTTAATGACATGATATTTTTATTCAATTATTTTCAGATTCACCTGATAGACTTTGATGATGAAAGCAATGTTATAAATAAAAATGTTTTCATGCATTCTGCAGGAGAAATATGGTGAGGACTCTCTTTAGTTTGATATGATCGCAGGGAGTCCAGGCTCACAATAGCTGCCTTGAAGTGAAACTATAAGGATTTGTATGGGAATTTATCATACGTTTCATAAAAGGGTTAAAATGCTCATAAAGAGTCATTAAAATGTATATGTTACAGGTAAAAAATAAATTCAGGCTAAAATTTTTCAACCTGGATTGTTTCTCAATTTCTTTTGTCCTCTAACCCTAACTCATGAATAATTATGGCTAGGAGACAAAGGAAATTGAGAATCAACTAAGGTTAAAAAATTTCAAAGAGATGTCCCTGATCTGTGTTGTTTTCTTACTGTTTCCTGCCCTAACAACCAGAACATCAAAACACACACACATAAATAGTTCACTATGACTTCTATTTACTGTACATAATTTACGACAATCTTGATTGTCCACAATTTGTAATCAGGTCGTTTCTTATTTAAAGCTAAATTTTGAGGCATTTATCACTTCACTATTGTGAAAACATGTTGAAGTTGACAGTAAAATAGCAGACAGTCCTAAGGTTTTTTATTCTGTCACTATATATGTAGGTCCATGAACACAAGTCCAATTGACAAAAGTATCCTGGCAACTTGTTATAACAGAGGTAGGCCCTTGATTAGCTTTTCCCAAAGAAATTGAAGGTATATAAAATCTCCTGGGGAAAGGAAGTTTGGGCAGTAGTATGCTATTGAAGCCTTCAAACCCTGACACTGTTCAAGACAAAAATTCTTCATTTTGTCACCCTTTTGAAGACAAGAGGCCCTTGTTTTATTACGGTCACCCTAACTTGTTTAATACATACAAATTAGGAATTTATTTAAACTAACATCACAGAATTGAAAAATTAAAAATTGGTGGTATCACAAAATTCTACCAATAATCAATAAGGGAATCACATAAACACAAGTAATAATGGGGAAATTAGACATTTACCCTTTTTTATATGGACCTGGAGGATTCACTATGAGCATTTCACATTTTCTTAGTGGTCTTCTTGTCTATTGCTTGACCCAGTGTCTGATTCTAAGGCTGAAATACAAGGAGCTCTTTGGAGAATTCCCCCTGTTGATGACACTGAGCCCCCTAGTCTGGATTCCCCTGGGATTGTACCTGGTAGCTCAGGGCATTCAAGATCTCTTCAACTCATTTGTACATTTGATAACAAGCAGGAAAACATGAGAAGGTCAGAGTGTGTTCATTACTTTGTAATAAAGTCTATAGTGTAAACAATACTTCAGGGCTCAAAATAATTTTCAGAAGGTGGCCTGATACATTGACTGGCCAAAGACAATCTATGCTTGTCTTGTTTCTGACCAGTCAAAATATTAAACAAAAACAAGTTCACTAATAACAGTCTGTAATCTCAAAACTATCATTTACTTGCTCTATTTAACAAGTGGCTTAATGAAAGGATAATCATATTATAAAGGAAATACAGGGAGATGTAAAGAATCAACCATAAGAGGACACAGAGAAAATCTGAGCCCCAGATGGGATTCGAACCCATGACCATCCGTGTTCCAGGTCGGATGCTCAGTGGCATATGCTCAGTGGCATAGGTTGGTTGGTTGGAGGCTCCTTCATGAGTGAGACATTTCTTACTATTAATGTGACTGTGCGATACAGTTAAGCCTTAATGTGTTCCTTGTGTTGGACTGTGTGACTGTGTGATGCGGTTCGCAAGTCCAGCCCACAAAAAAATGACCCTTGCTCGCCATTGAGTCCTCAGTAGCTCAGAGGTTAGAGCATCCAATCTAGAACACGGAGGGTCATGACTTTGAATCACATCTGGGGCTCAGATTTTTTCTGTGTCCTCTTATGGTTGATTCTTTACATCTCCCTTTATTTCCTTTAAATATCAGTGGCATTGGTTGATAATCATATTGCTGCGCTAAATAGCAACCAAGGCTCAGGGATGGTCTTTAGCAAAACAAGATGACTGCATCGACTGCCAAAGTAACATGCTTCCCAACGATAACTCGCTTTATTTTGAGCCCTGCTACTTAGTAAACCCCTTTCACCACTGATAGACAGTTTCACTGTTTTCACTGTTAGTACAACAATAATTCATGAGTTATACAGGCCACTTCATGAGCAGGTTTGCAAATCAATGTAAATTCTTGTATTATTCAAACATATAGGCGCAGCCTTTGCATATTAATTTTTGGTCAAAGTAGCACTTTGATGATTTGCTCAACCATCCCAAATTTTAACCTAATAGACAATCAATGTGCTGTTTGTCATTATGGTCAAGTAAAAAAGAAAAAACAAATGTTTCTCGACTTTATTTCTGTAGAAAAGAGAGTGTGCAGGAGCTTTTTTATAAGTGGCAATTGAAAGTTTTCTTTACAAATTATAAGCCTCCTCCAGGGACAGCTAGGGGTTCTTCAGTTAAATATTTATACATGAAACATCACATATTGATTAAACACAAATTTGTTTTTTTTCATATATGATGTGATGCATCATACGATTTATCTCAAAAGGAACGGTGCATTTAAAGGTCACATAAAAAACGGTTTGCTTTTTAATGTCTTTGTATTTATCTTGCACCTTTGGTGTTACGTTTGTAGAAGCACCATCTGACTTTGAGGAAAAATGAACACGGCAAGCTACATCCTTGTTTCTTGAGCTTTTATTCTTGTGAAAGCATTGGTCTTGCAAAAAAGCAAATTAGTGGTTAATGGGCCAGCCTCCTTAATATGCTCATTCAAGACCTGTATGTATTTCAGTGTGTTGTGGAACCCATCTGGGGATGGTAGTCAAGTTGTGACGGTTTGTGAGCAGCATCTGGAATTATGGGACCTTGATAGAACTGCATCAACGGCAGAGGTGTGTCTTCATTGTTTACTGTTCAGTGTGACTATTTTTATCATCCCT
This sequence comes from Porites lutea, assembly GCF_958299795.1. Lineage (NCBI taxonomy): Eukaryota > Metazoa > Cnidaria > Anthozoa > Scleractinia > Poritidae > Porites > Porites lutea. The sequence continues at coordinate 17,600,766 of NC_133211.1, forward strand.
TAAACGTCTCTCGTTCGTTGGCTGCATTCCATCTATCGTATTTGCAATCCAGGACGCGCAAAGAATTTTAAGGTTAACACATTCCACTGGAATGATACATACCCCAAATTATGTATACTATTCAGTATCGCAGATGTTTGAATATGCTGTAATCATACGTACATATTTTATTACTCGTAGTAGTCGGAACACCATGCAGGAAAAAGTAGTCAGCGCCGAAAAAGAAATTGGAGCAACAGAAAACCAAACTTTTACGTAAACTAGAGATATGTTAATTTGTAAATTCAAATTAACCTAACTGAAATTTATTTACAACAATTACATCACTTCGCAACTCTGACACAATATTGTCATATCGTTTGCAATGCATTCAGCGGTGGATTCAGCCGTAACCGCTGACGCAAGAAACAAGCGCAAACGTGTGCAAACAAGCTTGTTTAATTCTTACCTTCCCTTATTGATAAATTGATAACATAATGCGATAGCAAATCAAACAGCCGGTATCATCACATACTCTGACTACGGTCACTTGATTAGCGAAAAAGTTCGTCATTTAGACAAACTAACAGATTTATAATGCCCCATACACACCAACTAAACATGTTTAAATGAACAAAGTTTAAAAAAACGAAAAGCAGACTTGGAAAACTGGAACTCAGGTTTTTTTTCACCGGATTCAAATGAAATTCAGCTTGTTTTGTAATTTGCATTAAATTTGCGATCAACTTAAGTCAGTAAGCAACTTTTATGAAGGAAACAATTTGAAATCCTGTTCAACTAAACAGGTTTTAAACCTGTTAAGCTTTGGTGTGAGTGGGGCTTATAATTAAGTGAAGAAATAGAAAATTGTTTTTTCAAAGCCAGTAAAGTCAAGATAAAAGTTTGTTGACAAAACTATAGCATCGAAAACCATAAAGAGAAGCACGTCGCTCATTTATTTTTCCAAAAATACCCTCCCGCTGTGTGAACACAGTTCTCACTCGCGTGTCGCGTCACCTTGAGCCGCGAGAGGAGATATCCACGCTCGCTCACTCGTCTTTCTCTTAGAAAAGCAAGTGACTTATTTTAGTGTATTGTTTTTACCACAAAGTCTATTGATTCAGCTCGACTAGAAGGAAAAGGACAGCCTAAGTTCACCACGGGTCGATGGAACCCACATCATAGCGGATCACAGATCGCCACAGCTAATGACATGACAATCCGCGGGTGGGATGTCAGAACTATGCGGTCAGTGATTTCTGGAAAGTTAACTCTTGCTTTCCTGGTTTTGTTTCTCTTTTTTTTTTTTTTGGGTTTTTTGTTTTAAATTGTTTTCTTTTTTCGTTTGTGTTGTTTCTTGTTTATTTTGCCATGCAAAAGGGATAAAAGCTGTGGAATAGAGTACTTAACTAAAGAGGCAAATTAATAGCCTAAAAAATGAGTTAAACAGCGTGAATTTCTTGATTAAAGTGCACCCAGGAGCACACTCTTAGTTTACCCCGTGGTATGCTACACCCGAGAAGAGGAAGAAATGGATATACATTTAGGCGTGATGGGGGTGGGAGGGGGGCGAAAAACGCGAACTTTCCCTCTCCCTTTGTCTCTATACATTTTTTGAGCAGCGCTTTTTAATCTAAGAATCAATCCCACCATTTGATTTTAGCGCTATCGAACGCTTTAGCCCTTACTCTTTATTAACCGGCTCTTGCCCTTTCACCGTATACTCGCACAGACACGCTTCTTGTGTAGTCTTTACCGAATATAGGGGATAAAGATCAAGGGTTCTTTTAAAAAGAACAATAATAATTGTTATACTACTGCCTCAGATCTGTATACACCATTGAGAATGCACACAATCAGCTGGTGCGGGATTTAGACTTTAACCCAAACAAGCAGTACATACTGGTCAGCTGTGGTGATGACTGTAAAGTACGTTTCTGGGACACAAGAAACTCTACCTCTCCCCTGATGGTCCTACAAGATCACTCACACTGGTAAACCAGCTTTTCTCTTTAGCTAGTCAAACTAATTCGTCAAGTATAGGGCTGTCAGTGGTCGTTTGCTGCTGAAAATGCTGATGTTTCGGTATCAGATGATACAGTTTATTGTATCACACAATATTTTACGGATCTTCCAAAGGCCCATAAACACAGCCTAATAGGCCCTTTGCAGTTGGGGTCACTTGATCAAATCTTTTCTTAAAAAATCTATATTATGGACCATAACTTAAAGAATGCCAGAGATGGAAAGAGCATATCGAAAATACCAAAATGGCCAAGTTTGGGCCCCTGGGATTACAGAGTACTGTTTATACAGCAGTTTGAACTTTCGGAAAATTAAGAGGATTTGTATGGAAAATGTTGCTGGAGAGCAAGGCCTTGCTCTCCAAAATTTTTTTCCACACGAATCTTATTTTTTAAAAAATTTAGACTGTCATAAAATCTCTTTCTTGAATGATGAGGGCCTCAAACTTGGCCATTTAGATATTTTCGACATGCTTTTTCCATTTCTGAAATTTGCTAAGTTATGGCCCATAATTTTATGAAAGGTAGGTGTCATGATGGCTTAGCTGCAAAGAGCCTATGATTGCTGCGTGCGACACTGTATTCAAACACGTACCGCAAATAATCTAACCAAACGCCCTCTCTCAAATAAAGCCTCTTGTCTAATAAACGCCCTCCCTACACTTATAAGTTTGCACACGTTACACACCTCCTGTTTAACAGAAGTTTCTCATGACATAATTATTGCTCAAAAGAAAATTCAATTTGTTCTGCTTCTTGCTTGATTAATTAGAGATTTCGCATTACAAAGTAAGGATTCTGACATTGAAGTTGAGCTTTAAAAAGCCATGCATATGGATCTCTCAAACGCCCTAGAGGTATCAATGGATGGACTGGATTGTCTGCTGTTTATAAACTGTGGTGATATATTCACCGAAAGCATATTAGTTTTGTGGAGTTTTTTTGCAGTTTTGGGAATAAACGTCTCGTGTGGTATCTTACGCCTCCCATCTATTAAACGCACCGGGCGTCAGTTAGATCATTTACGGCATTCAGCAGTAAATTTTTCCTCTTCTACCACAATATTGCATTCAGTAGACTTTCTTTTGTACAGCTAAACATTTCGCATCATTTTCATTTCAGGGTGTGGAGTGTGCGATATAATCATTTCCATGATCAGCTGGTTTTGACGTCGAGTAGCGACAGTCGAGTGATTCTCAATAACATTGTGTCTCTGTCTTCAGAACCTTTTGGTCATCTGGATGATGAAGATGAAGAAGACGGTGCACAAGAAAAAGGGTCAGTTTAAAAATCCCGCTATCATGGGTAGTAGATGTAGGGGCTGTTTACATGGAGGTGGGGGACTCCAGGTAGGTGAGGTGGCTGTCCATATTAAAAATATATAATTTTAATATGATCACGTTTACATCATAGGTGGGGTCACGCGCCGCGTGTTACCTCACCTATCTGAGGTCCTCCACCTCCATATAATCAGGCCCTTAGAAATAATCGTCGGGTGTCGGGATCCATTCGTCGGTGGTCCGTATAGACCAAAGAAGAGGTAATCCATTAAAAACGTTTGACCTCAAGCTCTCTAACTTTGTTTGCATTGTGCTTGGATCACTGGAACGATGCTAACCATATTTTTCAAAAATGAGAAGGGAAAAGGCCATTTGAAGAATGGCGTCTTTTTACTACTAAAACCAGAATTCATTTCGTTTTCTGTTCTTTCATATCTGAATTTGGTAATCCCAGTGAGGATAAAATAACAAAAGCCCAAATATGCACAAGAAAAACAAATCCTGAAGGATTCTGGTAGTAGTAGTAATATAACGTCACCTTGCAAATAGCCTATTGTTCACTTTATGGTTTTCGTGTAAACCGCGCCAGAAGAAAATAATGGAAACAAGACTCAATTAAGCGTTTATCTGTATTTTCCCCTTCAGGTCCCGCGAACCCACAAAAGACGGAGTCATAGCAACGTTCGATGAACACGAGGACAGCGTGTATGCTGTGGAATGGTCTACCGCTGACCCCTGGGTGTTCGCCTCGCTGTCATATGATGGTCGACTGGTTATAAATAGGGTGCCTAGAGCGGAGAAGTATAAGATTCTTCTTTAGCTAAAATCATAGGCAACAATGTAATCAGACGAACTTTCTGTGACACAAAACAAGTTTTCTAGAATAAACTCTCTTCACAAGGAGATGAAGAATAAAGTGGACAAGAAAGAGAGGAGGATGAGAGACAGCCAAACAGGGGGCAGAAAAGATGCTCGTAGGTTTTTCCCTTCCCAGGCCCCACACATCTCGTTTAAAAGCTTTCCGAGGAGGTCACAGGCAGGATTTGTTTGGTTATCAGTGGATCTTTTGTTTTCTTTGAAAACAAGAGGAGATGTACTGGCAAGCATCAGGCTGAGTTTAAGAGCGTCGACTTGTACATCTATATTCTGAACTAACAAGAGAGGTGGCCTGAGGTCAAGACAGGCAAGAAAGACGCCGTTGGCGATCAACTTTTGTAAGAGGAAAAATCAGCTATACACGAAATGGTAATCACCGGTCAGCAAACTCAGAAAAATAGATTAACAACTGAACTTGCATTTGAGGGTTCGATGAGATTAAACCAAAAATAAAAAATAAAAGCCATGATAAACGTTTCTATCGGCAAACGAGTCTCGTAAGTTTAAGTATGTTACATTGAAACCAAAATAAGTTACGAAATCCCCTTCAGAGCTATTCATTTTCAGGCGACACCCAGAACACGACACTTCCTCTACACAAACTAAACTATAGAAAATAAGTAGTAAAAGAACTTTTAAATAACGAGTACAGTCGAATCTCTTCTAAGGGCAACTTCACAGGATGGGCACCCCAGTCTACAATTTATTTGGAGCTAGACAGTAAGTGATGAAAGTTATTAACAGAATTTAAAGAAACAACTTCACCTCTACCTTAGTCAATTAGACAAACACTTTTCTCAGAAACAATTATTTATTGCAGAGCTGGGCAGATATCATTATGTTATCATTTCACGGTGTACACCGAGTCAATTATAAGGTTTTTCTCTGCGGTTATCTTTGAACTATTTTCTTTTTCTTCCCTTCTTTCCTGTTGGTGCTTCCTGCTGCTTCGCCTTCTTGTTTCTATTCTTATTTTTGACGTTTACTGTCTGGTAATAATGAACACCAATTTTCTGTTTATTTGTCGTTAGTCGTCGCTGCTGAAAGAGTAAACCAAAACAAGAACTAATTTACTAATTACCAATATTGTCTCGCTGCACTGCCAACAATGAGTACAATATTATGTACAGGATAAACTGAGAAGACAAAGTAAAAAAGACGCCTTAGATCGAATTAAAGTAAAACTTGAAGACCAGAAAACAAATATATCAGAAGGTGGATCTAACAACTGGGCCTATGTGACAGGCCTAGTAAAATAGGGAGGGTGAAAGGGAAAACTTGGGCGTGTGCGTGGGGGGAAGGGAATCGTGAAGCCACTTCCTTACTCCCTCGCGTGCCATTCGCGCTTTCACTCGCTCGACTTCCCCCTTTCCCCCTCCCATTCGAATATCTACTACGCAGGTGAAAGGGAGTCTTTAAAGAAGACCTACTGTTAGAGAGGATTAAGGATAAGTATTGCTGGTTTGCACGTGACGTCACGGTGGCTATGTTCGTGCCGGGTCCAGAACAAAGCATTTCTCTCCTCTGGAACGTGAACACCATTTTGATATAAATTCTTGGGGAAAAAATTATAGTCTTGACCACCAACATGACCGCCTTGTCACGTGATTGCAAACCAAGAATTGGTTGCGTAGGCGTTTTACTGAAACAGCTACCGTATTTATTCGAATAAGCACCCCACCTCGAATTAGCGCCCACCTCGAATTAGCGCCCACCTCGAATAAGCGCCCATCCTAAAGGCAGAAAAAGTTAATAAGCGCCCAGCCTCGAATAAGCGCCCACTCTCAAGGTCCAAAAATTTAATAAGCGCCCAGGGGGGTTAATCGAATAAATACGGTATATGGAGCCTTACGGCCTTCCAGCTGTTGCTTATAAACTTCCAATCCATGGTTTGTGTCCCATCAATAAATCAAGGCCCGGTTTTGCTTTAATACTGCAGGCCATATAAGGGCAGTCTTAACCAGTTAACATCACGGAAAGACCCATATAGGTTACCTTTGATTTTGGCGTTCCATCACCTTCATCTTCACTGTCACTTTTTCGTTTACCGCGTCTTCTACCAGGATGTCCTGCATCTGCAGATAAGGATTAATGGTGTAAAAAATGACTATACAATCTTGTTCCCTGAAACTACATGATGGTTGACGTAATTAACAATTCAACAAAATCAGTCTATCCCGGAGTTGACAATGATAAGATTCATAAAGCCGACGTTTTGAGACCCAGTCTTTGTCAGAGCTAAACAGGGGGTTGCGAGTCGTATGTAGGTTATCGAATCGCTGTAAGTGGGAGCTTGGTACTATGTCACGGAGATTGAGAGTTCCACGTCACTTTAACGAATTTCTTAAATTAATAGCAATAAAAAACGATCATTAGAACGGTCTGTACTTGTACTAAAAGTAGAAATAAACTACTCTACTGCTGGCGTCTCTTCCGCCCTTCAGCCAATAGGCAGGCCCTTGAGGAAAACAAGAAAACGATTCACGTCAGAAGCTGGTTCGCTTATTTATGTTCAGGACCTGAGCGGAAAAGTAAGATGATAATTCTAAGTATCAAATATACAAGCTATTATTAATCTTATTGAAACATACTTCCTTTAGAATTTCTCCTTAGGTCTGACATTTCTTTCTTCGCTGTTTTTAATCCCGATAGACGCGCACGCGGCGTGTGACTCTCTTCTGGGTTTTCACGATGCCTATGGCTGTCGTCGTCATCACTTCCCAGTGCTTCTACGCATGCGATATAGGGACTGACTGAAACTGAGAAGCGCTTCTTAGAGGGTGTAGTCCATTCTTTGGCTTGGCGGGAAGGTAACGTTTGGGCACCTGAATAATAACGCCAAACAATAGGTGGTTATCACTCAATTCATCAGATGGCTATTTATGATTCACAAAAGCGTAAGGGCCAAAACACTTTTGTAGAAAAACGATTTACCTGGCGAGTTGTTGTATTTACAAAGTAATCTCTGTTTTATCTCGTCAGCTTCCATGCTCCGCGTGATTGACAAATCCGTTTTATTTTCTTCATTTTCTAGCTCTTCGTCTTCATCATCTTTTTCTTCATCTGGCAGTTGGTTATTATCTTGTTTGTTAGAGTCCCTATCCTTCAGCTCCGTTTTTTTTTGTTTCTCTACCGCTCTCTCGTCTTCATCTTCTTCATCTGTTAAATCGTCATCTTCACTCTCGATTTCGTCGCTCCTGAAATAGAAATCTAAATTAAATATTTACTTATTGCACAGTACTACCAAGAATAGCATTAATTGGTCACCATGACATAACCAGACATACTCCAAAGCCAATGACAGTAACCTCAGATTTTATTAAAGAAATGACGTTTTTCTTATGTTGACCAGAACAGTTAGAGCACATAGTCAGGTATAATGAAGAGAAAAGAAGTCGTAATTTTTCAAGCTTTGCACATGGCTAACACGATGGTAAAGTGAGTGTAAAAACTCATTTCAATTTTGCCTTGGTTTCATCTTGCTGCAGTTTGCGTTTGTTGTTTCGTGCCTCTTGCGCGCGCGTGTAAAACCAAAACAAATAGACCTTTTTACCGATACGGCGGCCATATTGAATTAATTCGATTTAAGGAGTATTATAGGATGCCCAGGGGGCATGAGCACATTTCGTTTGTATTTTCGAGCGCTTTTCGGGACATTTTTTCTTAAATTTTTCTTAGAATAAGATTGTAATGGGAAAAAAAGATCCTTGTGCCGTGTTTGGATGTAATAGTGATCGCTTCTTTCTAGTTTAGTATTAGAAATATGGTCTTTCACTGTATATTTCTCGGGAAAAGGGCGATCATTATATACATCAAAACACGGCGCAAGGATCTTTTTTTCCCATTACAATCTTATTCCAAGAAAACTTCAAGAAAAAATGCCCCGAGAAATGCTCGAAAATACAAACGAAATGTGCTCATGCCCCCTGGGCATCCTATAATACTCCTTAAATCGAATTAATTCAATATGGCCGCCGTATCGGTAAAAAGGTCTATTGTGAGTTGATACCGGCGCGTTTGACCGGACTCGTATTTCAAACTACCTGCTTCTATTGTCATTGGTCAGAATAATTACAAGCCCAGTGCTTTATTAGTACTGACTTACTCAGTACGATCAGGCTTGCCATAAGCTGCCCTGATATCATTCTGTTCGTCATTCTTTTCATCTCTACCCATGTCCACATCGTCATTCTCTGATTCATCATCAGATTCACTTTCAACAGAAATGTCTTCCTCGCCTTCGCTGTTCTCTTCTAATGGTTGCACATCATCGCCAGTGTATTCTGGACCCACGTTAATTTCACTAAAGTTCTGTTTTACATGCGGAGTGTTTGTCCTCTTTTCAGTGTTTTTATTATTAATGGTATCTTCGCTGCAGCCATTTTCTGTCGTCTTTTCTGTAGCTGAGATAGAGTCTTCCTTTGCGTCAGTTGGTTGGCTTGGTATTTCAGCAAGTTTTGCCTCAGGAGTTAAATCTAATGTCTTATTTTTTTCCTCGCCCAAGTCATTTTCGTGGCTTGGTAATTCAGCGGGTTTTGCTTCAGCAGTAGAATCACTCAATGTCTTATTTTCTTCCCCACCCAAAAGGTTCCCGTCTTTGACCGTTAACTCGTCTACAGTAGCTTGTTCTTTAGCCGCTTTGACTGTTTCAGAATGTCCACCGTTTGATTCCGTAGCTGTTTCTTTGACGAAGCTTATAAGAGACGTCTTTTGGTCATTTCTGTCATTCTTGTCTTTTTCCTGGGTTTCTTCGTCACCTTCCTGAAAACAAAAAGATCAAACGAAATTAATTCCAACTCTGGAATGAAGTTCACTCAGAGTCTCTGTAGCTTAACAAATGTGCTTCATCTTGTCAACCCGCCGGGTTTGGAGTTTCAATCCTGACAGCAAGGTTATTCTCCTGTTTGTTGAAAAAATTCTGCATTGCTTCCCTTTGCAAATGGTCGAAAAAGGATCAACAATGCAATACTTGCGGGATCAATTTAGGTTTCCGGGAAACTGCCCACCTACCCCTCCCCTAAGTCAACATTAACACTTACTTCTCACTTAGGGCAAAATGTTGGGTTAGGGGAGGGGTGGGTGAGCAGGTTCTAAGCAACCTAAATTGAAACTTTTGCAAACACTAAACGACTTATCAGCGACACTGACTCGCGTGAGTCCTTTTTCACTTGAGTCTACTTTTGTGATTTTTGATTTGCATATTCGTATCTGTTGTTCTCCGACTAAAATGGTTTTCCCTTGAGGACAATCAAATCAGTGAAACCAGCAGGTTCTTGTCAAGGTTGTCTTGCGGCAGGCGACTACTGAGACTCCCGTTGATTTTGTCCCTTTCTTGCCAATTGGCAATTTTACCTTGGGTGGTGGTGGCACAAAATATGGAAGCTTTCCTCGCTGAAAGTCGTTCAAAATCATTTTGCCAACCGTATTCACATCCGCTTCACCACCCTGCAGAGGTAAAGAAAGTACATATGGTCGGTCATGGTTATTTCACAGTAACTTCCAATTCCTACGCGAAGCAAGTTTTATTAATGTGATGTTACAAGGGACGATTCGCAACGACGATTTTTAGCGTTAGCGCAACACAGCGTTGCAATGTTGGAACAATGTTGCAAGCATTCAAAACAATGTCGCTGCAATGTTGCAACGTTGTGTTGCGCTAAAATCGTCGTTGCGAATCGTCCCGTGTAACATCACCTTTAGAGACCTTACGATCCGACAACGGCGACGTCCATGAAAACGTCCCTGAAAAATAGACTCCGCATCCTTTCAAACCATTTCGCGGTCATCCAAAGTCGCCCGGTTATTTAAAAGAGGAGAGTTTATGATGGAGCTGAAGAGAGGGGGCCGCGCCCGAGTTCAGACACAGAGGGTAGAATTTATCGCCTTGCCGTTCCCGTCCTCAAAACAAATTAAAATTTGGTCATTTCACGTCGTAGTCGTGCAGGGACGGCTAAGAAATGTACAAAAAAGCGTGATGCACCTGCAAAGTTGTTATTTTGCCCACTAAACCCATTGCTTTTTGACGTTGCCGTTACCGTGGTCGTCGTTGTTTCGTAAGGTCCCTATTGTCTCCCACAGACTACGAGTTGTGCCTTTGAATTAGAGCAAGTGAGGGAAATACCGTGCCCCCCTTTCCGCGCGTCCCCGGGGTCATCGGTTTCGTCCATAAGCGATCTAGGCACAAGACTGGCGCGTCCCGCACTGGCTATATTCCGCTCCGCTTCTCGCATGCCTTACTCTATTTTACCTCAGAAAATTAACTTGAGGGAAGATATCATGTCGATGTGACTATACTTCGTTAGCTTGGACAAGCCAAAATTTTTAGCAAACGAAGTAACGAATGCAACACCAAGAAATGAACGTTTTATTAAGATCATTAGAATTCCGTTCAAACTGAAATCACCGTCCAAAATACACGGCGGATCATTGCAGAAATACTTTACAAGGAAAACGACGTCTTTCGTAAATATACCGCTTGTTCCCAATTCCTAAGGACACAGATTAGGCATTCATACCTTAAGCAGTTTTCCGGTTCTTTGGGCGACTTGTTCTAAGAAGTCAGTAGAGTCTGTCCATGATGATACCTTGTACGTCTTCGCCATATACTCACGTTTTACTCGTTCCAGTACCGCAGGAATATGACACGCCGCATCCTTTACATTCTCAACACGAACCTGGCAAACATAAGAAAAATAAACATTTTGAAAGCCAGGGACCTTTTCACTTTGCCTAAATTTCCGTAGGGACGTAAATCAAACACTTCAGCTCCACCTCCACCGGTGGATACGGTTGTTTTTGGTTGGTTTTGATCCTGTCTGACCAAAGCCAGCTTGCACGTACAGAACATCTATATTGCAGCACGCTGCATCCGCTTGAAGTAAAGGAAACCAGTGGGCGAGGGAAGGATACCTCTGCGATCGAGCTAAATTTCTATTCTATTATCCAAAATTATTTCCTCCTGTTCCACTCCGTTTTACTGGGAAGAAGTCAACGTTATTTCCCTACAAAAAGTTTAAGGAAAATCCGGTAGAAAACTGAATGGGACACTGCTTTTCGTGTCGTTCCGGTGAAAAATTTACGGGAGCAGCAGACCATTTGGAAAGGTAGTCCTGTCTTTTCCGGACGGAATGTTCTGAATCCATTTTATTTGTTAAACCATTTTTTGAAATACCAGTATCAGGCTTTCGCGCGCATAACTGATTTGTGCAACTTGCTAGAAGAGCTTGCCTTTAAAGATGGACTTCATTCCAATAGCAAAGATTTTTCCTGAGATTTAATATTCTGAGACAAAGTAAAGACACGCTGTTATATATTACCATTCCATTCTTTATTGTTAATACTATTTTCTAAATACAACCACACAAAAACGTTTGTCCCAATAAATATCAAGAGCTCATTCTCTCTTGTAAATATTCATTCTGAAAAAGACACTTTTTTAAGTACGATTCTTACACAACAAAACAAATTTTAAATGTCGTATTTGTCCCTTCTTTGCATTGAAAACTTCCAAACGAACAGTACATGGAAGTATATTGTCTTTAAAAATTAACAATCATTGTATAGAACCTGTACTGATGTTACAATAATAGTCACATAAATTTATCCCTTCGTTCACAAAGACGACGAAATGACAATTTATACATCTCAGCAAATCTTAATTAAAATGTATTTTGCCACAATTATATTAATCCCTCTCTAACACTGAATATCACTAATTAACGCTACAGATAAGATTTTAAAAGAAATTATTAGAAAGCTTGTAATCCCTCTCTTTCGTGGAATACCACAAAATATTACTGCCTACGAGTTTTTTTCGACTAAATTAAAATGAAAGTTGCATCTATTCCTTTCTTGCATCAGAACAGTACATTCAAATTCTCAGTTCTATATAAATTATTACAAGATTGGACTGTATTTACCTTATTAAATTCAAATTTTCTGAAGAAAATATTGTAGTAAAAGTTGCATTATTGAAAAAAAAAAGTTTTTCATTTGTCCCCCTTTTTAACGACATAGTTTCAAAAAAGATATATCCCTCTCTAAATCAGAATATCGGAAAAAAAAAAAAAGAGTGCGTAAAATTCATTCGGAACTAATCGAAATAGGAACTGTATTAACTGTAATGAGGATTGTAACGATAAACGGCAATTAAAAGTTAGCTTTGGGAAAATTATGAGAAAAAAGACAGACGTTAAACCGTAACCAACAGTTGATTGGCTACTTCCGAACTTCGAGTTCTGTTTACATTGTCGGCGTCTTTCATGGTTGGTCTTGGTTTTTTGCCGTCAGATACTCAAATAGCCAACAGCTTTATATTTGTAGTTATAAGCTGGATTCTATATAATCATCATGCAGGGATTGCCTTGATTGCTTTGATTTTTGGAGGACCATCAAGACAAAACCGACCCGTCAAATGAGAACCAGCCTATAATTATATACTGTATACATACATCTGATTTGATTAAGCCGGGCTGACTGAGATGGCCCCAATCGTTCGGATCCAACGTCCCGCGTCGCATCAGAAGTGTTCCGTCGCATATGACATATGTCCCATCTCGACTGTCTGAACATATTCTGACATAATGCGGGCGATCGAGACCATCCAGACGATTATGTAGAAGCCAGGCTTAACCAAGTATAGGTGAATCTCAATGGTTTTTTTTTCCACATTTCAAATTTGCTTTTATGAAACGCGCTCCAGTTCTCAATCACTTAGAATGCAGTTCTTTAGAAGCGACCCGTTAGATGTCTTTAATCTTGTTGACGAAGACAGAAGTTTAACGTTTCTCTTTTACATAACTGATTTGCGGTAGAACCAAATAAATGGTACAATGGACAGTTTTGTTTCATGTAATGAAATGGAACAACATGGCACGATCATCGCAATACGGGGAGAGGGGGGCGAAACCTTGTGGGGAGGGCGGAACCAAACAGGCCAACTTTTTTTTTCTTATTTTGCAGTGTAACAATGTTGGAAGACAACACTCCGACTCTCAATATAGCGAGTAAGGTGAGATTATTCCACAGGACACCCACGTAGCCGGATTTTAACCTGTTCCTTAAGTCAGCAGATAAAACCGAGAATCCCAAGAAGTTGATTGAAGAAAAGCTTAATCGAAAGTGACTGAAATAAAAGAAGTAAGGGAGTATTTCAAGATTCCCGTAGGCTCGTTTCATGATTCGCTTTCTACTCTCCAAGTCTTTTTTCGCTCTCCAGCCTTTCATAAACTTTCCCATGCCTGCACATTTCAACGAATCAAAAATTTTTCGCACCTCGCAAGTAGGAAACGGTGCTTCTATGGCCGCAACTTATGATCAAGGAGGACATCATCGGAGGCTTGTGTTGTAAACCATCAAATGATCAAATTATGTGTCCTCCCCGAAAAACATCACTCAACACGTGAGGCAAAACCGACCGAGTAAACCCAGGCGCGATACATTCAGTCAAATTTTTTGGATGGAATTTCCTTGGTCCTATGGGGCGAATGGAAGGCCACGTCGGTCCGAATCGATCCACTTCTCTCTAAGGACCGACCACAACAGTTTCGGACCGAAATTTTTAAAGACATTGGCTGAATGGATCACGCGGGTTGTAACCAGTCAAACCCCTCTGGCCCCTTTACTTTCTGAGATGATGACGATGATGATGATGAAGACAACGATGACGATGATGATAATGATGATGACAATGATGATGGTGTTGACGGTGGTGGTGGTGGTAATGGTGGTGGTGGTGGTGGTGGTATTATATGTAGTGGTGATGACGCCGATATATTATTTCACTGAGTGTGTTCATACTAGACAACTAAGTCTGTCTTAGCAATCTCTTAAGTCGACTTAGTAAAAATCATACGTGTGAACTGCCAAGTCTAATAAGCGAAATTTCCGACTTAGAAGCGGCAAACTCAAAGCGACTAAGTCTTCTTTGAAACACGACTTAACTTTGCTTGGGTAACATGATAAGTCAATAATAAGCAAAACCTGTCCAAAAAAAAAAAACAGGAAAATTGTCGGGGTCAAGAACCTGCGTTTTGGCGATAGAAAAGCAAGCATTTTTTGGCGCCCTTGCAGAGGGCGACTTCGATTTCGAATTTTCACCGTATTCCTCCGGAATTTTCCTCGTCCTTGTCTTCGGCGAATCCTTATCTGCAGAGGGGAATTCACAAATAGGCGGTTTTCACTCTCTTGTGCCAAATCTCCACTCACTCTTTTACAGAGGAATATGAGGTTTCGCAGTGTTACTTTTACAAATTAAGCAAGAACACCACTGCAGTAGTTGTAGCGATCTGACGGCCTCTCTGTCTCATTTTCGACTAGGTTTCTGTTGGTAACTTTCTTGAGGCAAACCGACGAAAAAAGTCTCTATCACTTATAATAACACGACTTGAAAGGTTGGCATGAAAATAATCTTTTCCATCTGAACGACTAAGCATACTTAGACTGGCTTAGGTTGACTTGAGCTTAGTCTGCTTAAGACCGACTTAGTGTCTAGTGTGAACATAAGAACTGTGATCACTCTTGGGAGTGAAAGTGCGGAACGGACTCCAAAGGGGCCTACAGACATGTTTGATGTTTTGAAGTGTCCGTCTGTAGAGATGTCATTTCACCATGGAAGGGTTTGACCGTACCCGGAGACAAATGAAGTGGATTTATAATCTTGAAGCAATGAGATGTTACAGTGGAAGCATTTTTGTTTGACTACAGTCAAGCAGTCAACATCCCCTCGCGGAGTCTGACTGCAAAGGCAGAGTTCGAAGATAGCTTCCAGGAGTCCAGTCCAAGTCCACTTGTGGCATGACGATGGTTTCCTTAAAGCCGTTGATACCTCTCTATCAGCGGTTACGAGCGCTATCCAACTGTCTGTGATGTCTGGCGATAACGTTCTATACACAATGATATCCATACAGATATCCTCCTTCAGTTAAGATGAATGACAACTCTTCAACACCCGCACTTTTAACGATCAATGCTACCACTCTGTATTTACCGCGAGTTAAAAAAATACGCTCTATAACGCTGGCAAAAAAATGATTCCCAAACGTTTTGAGAATGCATGGTGATTAAAACTTGGCCTGGCGTGATTGGTTAAATCGTCTACGTTTTGCAGCCTGATTGACAGGCAGGCACCATTTAACCAGTCACAGCCATACTACATGGTCTTAATCCTTGCGCATGCTCAGAAAGTTTGGGAATCGTTACTTGGAAAGGATTTCTTTCTTTTGCCTGCGAAAATTAGCGACCAACCAAGAAACCCTTTCGCAAAGTGATCGGTATCAGCTTATGCCACAGTCAAAGTATCAAGAAAATGCACGTGAACCTTAGTTACATGCACCTAAATTCGTTTAGCAAAAACGACGCATTTGCTTAATACAACAAATAAGGCATTAGCTGTTGATAAGTAGGGGTATAGAATGGTAATTTCGAGGGTTTGCGGGACTGAGAGATACTGGTTTCCAAATTTCAAGACCGAGACTTAAGCATTTTTAACAATTCCGAACCTGAGACTCTACGCGCCAAAATTCCGAGGTAATGGTACAAGTAAAGCTTAATAAAATGACCGTTTACGCCAATGGAAGCTAGCGGAAGCCCATCAGTATACTGCGTTGCCTTGTATCAAACTTTCTTAATCTATTAGTTGGATAAGCTATATACCTATTAACTCTGAAAAAATTCGACTTCTGAAGGCCAAACGGACAGACAAAAACAACAAATCCGAGACTCCGAGACCCGTCGGCAAAAAATTGGAGACTTGAGACGCATAAATCAGCCGAAAGCGAGACTTCGAGACCCCGAGATCCATAAAAAACGCTCCGATATCGAGACAGGACCCGCGTTTCGAAGTACCATTCTGTACCTCTACTAGTGGTAGCATTCATCAGGAAGTGTTGGGAAGCGTTGAAATTTTTGTTGCCAGTCATCGTAAACACTCGACGCACATGTATCAATGTCAGTTTCTCTATCCGTGTCTCAGTGTACTTGTGGCCTCCGACGGCCGCTGTTTTGGCTCGTCACGTAGTCCTTGAGGAGGACCGTTGCGTGACGTGCCAAAAAATGTCTGGTATCAAGAGATCATTATGATCTCTTGCTGGTGTATTCACCGATATCTCTTATAAGGTATCGATGAATAAGTAATGATATTCTTCTATCGCTGGCAAATCTATTGACTTGAACACTTATCAATGACGGCCAAGATATCAATAGAACTCTAGCGGTAGAAAAATGAAGATATATGTTTATTAATTAATTGACACCGATAGATATGATACGGGTCAAAATTACATTCAGGTTAAAAATGTTTTAACCTAGGTTGATTCTCAATTTTCATTAAGAATCAACCTAGCTAGGTTAAAAAAATTTAACCTAAATATAATTTTTGACCTGCAAAAGATGAACCGAAAGTACATAAGTTACTGTTGACAGACACCGATAGTAATCCGTACTTAAAATATATCGATGGATGTCCGTTGATGGCAAGATATCAATGGATATCCACAGATAGCATAAAGAATCGTTGTGGTACGAATTTCAACTTGGTCCAATCCTTCTTCTACTTCAAGGTAAGACAAAGGGAAAATTAAACCAAGCACTGAATTGAACCACAATATATAAACTTAATGACGCAGGTGAAGTTATCTCAAAAGATATAAATTTCAGAATAGAATATCGATATATATCTATAAATAAATGGCTAAAGAAAGGTTTGAAGAGTTATTCGTTCAAAAAGAGTTTTCGATAGAAGTTTAGTGATAGAGGTAAATCATAAGATATAAACAAACAGATGGATACCTCTCATATCGAGTGAGGGAAAGATATTCTTCAAAGGAAGGAGCAGGAACACATCTTAAGTGAGACAGATGTCAGTGGTGAAAGCTGTGAACAGAGGGATATCGGGAGATATTCACTTAAAGAAACGTACATGACTGGATACCTTCTTTAAAAAACGATAAGCAGAGAATAACGTCCACAGGCTTTAGAAAAAGATACAGATACAACGACAATAACGCATTGTCTATAAGACCGTTTGTACAGGCGGTTTAGAGTACTTTCGACGCAGGCTAAGAAGAGTAGATTGACAATAAGACCGTAAGAAAGGATAGGACTCTTTAGGAAAACGTTTACCTATATACAAAAAGAGTTGGAGTGGCCTATACATCATCAATCAGAAAAAGGCTGTTAAATAGATAAATATCGGACGATGGAAATCAACAGGAGATCAATGAGAGGCTTTAATTGGCATTAAAAAGGATGTTGATGTATATAGTTGCTAGATCAGAGGAAGAAAAAAAAAGATTAACATATCGTCAAAAAATAGCAGCTGGCTTATGGAAGCGGTTTCTAGAAAAGCTGTAAGTGTTAATTTGTTAGAAATCCGGAAGACAAGTTGTGGTCAGAGTTAAAAATCTGAAATATCTTAAGCTTTCTGTGGTACTTGAAAAAGTAAAAGTTTACTGTTGAACAGAGGTATAAGGATAGAGAGAGAGAGATTCCTTTTAGCATAATAGAAAGATCTTCTTAGGTTTCAGAATTAGAGGGGTGTCCAGAACAGCAAAGGGTGTCTACCATCCAAAATGTACCACGTGACTATATTCGTCCAATGAAAGCTCTAAAACATGATCCGTCGTTAATAACGTAATAGAGATCCCTGAAGAGACAGAGAAATATTTAGTAGAAAACATATCTCTAGGATAGCAAGAGGTTTAAAAAAATTACTAGTGAACATAGGCAGACAAGTTAAGAAGCTCTGTCCAAAGAATTTTTGGTAGATAGGTCCCTTTCCTTTCCGTGGATGCGAAAATATCGACCAAAAATGTAATCGAGACATCTAGAAGTATGATTATCTGCAGATAGCTACTGATGTAAACATACCTACAAATGTCAAAATCAACAGATATCTAAAGATATCCACGGTATCTATTGATATCCACATATCTATAGATGATTATAGATATCTCTTTATAAAATTATCCATAAATATCCATGAAAAAGAAAATCACTCATGGTTATTGCTGTAAATAACAAATATCAGTGGATACCGTTTTTCTCACTCTGATCGGCTAGTGAGCAAAGGTGGACAGCATTTCCATTCACCTCGCAACGAGAACTCCTGGAAGATTTTTTCTGTTTAAAGGAAAAAATCTCGGTTCAACTTCACGCTGGCTATTCACTGGTTTTAAGATTTTTTCTGTTTAAACAAGAGACTATAAAGGGGACAGAGAGGCCATCCCCCATATACACCCTATTCCACAGGTAATTCGTCTCGAGTCATTTTTAGAATCGGGATGAAGTTACCTCGCGCGAGGCGTGGATGTTTCGTGGAGGTTTCGCATGACCAAACGCCGTGCAAAACATGTCGGGCGAGAGGCAGTGAAAGCGTAAAAAGATCGAGAGCATTCCTGAATATTGAAGCGAAATGAGTCGGCGCTCACCTGGGAAAAAGGAATCGCTGGACTCTTTGACAACCCGTGAAATCAGTTTAACTCGAAGTTGTCGTAACCTCAGTGCTTTAATAAAATGAGAAATTTCGCCGGTCTATTGAAACCGGTCGTTTGTACGATTTAGGGAGTTTAAGATCCAACGACGCGGACGACAACTAGAACGTCAAAAAAACAATAGGTTTAATTAGCAAAACAACAACTTCGAACGTGCAACACACTTTTTTGTTCATTTCTTTCCCGTTTTTGCACGACTACGACGTGAAAATGCCTAATTTCGCGTTTTATGGAGGACGTAAATAAGCAACGACGAAATTTCATTTCTCTTTCTGAGCTTGAATATGGTCCCTTGAAATTCAGCTTTAGGAGGGTTCGCCTACAATTGACAAAGTAAGTGGGCAGGAATAATCGCTATAAAGACTGAAAAAAAAAATAAACATCAAACCAGAAATTGCTCTCTTCAAACTGTAAATTATAAATGTTCCTGAGAGAATATTCAGTGTGTTAAGGATTTCCCTGCTCTGCTGTTAGCTCTATACAAGAGAGGAAGGGCGATTCTTTTTTAATTTCGGTTTCGCTGACACAGCTTTCGCAGAAATCTCGCTGTAGTCGTTTTCGTTGACAAAAGGAATAGCAAAATCGCTCTCCGCGTCTTCCCCCATTTTGCTCCGCGTCAATTCGTGGAGGACGCGTGGCTCTAGCGTGGGTCGTCCACGCGGAATACATTCGCGCTATGTGATTGGCTGCTGTCCAATCCCCCTTGGGTTCTGCGGTTCTAAAAATAACTCGAGACGAATTACCTATGGAATAGGGTGTATATGGGGGATGGCCTCTCTGTCCCCTTTATAGTCTCTTGGTTTAAAGGAAAAAATCTCGGTTCAGCTACACGCTGGCTATTCACTGGTTTTGTATATAGGTAAGCAACTATTCACCATAGCGTTGGTAATGACGCCTCAGTGAATAACTGTTATATGACTAGGTTGGATATCATTGAATATCCACCATCGGAACGGCAGGGGTATTTTGCACAACGCCGAATGACTCCGAATTTACTGATTGGGGTTAGGAACTTGAGTGAATCAGGTTCCATTTAGGGCCATTAAACTGAGAAAGCAGACCTGAAACTAAATTCACTCAGTTTCCTTATCCTATTCACCAAACTTTAGAGTCATTCGACGCTCTGCATTCGGTGCTCTGCAAAAGACCCCTGTCGTGTACGAAAGATATCTATATTTTGAATATACGTATGCATAAAATATTATCGTTAGGTATCCACAAACAGATTAGAGTAGCAATAGATATTCGTAGATAGAAAGGTATGAACAGCTTCAAGAAGACCGGCGCCGTGCTACAAGTGAACTTGGATTGGCCTCCTGGAAGCTATCTTCGGGCTCTGCCCGAACAGTCGAACGCCGTGAAAGGATGCCGACTGTTTGAAAGTGGTCGCCGTTAGCTGCCTCCACCGTGACATCTCATTGCTTCAAATTATAAATCCCTGCCGTTCAAATACATTTGCCTCCGAGTATTTGAGATAACTTTCAGTCGGTTTTGCTCCACGTGGAGAGATTTACGGTGTCGTTACAGCCGCATCCAGTGTTAAAGTAAGTAATAAGAAACAAACGTGGGTGCACTGTGGCTAAAGAAAACCTTCTCGGTCAACCAGTTTTTAATAGGGACCTTGTGACTCCGACAAGGAAGGCTAAGAGGAAGAAATTTTCAGACGTGTTTTAGGCACGCATTACTTAGGTAAGTAGTACTAATCTGAGTAATGCGTGCTTAAAAACACATGTCATTTTGGCGGGGAAACGTGGTAGCCGCCGTTAACCTACTTCCGGTTTTAGCGAGAATGTCGTAGTGACACAAAAAAGTTATCAAGCGTTAGAATTCGAAGTTTTATAATTTTGCGATCAGGAGAGGGCTTAGCCTCCTTCAATTAATATAACTGTGCTTCCTTTTCAGGTGAAAAAAAAGTACAATGAAGCTTCCTGGGCTGTAAATTTTTTGAGAATACGCGAAAAAACGTAAAATGAAATCACGTCCTCACAGTCGTCTTCGAATCTAAAGGTTTCTTACTGTTTTGTGTCCATTTTCAGATTCGTTAAATGCCGCGAACATATTAATTAGTAAAGGGGGTCTACAAAACAAAAGAAAACGAAAACCCACTGGTTGTCTTCATGAAGGTCACAATTGGTCCACTATTTTCACGGCTCCGACCCCACCCCAACCTTCTGCAGGCCAAGGTGCTTAAGCCCCTCCCAGCCCCTCAACTGAAGCACACCGATATCGATTGAAATGCGATCTTTTGAATACTTTGGATTCGAAACCCGTAAATCAAAAAAGTAAATAGAAAATTTAACAAAACTGCAACAAAAATTCAATATTAAAGATGCAAGCAAGATCAGTTTTGAGTTAAGAAACGGGTCGTTTCGTTAGAATTTCATTCTAAGCGATTGAACACTTAAGTGAAATTCCCAGTGATTGAAGTCTGGGTATTTTAAAGAATAAGTAAATATCACGATGTATCTGAACGCATTGAAAAGGGCAAAAAAAAGGATGGAACCTGAGTTTACAAACAATCTTAAGGGGCCGACCATTTGACTTTTGAAGGGGGGCTAAGGCTGATTTCGGAAAAATCTTGCATGGAAATGCCAAGGGAAAAAATATCCTGCACTGAAAAAAACTGTCTCTGAAGGCCTATAACGAATGGAAAAAAATCATACACCGGTAATATGATGGGGAAAAAAATTCTATATCCAGAGGTCTGGGAAAAAAAATCGTTACCCAAACCAAATCACCCATACCCCTGCCTCCTCAATAGTCAAATTCAAATGGTCAACCCTAAATAATATGTCTAAAAGGTTTGTATTCTAAGAAAAAAAGGAAAGGGATATATTCACGATAAAAAACATATAACGGATACTACATATAATATTCCGTAAGAACCACATGTGTTATCATATAAAAGGGGGTAAATTCAAAATATCAAAAAACAATTTAAAAAGACCGCCGGATTTTAGAATTAAATATGGATGAAAGAGAGGGATACTTGAAATGGAAAGTTAAGGATAAATAGAACAGATGTAGAATTGATTATTATAAAATTTAAAAAAAAAAACTTTTCTATCACAAATCCATAAAAAAGAAAAAGCGAGTCTCCCAACGATGCTTAAGGCTGATTAAGAGATCGATAATAACTAGTTAGAGAGGGATATTTCAAAGCAAAATAAAGAAGGATAAATTCACCAAAATTATAGAACTACAAAAGCACTTTGCTTTTGAGAAAAACTTTGAGAATCTTTGAACATACCCATCCCATGAGAATGTTCTTTCTCTTTTTCGTCTTCTTGATGGGTCGGTGTTCGACCACGTGCTCGCTGCAGTGTTGTTGTTGTTGCTGTTTTAGTTTGGGAGGTCCTTGTGCCTCTACTTCATTGAACTGATCTTTGTTGCTTTCATCTTTCTCTACCTTTTCCACCACCGAACTTAAGCTACCCACTTTCTCTAAATCCAAATTGTGGTCGTGATCTTCCGCACCGAAGAGAATACCCAAATCCAATTCTTCTGGATCACATTTTTGACTGACCTCTTCTCTACAATGAAGCAACTGCACGTCAGGAACATCCTCTGAATCAAACTTCTTATCATTAACTTCCTCTTTCGAAAAGCACATTTCCTCTTCGTCCTCGGTGATCTCATCGGAATGATGGTCTTGTTCTTCTCTTTCACTCTGCTCATCTTCGTCATCTGATCCATTATAAGATACACTTTCTTCATCGTCAGTTTCGCTCAATGGGGTGATGATCATTGGGAGATCATCATCACACTGTTCATGTTCTTCTTCATCATTAGGCTCATCCTCGTGATCAAATTTCGCACAAGATGTACTTTGATCACTACAATCTGATTTCGAATCAGATTCTTTTTCTTCATAATCATTTTCACTGAACGAAGAGATCCCATCGCTAGAATGGTCTTGTTTTCCTCCCTCACTCTGCTCATCTTCGTCATCTGATTCATTGTAAGATTCACTTTCTTCATCGTCATTTTCGCTGAATTGGGAGATACTGGACACGCAGGTGTCGTAGTCAGAAGATTTGCTATCTTCATAGTCACTTTCGCTAAATGAGGTGATCAAAATCGGTAAATCATCATCAGACTGGTCATGTTCTTCTTCCTCATCGAGCTCATCCTTCTGATCTAATTTAGCTTTCGATGTGCTTTCATCACTGCAATCTGATTTCGAATCGGATTCGCTTTCTTCAAAATCACTTTCACTCAATGAAGAGATCTCATCGATAGAATGGTCTTGTTTTCCTCCTTCGCTGTCCTCATCTTCGTCATCTGATTCATCGTCACTTTCGCTGGTTAAGGTGATCAACCTCGGTAATTCATCATCAGACTGGTCATGTTCTTCTTCCTCATCAGTCTCAACCTCCTGATGTAATGCAGCATTAGATTTACTTTCATCACTGCAATCTGATTTCGAATCGGAATCGCTTTCTTCATCACCACTGAAACTGAATGGGAAGATCTTATTGATAGAATGGTCATGTTCTTCTCTCACACTGCGATCATCTTCGTCAGGGGATTCGCTTTCTTCATCACCACTGAAACTGAATGGGAAGATCTTATTGATAGAATGGTCTTGTTCTTCTCCCTCACCGCGATCATCTTCGTCATCGGATTCGTTTTCTTCATCACCACTGAAACTGAATGGGAAGATCTTATTGATAGAATGGTCTTGTTCTTCTCCCTCACTGCAATCATCTTCGTCATCTGCCTCGCTTTCTTCATCTTCACTTTCGCTGAATGGGGAGATACTGGACACGCAGGTGTCGTAGTCATACTGTACTTTCGCCGCTGTGGGTTCGCCGATTGTCCCAAGCGCTCTGACAAATTTCTCAAAGTTGTACCTCACAAGAATCTTCAGCTGCTTCTTGTTGGAAAGAATGGCATTGTGATGCCAGCACTCTACCGCATTCTCATAGAATTTAAACTTGTAACCCTGAGGGAGACGAAAGGGAGTGCCCGTGTATGTGGTATAAAACTCTACATCTCGCAGATAGAATTGAAAAGGTGGCACCAACTCTGCCAGCATAGATTCCTTGTAAGCGACGTAGGGTCCATAATAGCAGATATAGAGCGTCTTGGTGACTCGAACGCCCCATGTCATTTCTTGACGAATTTTTCTGATTTTGACATATTTTTCTGCTGTGCGCCTTCGCTCTGCGATCTGTACAATTTCTCCGTATTTCTCATTTTCTGTTTCGATAAGATTACCAAATTCACTCAATTCCCACTCGGACCTGTCGTACGCCATGTTTTGGATCTCTTTCTGAAATGGATGAACTTGTTTTCCTTTGTTTTGTCATTTCATTCGAAATGGCGTCAGAAAGACTCCACGATTGCTTTGAATGGAAGCACGCGCATAAATCCTTCCAAGTGTGTGTGCAAACAAATTCACCTTCTTGTTAAACTACAACGTTTGACATTACTCTGGTATCATATGAAAAGTAAAATCCTGAATAAAATCTCGCAAAAAAGCACCAATTCTGAAAAACATACAGTTCCGGAGAGTAAGAAATAGCGCGTGCCGCATAGCTACCATGCGCGTGCTTCACTGACAGTTAGAGGTTTTTTAGTGCTGTCATCTGCGAGATGACGCGTGCACTTCGCTTTCGTGGCATTTAAACAGAGAAAAGTACAATGTCAGTCATTTTGAATAAAAGTTTCTTTTTGGTTGATCTGACAAGTTCAGGTAACAGAATTTGAGGCAAATTCTCGTCTTCATTTTCGAATAAATTTTGAACCAATCAGATAGATACAAGAACAAAACCAAGACAAGGTCCATTCGATATAAGTTGAGACTTATTGCAAAGCTTTGTTTTAAGTTAACGCTGCTCGTTAAGACAGCAAAATATGTTACCTAGTAAGAAACTCTCATGCAGCAACGATAAGTTTCAAAGGGAAAAAACGCCATGAGTAAATAGGGGGGTTAACCTACTACGAAGGTGACGGCAGCAAAAATGCGGCCTTCAGTGTTAAAAACTTTTTAGCAATTATTCCGCTCGATTTATTAGGTAGCTTAAGCAACAAAGACGGCGACGTCTCTTAAAAAATGAAGTCGCGCTGTCTCAAACTTTTCCGCCCTTATTCCATCTCGAATTTGTCAAATGTTGGCAAATTTCTTTGGAGTTAAATTCTAAAGGATTGTATCTAGGTTCAAGAAAATAAAAAGAAAATTGTTGCTCTGTGTTCCTGTCGTCGACAAAACGTGAAATTAGGCACTTTCACGTTGTAGTCGTGTAACGACGACAAAGAAAGGTAGAAAAAAGCGTAATGCACGTGCAAAGTTGTTATTTTGCCAGTCTAAACCTAATGTTGTTGTTTATTTTGCCTTTCTCGTTGCCGTCGCCGTCGTCGTATGCTTAAGCTCCCTATGAAATACAGCGAAGAGAATACTTACAAAACGCATTTACGTTTAAAAATTGGCGCTGCGCGGTAACGAACTCCATAAAATACCAACGAGAAAACTTCACCTCGTAGTCGTGTTGTGACGGAAGAGTCGAAAAGAGTTTGATATGCATCGTTGTTGTACTGATTAAATCTTATTTTGCTTCCTTTCCCGTTGACGTCGTGGTTGCTTAAGCGCTGTTAAGACAAAGTAATTATAAGAAAGACTCACCACGCCTTTGAGTATGATATCGGTCTCCGAATCTCCACTCGGATAAACGACTCCAGGACAATCAATTAAATATATTCGTCTCATTAAAGTAACATACTGCCACACCTGTATTAAGCATAAAATACCGAGAAAAAGGTCACTGAGGCAATTCAACCACTCAATCTGCTTCGACAGAATTTGGCTCGATCACCAGACGCTGTTCGCGAAATGAGCCCGCGCTCGTTCCCCGTTCCCCGTTTGCTGAAAGCACACTTGTTCAAAAGTAAACAAGATTTAGAATTTTAGGAATGAGCAAAAAATGTACCCCTAAAATGACCATTCAATTGAAAATTCTTTGACAGCACTTTCACATGTTACCATTTGCTTTTCAACATTTTACAAAATGTAATTCAGAAAATTTTGTTCAATTTCGACTTTCGCCATCTTTGGCAGTGAAAGGTCTAAATCAAAATATTTGCTAGCTTTGGTATTAGTTCAGACGTTTTTTATTTTCGCTTTATCTGCTCAGCGCCTCACAGAAAGCCAAGCCGTGTATTTTCGTTGTGTTTAAAATCAGGCATTAGACACCTTCAGATTCGAGGAAGAGGACGGGATATAACCTTAAGTTTTCTAAAGGACTCTTTTAGCGGTTTTAGGGGATATTATATTAATTTTGACTGTGTTTTCTAACTTACCTTTGTTTCTCCAGCGATGGGTGCAACATTGCAGACCTTTTTAGCTCTCAGGGTATTAATAATTGAACTCTTGCCAACATTGGGATAACCAATAACACCAACACTGAAAAGGAAATCAACGAAGGCCAAATTGAGGGTGAAAAAGGCATAAAAGGATAGACCGCGAGCGGTCGCCCTTCTTTCCTCACAGCCACGAGCGGCGGGGAAATGGTAAAATTATATTAAATTCATCACTAATAGATGAGTTTAGGCGCTGGTGCCTATCAAGTTGGTGAAGCTGGTCAATGCTCCCGTGAGCAGTCCCCACCGGTCACCGTCAAATACTTACAAATGTACCAACCAATACTTACCTTGCCCTGAGTTAAAGAGAAAGGGAGGGTTGGGAAAAAGCACAGAAGAAAAATGCCAAGCAAGCAACAAGGTTATAGCAAAAAACTTTGCGAAGAACTGCAAACAAGTAACTGTGTATTCAAGTAACGATGTGCTCCTGCACTAGGGAGCTTTAGCAACGACGACGGCGACGGCAACCAGGACGTCAAAAAAGCAATAGGTTTATCACGCAAAACAACAACTTTGCACGTGCATCACGCTTTTTTGTACATTTCTTTACCGTCCTTGCACGGCTACGACGTGAAAATACCTAATTGCAAGTTTTATAGAGGACGTAAACAAGCGACGACGAATCTCTTTTTCTCTCTCTAAACTTGAGTGCGGTCCTCAAGAAATCAACTCCAGGGAAATTCGCCTACACTTGCCATTTTCAGCAAATTGGAATAAACGCGACAAAGATTGAAAAAACGGGAATTCATTTTAAAACTGACGTTTTCGCTGCCGTAGCCGTCGTCGATGCTAAAGCTCCCTATTGTGCCACCCCAAGCAACGCTGGGAAAAACTACACACCAGGAATGGTTCAAGGTTAACTTTGCCTAAAATACATTTAGCCACATCAAATTAGTTCGGTCGGGCTTCGCCGCTCGCCCCTCCCCTCCATTACTTGTGCTCGCATCTACCGTGACTCAAAAGAAAAATAAGAGACTGCTCTCGTCTAATGAAAGGGGTAAGCCTAAGAACACTTAATAAGTTACTGTTCATGTTAGTGACAATTCCAACAACAGAATTATTAAAAGTAAGAACCAACCTTATTTGTTTTTTGTCGGAATGAAGCTGTGTGAAAAAAAGTTTAAAAATGGAATAAGACTTGACAAGATAGGACAGTAAGTCAGTGTCAATCGCTATGTTGATATTTCAGGGGCACCCAACGAGGATATAGTTCAAAACCACTTAACATAGCATTGTTGAACGTATTTTAGTATTAAAACGGTAGATATAGGCATATTTTTATCCCCTAAAAACTTTTCATCTGTTCGGATTTCCTAGCTGAAAGTCTAGTGATCCGAAAATTATAGGGATAAAAACTTACCTTCTCGAAAATTTCAGCCAGGAAAAGGCTCCCGAAAATTCTAGGTGGCCTTTTTTAGGGTCAAAATCCGTTGAAAATGGGTAATTATACCATTTTGTAGATCTTCGAAAATCCTAGGAGAGGCAGGCAAGCAAGAAATTTTACAACAAATGCTCCGAAAATTCTAGATCTCAAATCGTCTTCTCAAATCGTCCGAACAGATATTTTCCCGAAAATTGCCGTTGGGTGCCCCTGATATTTTATTTTATACATGTAGTAGAATAAGAGCAAACGAGAAAAAAACTGCACACTAAATACTTTACTGTACATTAAGGCCAAGCCAAACGTCGAACTTTTCATGAGACAAGCAAAGCTCTAATTTGGGTCGACCTAAATTCAGTCAAGATCGTCTGTTGGGTCAGACGTCGAACTTAGGACACGTCAAACTAATTAACTGAAACAGACCAAAAAGCAATTTTAATAAAATAATTTAGGAGGCTAAATGTACATTTTCATACCAGTTTTTAATTTATTAGTTTAATTCGCCGTGCGTATAAAAGATCAACGGTTGTCCCAGAGACGATCTTCAGACGTTCTAATATCCATCTGAAGTAGACGGAGAGAACGTGCTGGACGATCCTAACTCGTTCAGACGAACTTATAACTGAGCCAGATGTCGAACCTTTAATAAACTTAACTCCCTAAGTTTGGTTCGTCTAATGAAAAGTACGATGGCCTAGGCCTAAGATAGTTTTTAAGTTTCCTACTTTTCATTATGCAACAATAAAAGTGACAAACCTTAGCAAACTGCCTGAGAAGGTTTATTAAAGCTCCTTTACCAAATGGGTTTGTTACACTTGCATGAAAGGCCAGAGTTGGATATTCTGCAGACAAAACTGTCACCCATCTTTGCTATAAAGACAAACAAAAAGAAATACACCCATTATAACATTCATCCGCCGCGTGCGGCGGTTAAACGCTTATTTAAGGGCAAAGTTCTTTTGGTGCTGCATTTCTACGCATTTTGATTGGCTAGAAATCTCAAAGAACGTTCTTTAACATTCGGCCAATCAGAAGTAAAATACGAAGCCTTCACAGACTGTCTCCGCGGCTTTCATACTTTTTTCCCGCGCTTATGACTCCGCATAACTTGACACTTTGCTACGATCAGTGATTTTACTTTCACCTTAATTGTCCTATTAGGATTCTAGCCCAGGGCTGGAAAAAAAATATAAATATCAGATAATCTTATGAAAATCTCTTTCTTACCGTCACCCATGTCGGCACAAGGTCACATTTGTTGAGAACAAATATCAAATGTTTGTGTTGTTTCTCTTTCTTCATAAAAGATTCAATGTGACTGGAGCGCGTTCCCATCGGGTCACGTGCGTCCAAGACCTGAATAAAAAGAAACAAATAAATAAAATATTAATAATAAACAAGTGTTAAGGGACTAAACAGTGTTTTTAAATAGACAGGCCAAAGTGTCCCCATTACAGACTGAGGTGTCCTTCCATATTATATATAAATTGACTTTTATACACCCTGTAAGGGACCGGTCATTATTTATGTGGGGGGGGGGGGGGATTTTTTTTTGTTTTAGCGTGAAAGAAAAAATGTGACCCACCCCTTTAAGCCCATTAGTTAATTCTTGACCCACCCCCATATAACTTTATTTAAGAGGTGACCCACCCCCAACCCCCTTCAATCTATACCTCTATAAGGAGTTCCTGTTCACTGAACGAAATCAGCATATCTTGTGGACCAGTGTCCTACTCTGCGGCCACTTCTTGTTGATGTGCCTTTTTGTATTGTTACAGTATGACTGTCATCATCTGATTCACTTTCACTTTCACTTTCATCACACAAAACAAGGTCATTGTCACTGTCACTAACATCACTGTCTTCACCAACACTGACACTTGAAGGAAATGTAGATTCCTTTGAAGTTTCATAAGAGTGTACTGTGATTCGCTTGATTTTGTCAATTTTCTTTCCGTTCTTGCTAAGTTTCTTATGCTCAATGTATTTGTCCAACTCGGGGACTTTCAGAGTGTCAAGCTCCCCCTTCTCTACAAGTGTTTTCCAGTCATAGCAATGTACATCTTTTAAGGCTTGGACTTGCTTTTCTTTTCTTCGCTCTTGCTTACGGATCTCATTGACACTTAGGTTGGATTGCTACATGTGACATCCAGTTGTGTTAAATTTTATGTCCAGCATTGCATTAGAATTTATTTAGATCTTCCACATGAATTGTAGTGAGTGTGATTCTTTACAAAACACACAATGACCCACCCCAAATCATCGTGAAATTCTCTTTTGGTCCACCCCTTTTCTCTAAAAAAAAATTAGCCTGGCCCACCCCATGATTTTTCCCGCCCACCCCCCCCCCCCCCACATAAATAATGACCCGTCCCTAAATACTCTATCATTTTTAGTATGTGCACATTACATGTAGCTTGAATCCTAATTCAATACCTGAATGACAACATCCGAGGAATCAACGACCTGAAATCGATGAAAAGATGAGGAATAATTACACCTGCATAACACAATGTAAATTTAAGTCATAGAGTCTCTCATGTACATGTTTAAGGTACTCCTGAAAACTACAACAATGGAAAGAGTGAAAAAAAGATGATAATTATTACTGACAATAAATTATTTTCACCTTATACAACTCATTCCAGATTCGCTTCGATTGTCCCTTTGCATAAATTGATTCTGTGGCTTCGACCCTGCAAGTACAGCAAATTTAATGGTCTCTCATCAAATATCATACCCTTATACTAAACAAAGTTTTAGTTTGATGAAAATAAAGGATGAACTTGAAAAAAGGGCTGACCATTGGGAATTATTATTACTTATAACATGAGTAGCATATTAGGGCCAAGCGAAGCTAAATCAGAATTATTAAACTGGTGTCCCTTGAGGGTGAGGAGGAAGGGAAAATTTACATCAGTTATTATTCTACAATGAAGAAAACTTTGTGCCTTTGCAAAAAAGACTTGCAGAATGAAAGACAACACTCTGGCATACTTATTAAATCATGGTAGTAATAATAATAATAATTATTATTATTTGTGCTGCTGAGGTCAGCATTACTTTGCTTAAGGGGTTTGCAAGTTTCTAGGAGAGTCAATTTAGAATTGTTTGACATTGTCTTAAATATTGAAAAAGGACATGCATGCAAATATTAGTTAAGAATGCTATTTTACTTTCTTCTTTTTTAGTGACTTTGTTAATAAGAATGCATTTACCCTTGAAAATATTTTTTTTTTAAATCAAAACGAATTGTTTTAATTGAAATTACATAATTTTATTTCGAATAATTTTTAAATTAAATGAACTACACGTATTTTTAATCTTTTCCTTAATTGGCCTTGTGTTTTCTTCTGACTGTTTTTTTTTTTACAATTTAGTTTCTTAAGCGCATTGTAGTTCTCATTTTTTGCCACCGCAAGCAGATGCATCTTAAGTATAATAGTTTGTTTTTTTGTTTTTGTATTGGTCAAACAACAATATTTAAATACTTATTTTAGTCATGTTTGACTTCTTTTTACAAAGCAGCCTCCAGCCTTTATTAATTACTCACATTTCACCATCATTCTCCCTCACAAGGTTCGTATCTTTCTCTTCATCGTATAATTCTGCAAGATTTAAAACCACGCACATGCATGTGCATTTTAGTGTGATTAAAGTGTAAAAATGTTTCAAACAGTAAATACATGGACGTCACACTCATCCTTATTCAATGATTATTTTTGTTAAACATTTTTACTATCAATGACGGTACTGAAAGATTTCAGTCATATAATATTTATCATAAATTGATGCTAAAATGTTTTTTGTTACAAAAAAAATTTATACAGTACCTGAAGATAACAGGGCTGCTTCCATAAAACTCTGAAAAGAGGGTCATATCAGTCAGGTGGAGTGGTAAAAAGAAGTCGGTCACACATTGAGCAAGAACTTATTAAACTAAGTATTTGATTCTTCTGAAATAGTAAAATAATAATGCTCATCAATCATCGAGCTGTCAGCACATACAAAAGAATTGGATGATATTCCAAGTATTGGTTAAATCCATTGAATGCAGTTAAGTGACATGAAACTTGACTTGATGTACATGCGGCCATCCAATAGGGCAGGCATAAGGTGAAAAATAGCAAGAGAAGGTGCCCTCAGTTTTTTAACTGTAGTACCGTTTTGAATTTCCTATATGGGGCTATCAATATTTTGTCCCCAGTCGTAAGTTACCTGCACCAGACGCGGATCTAGAATATAAGTAATGGCCGATTTCCAAAACGAAGGCCAAAGTCACAGGCTTCTAGGGGGGTTCGGGGGCAGTCTCTCTTAAGGAGATTTTTTGGATTTTAACTCCTTAACAACAGAAAATCACACTAAATCTTTGATGCATGGCTTTTCCAATCACACTTTATAGAGATATTGAGCTTCTCTCATAATTTATTCCACAATTGCTGCTTCAGTGATTCTCACAAGACAAGACTCTCTTCGCTCAAGAGAAGACACCAGTCTTGTGATATTAATGTGACTCTTGTCTTTTTTTGTCTTGCGAGAAAAGAGAGACTAGTAATTTTGAGTGGTACTGTAATGTGGGTACATTACATACTTTTCAAGGGAATTACTTCCTCATAATAACAACATTGTAACTTGTAAATTTAATGTGTTGACTTCGCACCTGCATGTCACCAGCCTTGAGGTTTGGTCTTTTACGCTGTGCTTTTGGTCCAAATGTTGTTTCAAACCCTTCTGTATCCAATATGTGAACCCTTGCTGACTGGGGCCGGTCATTTAGAAGAGACAATGGAAGTTTACTTTGCCTCATTACAACCTGTTACCAAATAAAACACATGTATATGTATAATTTGGTTATAAAATTCAAGGAGGAATTACCTTATTATAGGAAATTAACGCTCCATGAAATTAATGTGAATCGTTCAAATTCACGTTAATTTAAGTCACGTTAATTTTGTTGAGCACTAATTTCCGCGACGCTAATTAAGTGCAGCGTTAATTTCTGCGCTCTTAATTTCCAGTATTTTAACCCCAATTTTGGAACCTGTCCAGACATTCTTGACACCTAAAAAACATTAGCTACAAGCTTTCTTTCTTTCCATTTACCCTTTATTTTTCATCTTTTACAAAAGCTAAGGCAAAGGTTTACAATATTTCGAGTTCATCTTCATTGTTGTCACTGTCAGAAGTGACGTCAGCTCAGTTTTTTTACAGTTTTGAATTTTTTTGCATCCAGTGTTGAAATAAATTTGTTCCAGTTGTCACCACCGACTGTCTCTTAATCGTGTTAATTTCCTTCATTATGAAACTCTACCTCCTCTTTTGCATTAATTTTCTTTGTTTGAAAGTCATTTTCCATTAAATTTGTGTTAATTTATTAAGTCGCGTTAATTTCCAATACCTTAATTTCATAGAGCGTTAATTTCCTATAATAAGGTAAGATATTAAGATATTTAAAATTTTAATAATTATGTTCAATTTAAGGATGAGGGAGAGCTACTCAGATTCTTAGGGGCTGTTTATATGGAGGAGGAAGATCCCAGCACCAGGAAGATCCTAGAAGCTAGACGGATCAACTTTTCGTTGGGTGTATATGCAGAAGTTTTTGTCAGTGTGGTTAACAGTAAAGAAGGAATTAAAGATCTTGAAGCTTACCCACTGAATGATCCAAAACCATTTTTGTGTGGTTTGTCACCGGTACTAGGATCTTCCTAGCGAAAACAGTTTATATGCTACTTTCCCATTTGATAAGTTTGAATACATTTACTATTTTTCTCTGATATAAACTTTAATAAACTTTATAATTCAATATAATTTCTAGAAATTAATAGTTCATCTAGAGCTAGGTTGAGAATCAAACAAAAGAATGATGACCTACTGTGTACCTTGTATGGATCATTCAGCACTTTGCCCATTTCATCTTGAAATGACTGCAGTGCATTTTGTGATATCACTCTTGTGTTCCCTGTTGTTCAAATAAAGTGACAACTTTAATTTTAGAGCTTGAAAATGAAAATAAAATAGAATTGTTTTAAAAAATAATATATTAGTTTACACCATCCAACTACTTTTAAGCCACTTTTTTAAACCTTCAGGGGACATGTTAGAGTATCATGTGTCATTCTTTCATAATCTGAATATGTATGATGATTCAAAAGCTTTCCCTTCCTTTGAATATTTGGGTGAAATTACAATAACTTCAGTGCATGTCAATTCTCCCGGATGATCCAGGAGACTCCATATTTTGGACCGTATCTCCCAGTCTCCAGATTAGAGTATGAAATCTCCTGGACATTCACCGAAATTTGCCATTCAGTTGTAGACTCGACTTTCCGAACAGAAACTTATAAATATTTTGCGTTGCTAGAGCTATTTTACTGTTAACATCGAATGTTTCCTCATAAACTTTGGTATGGCATATTATGCCATTGCAATGTACCAAGAGATACGCAATAATGTGAAACATCACAAATTTGTGACAATCAGGTCAACGAGTATTTTTTGCACAAATGATGTCATATAACATGCGATATGAGGTCATCTATCATCCCTTCCCTATCAATTCTCAATATTTGAAGATGTGGGGGGGTTGACAGCCCTGTCACTTACCACCAAGTACACCAGGGAGGGTACCCCAGATTTCAAGTGATAAATGATCGAATCGGGGATAAAATCAAAACCCAAAATAATCCGTAAGGCTTCCAACAAAAACCAAATAAATCCCTGGACCAAAA
This sequence comes from Porites lutea, assembly GCF_958299795.1. Lineage (NCBI taxonomy): Eukaryota > Metazoa > Cnidaria > Anthozoa > Scleractinia > Poritidae > Porites > Porites lutea. The sequence goes on from NC_133211.1 coordinate 17,634,888, forward strand.
ATTAACCCCCAAATTTCCAAACTTTAAAATGCCAAACCTTAAAAATTTCCAGGAAGAGTTAAACAATATATCAACAAAATTTTGGTGATACTTTATTTGCAGAAGTATGCATCCAGGATAAGCAGCAATACCATGAATATTCAGATTGTTTTGAATACCAAAAAAAAAATCCTACTTAAATCCAGCCACCCAAAAAGATACTTGCCAAATTTTCCTTCCCAAAAAAATCCATTGATCATCCCCATCATCGAAATCCAGAGTACCCCCCTCCTTGGCCTTATTCATCATTGAGCTCTTTTACAGTTCTTGCACTCAAATACCATTAATCAAATAATGACTTCAGAATTGGTACAATTCACACAGACAGCTCTAGGCAGTTAAGGGTTGTTTACATTGTATGGATAATTTAAGGGTGATGAACTTACCAAACCACTTTCTATTTGGAGCAACCCTTGCAACCTCTCCTGAGACGGCTGAGTTCTGGAATGGTGCTGGTTTCACTATTTTCCCCTGCTTATTTCTAAAAAAGAAAATATTAAAAAATTAAATAAGATGATTATTACATATATTTAAACAGGAAAGAAATTGTATATCAGAAACTATATATTGACCAAAACCAACTGGTTGAGTTTTAAGCATCTTATGACTGTAATAGTATTATCTTATTCTTAGTAGTTAGATCGCCATGTTGTTTAATATAAGAGTGATTGGTATTGTCTCCAAGCCATCATTTTCATGTGTTTGAATATACATTAAATTTAGTGAAAAGGATCAGTATTAGTAAACTATTATGCTGTCTTGAGGAGTTTTTAAGAACTCAGTTCATGACTGTATTATAAAATGAAACAAAGAATTATACCGTATTTATTTGATTAACCGCCTGGGCGCTTATTCGAGGTGGGCGCTTATTAAATTTTCACCATTTTCAGCAGTGAAGTATGTTTATTTTGCAACAAAACAATAAATGCTAATAACAAAATGCGAAGAAGTAACAAAGCAAGGTTTCTGTAAAATACTCTGAAGAAAACTCCGTCCTCGGGAAAGTCTCTTATCAGAATTTATTCACTCAAGTGGGTGGGGTGGGGGTGAGCACTTATTTGAGTTTGATTGGGAGGAGGAGGGGGTGGGCGCTTATTCGAGGCTGGGCACTTATTAACTTCTTTGCCTTTAGGATGGGCACTTATTCGAGCTGGGCGCTTATTTGAGGTTGGGCGCTTATTTGAATAAATACAGAAAGTAAATTTGAGCTGGTACATGTGAGCTTGTTGGTTGTGTCCACTGTTTAATTTGCATTTCCGAAATCATAGTTCTACATGGCATATTATGAAATACAGTGATCATGACTAACTCTGAACAAGGTTAAGCACTTCAGTTTTTCCACTGAGTTTTGCACTCATCCAGAAGCCCCACACTGGGGATTTGAATGTATGAGCTGAACCCACTATGGGGTTGCAATTATTAATGAAAAAAAGGAAACCCAAATGTCTGGAAAATTCCTGGGGGGGGGGGGGGGGTGGGGAAGAGGAGGAGTGTTGATGGGTGCTCTTGGAATTGAGGGAGCCATAAATATTTTGTTGCTGGTTTGCACATGCCATCATGATGTCCATGTTAGTGGTAGGGAACTAAACTCAGTTTTCATGTAAGATCTTGACAACCAACAAGGCCTCTTGTCACGAGGTTGCAAACTAAGAATACTAAACCAATGCACAATCGACACCTTAATTATCACACCTTATTGCCTTTCCCCCTGATTTGTACATCTTCAGTCTGTTTATTGTTGCCTTGTCTCGCATGTTCGATCCTCCTGCTGGTTTTGGACGGTCTACAAATTTTCATGACAATTAGGAAATTAAGCTTAAAAGTTAAAAATGATCGCCGAAGATTTCTCGGTTTAAAACTGCGACTGTCATGTTTATAAAGCGTAACCTAGTAGTTAGGCCCCCATTACGTCTCTGCTTTCTTATCTCGCTTGGCTATTTGCAAGAGTGAGACATTCACTGCCTTAAAATTACTGAAACTATAAATTTTACTTCACTGAAGCGAGGATAGCAACTTAAACGTGGAGCTTTTATACCTGGATTCATGCTGCTGTTTGACTTCTTGGAGGATTTCTCCTTCTCTGATCTTTTCCTTGTCTTAGCCATGTTTATGAGAGAGATAACTGTAATGTCTATACCAACAATTTAGGTTGTCAAAATGGACAAAACGCTTAATCTGACAAATTACTTTCCTGCGTGATCCTGTGTACAAAATTGAACTCCTTCATCCGCCATATTGACCACGTGCAAACTGGAAAGTAGCACCTTCACATACAATCAGTTCCAGGCCCCTCTCCATTATTCACTTATTTCCTTCCGGCCTTCCTTCCACGGTTTTCAATTTTTTTTTTATCTTTTGATAAAGAGCAATGAGCGAATGCTGGAAAGAGGCTCTTAAAATGAGGTAAGTTACTAAGTTAAAGGTGATACGTCCAAAGAAAGTCGCAAATTTTACAGACATTGGCATGGTGACTATGGTCAGAGGCACGAGTTTGCAGCCCATTTGTTGAGGGAAAGGCACTGGGAACGGAGACTGCATATATTCCTTATATTGACTGTCATTTTCACATCGTTATTGGCCACGAAACCAAAAGAGCACTCTAAAGACAGACAAGTGACAAACAAAAATAAAGCCTTAAAAAAAACGCAGGACCAGCTATTATTATTTGCAAGTGAAGAGGTTCGAAAGGTGTGTACGCCCGATGTGTACTGTAACACTAGCTTCTTACTGCATAATCAGTTGATGACGTAATATATAGATTTAGGCAAGCCTACTGTCTCATTGGTATATTCACCTTTATCAGAGGTGATTATGTTGCTGTTAATGATGTTTGGTAAGTTGCAGGTTGGCTCAACGTACGTATACTAAGGCATGTAATATAAGCGTCGCGTGGATACTTGTGAATCCAGTCAGCTCATATCATTTTTGTCAAACAAACCCGCGGGTAATAAAGCCCAGCTGATTTAAATATTTAGAGCATATCAGACTTCACACGTTTTTATTCAGATGAAATGTTTTGCTTATATACTGAGTGCATAGTTAAAGCCAGCAGAGGGCGAGAAAGATTTACAAAGGCAATATGACACAACTGCAAACTTTATTGCATCTAAAATAAATAAGTGATATATGAATCAAAGAAACGTGAGTTTGGTCAATTATCCGGCGAGGTTTATAAAGTATACTGCGACCTGTGAACTAAACTTGGTTTTATACACTTTGAAACATAATACGATTGGTTTTCTGCTGAATAACGGGAAAACGCAAAAATAAGTATAGGAGACTTAAAATCATCCTACAAGAATCTAAGATATACTGATTAAAGTAGAAACTCTCTTTTTGTTTTTGTTTTTGTTTTTTTGTTTTTTTAATCTCCTGACGGTTCTTCTTTCCTTCCTCTTTGTTGAAAATGTTCCACTAAATGAAATGGCCTCGGTTGTCGTGAAGTGGGTAACATCTGAGCAATTCTGATAATAAAAAAGATTTTGCTGTGTTACAAAAAAAACACTCTACTGCATCAGTTTTAATAACTAGGAAGGCGACTTGAAACATAGCAATCTCAATCTAAAAATAGGCTTCCCCCATGTAGTTACTTTTACTACGCTTTTCAAAAAAACGCAAATTCTGAAGTTCAAAAGCCAACTGACGTTCTTCACCACCCTCAATTATCTTAGCTGACCGCTTAGGAAACAGAACTTTACTTTAATAGATTCAAAAAGTCATGGTTTGTGATTCGTGATTTAGTGGATTGCGATCTATCTTGTATGTTTCTGTGTTAAATTCAAGATTCCTTGCTTGTGATCATAATTATTATTAACGGCAGTGAAAAACGCAATTGTGAAGGCGGCTATTGAATTTTAGAGTTCGCGTGTTTGTGAAAAGCCTAGTAAAGGGATGACACATAAACCTATTTGGAAATTTTCTTTTTAAACGGGACGAGCATAGGTGAAAGGTGGATGATAGCGGATTATTCATTATGCTAAAACAAACAGCCTTTATTTTTAAATAGTTAGCAAAAAAGTTGCGGCCTAACTATAGCCTGTAAAAGAGACACTGTGATAGGTATTGTATTCATTGATTGATGATTGATTGATCGATTGATTGATTGATTGATCTGAACTTAGACTGCAAAAAAGTAACTCATATTCAAGGTTTACAAACCTCTCAAAGGTCGCTTAGCATAATGTCATCAGAAAGACCGCTCTCGGAATTTGTGATTTTATTGATCTGCAAAGTCAAAAACAAGTTTGAGGTCAGTTAGGTATATTGTGTTTTTGTCAATGATTGTTTGTAAAAATCATTAATGCTTATCTTATCCTTTTACATAACGAATATTCGATACATAGTATAGGGGAAAGGAACCCTGAACTGTCCGGAAGATGGCTGGTTATGTAAGGTTTCTCATTAAGAGATATCATCGAAGCGCAAAGAACGCGGTATTGAATTGCGGAGATCTGGGTAAAAATAAACAATTCAACAAAGGAACAGGTGGAAATTTCGATTATTCCATAATGAAACGGGCCATTAACGAAGGGGACAATGAAAAAAAAAAGGAAAAGGGCCTTCCTCCTTCCCATCACCCATCGCGAGCATCTCTCTACCCTACTCTTGACAACTGTTGGATAAGTCTGACTTGATATCAACTATCTTACCGAACGATCAATCCATTTGGTTAGGTCCATTTCTGGAAGACTGCCACACCTAACTTTTCTGTTTCTCCGCCAGTTTCTCTTTTTCATTACCTTGGGCTGAACATACGATATACCACTGTTGTCACAAACGATCCTAGCTAAGCTAACTTTTCTTATTTCCGTCAGCTGTGCAAGGGAAAATCCAACTCCGTTTTGATTTGTTTCGTACCAGAAGCGGTCACCTTTTCTTAAATTCCTGAAATCAGTGAAAATGTCATATGCTTAGTCTATACCATTGAGCCAAAACGTCCGGAAAAAAAAAATTCCGAACCAAAAATTCATGCAAGCTAGATAGATATGATTTCGGAAGTTCTAACCGAAAGCTGAGGTCCATGTTTGGAGATATTCCTATTTGTCTAAACATAATGCTGCCTGCTAGTAGCCAATGTTTCTCTCTTGGTTTTAGACTCGCTTTAAAAAGCATTCTCGCCTTTACTTTCTTTAAGCTCAGACATTCAAAGCTCAGTTAGTTTATCAGCTTTTAAGAACAAACTGAAGCAACAGCTCCTTGCTTAACTTGCTCATTTCCCTGGAACCCCTCCCTTTTTGCCCTTTTATTTGCTTTTGTCTTTTTTCTTACCGTTTTTCTTTATAATCTTATTATTACGTATTATTACTCTGCCGCCGCCGTTTAATTAATATTTGGTGGTTTTTTTGGCAATTTAGCAGAGCCAGAAAGCCCACAACGGTGTTGCAAAAGCTTCGTGGTTTCATTGGGGTTTCAAGCACAGTTTTCCTCGTAAATCTCTATATTTCTTTTTCTTAGTGTAACATATCAAAGTGGCTAGATAGATAAAAAGAAAACTGATGGTAACTCTGTGGTGAGCTGGTATACTGCTTTCCATTATGCAAAAGACTATTCAAAGCCTCCTAAAGATGGCAAAAAATATTAACGAAAAGGAAATTTGAAACGGCGAGCGGCCGCGGCAAAGCCGCGAGAGATCGGGCGCCAGAGGCCTTCCTTTTTGTACCCCCACTTCTTTTCGCATACGCGACGGTTTTATTCCTGACGCATATCGCTCGGCGTACTGTAAGATGAGCTGTTTCATTAATCAATAACTAAGCTTACCTGAATCCTTCAGCTAAAATGTGAGCGAAGGTAGGCCCCACATGTGAGCCATAGGTGGGATTTTCTAAAAGTAGTCCGCCAACATATAAATCAACTTTGCTCAAATCCGAGCCGTATAACTCTTTCAGCATGTTCTTTAAGTCACCTGGGATATTAACATTGTTGACGTCGAAGTGTGCATTGAAGTCGCCAAAGGCGGGAAGGCCATGATCCCTCCCTCGCTGTATGTTTATAGCAACAAGATCAGCGATCTGGTTTGGTCCAGGCTTGAATTTCTGAGTGACTGCCCATGAGAAGAACCTTCGAAATGAAGGCAAGTAATGAAAAGTATAAATTGAATATGGTCGGCGGCTGATGGATCTGAGTTCTAACCTTTGTGAATAAGACTTTTGTTAGCTTGACGGACATGACTATTAACAGCAGCCGATTACTTGCTATTAATGATTATTCGCGAATGATTTAAGTGAGTGCCACCTTCAATAAGGACCGCACAGAGAAGAAGAAAATTTTAACAAGCGCCGCGTTGCTTAATCGAGTAAATAATCCAGTACCTCTAACCTATTTAGTGCAAAACCTCATTAAGGGGACAAAAACTTTGCACCCGAAAAAAAAATCGATAGAGTCATGTTTGTATTAGTATCAAGACACACTTAGCCTGTTCTGGTCACGAGGGTGTTCCCTTCATGGAAGCTTTCCCCAGTAAACTTTAGAGTATTTTTCATTGCTTTGAATAAATTATGGCTCAGTAAAGAGAGGGTTTCTGTCAAGGGCGCCTGCCTTAAGTGACGAAAGTAATCCGCAAAACACTGCTTTATATTCAACTAAGATCTTTTTTCCGCAAGAAGACATCATTAACCGGACATACTGTATAAGAAAATTAATTTATCTTAGCTAGTTCAGTTCTATAAATGAATACCTCTCCTCTCTCAACTTTAAGTTCTGTCAGCCTAATCCTTAGGCGTTCTCTGTTGCCCCGTTGCCCCCGCGAAGAGTGGGAAAGAGCGAACGAGAAAACGCCAAGCAGATATTGCCAAAATACCCCTAATTTTAGCGTTCTCGGCGAGTCTCTCTCGGTGACGTCACAGCTAGGGACTAGGCTAGTTCTGTGTGATGTTAAGATAACCTCACTAAAAACAGACTTCGGCTAAGAAAATAAACGGTACAATAGCCTGTGCTGAACTCCTAGCAAAATTAGCCGAGGCGTGTTGCGCAGTTTTTGGCGGCGGAGCCCAAGAAAGTACCCCAGACATAACAATTCCGCCGGCGTTATACGCTGGCAATACTCTTCCAGATCCCAGTTGGTTTGCTAACTCTATTGGTTACAACGCTGCACCGGTATCGTAGAAGGCCAGGGTCCGAATAGTGGGGGAAGCCTAAATGTTTAAGGCTTTCTTTTTGCAACTGCATAAGTTGCGTTTGAATTGTAATGATCTTTTTTGTGTTTATTTGTTCATTCCGCGGTTCCAATGTATGAATTTCATATATTAGTATAAATTCATTCACCGCCGCCTGTTTAAATCAGTTGGGAGAGTGCCGGTCTGCTGAGCAGCAGGTCGGGGTTTGAGTTATCTGTGAAGAGAGTTCTTAAAATAGGGATAACCTCATGATTCTCCTTCAGGAGTCGCTACCTGTAGTCTACCTGTAGACACTGTATGTAAGTATTATGCATGCATCATTTCATATACAGTACCTATCCACTTCCCTAGCAGGTTGATAAAGTAGGCCTCGTAAAATTGCATCAACACCGTTCTCAGCGTACAGCGGAGCAGGGTTATGGAAATCAGCCGTGGGTATGCAGGGTTTGAAGATGTTTCCAACAGTGCTGTGTCCATATCTTAAAGCAGCCGTTGCGAAGCTGTTTGCGATGGACGGATCAACAGATGCATCGTAACCGGTGTAGAAACCTCTTGATTTCAGTACGAGACCATATCGTCTCCGCTAAAATAATCGGAGAAAACAACATCACTAATCACAGATACAGCTCATGGCTTGCGGGGCAGGCGTTGAAAAGAATGGGCGCATCATCTTGTCGGCTCGATTTCGGCCGCTCTCTTGGGCCTTCCCGAGAAGAGACAGCGTCTATTCGGGAGAAGAGCGCGGGCTCATTTCTCGAACAACAGACGACAGGAAACAGTTTCAATGAGTAAATGTAGTCTCTATTCTCAAATAGAGCGGTTTTCATTTGAGTGTCGAAAAGTTATTGGTTTTGCACTTTCTACACGATGCGATTGGCTTAAAACATTCGCGCCGCCTTTTCATCCAATCAGAAGTAAAACCAAAGCCAATTGTGACGCGCTCGCATGCATTTTCCCGCGCTTTGCGTCAGCCACATGTAATTACTTCGAGTTTTGATTGGTTCAATGTATTGTCTGTGTCCTATGTGATTGGCCAGAGTAATTACTTTGGTTTTGGTTTTACGACACTCAAACGAAAACCACTCTAACTTAACTGAGTTATTATTTCCAGTGGCGGATCCAGATCTTCAGATAAGGGGAGGGGGGCCCGGTAATACAGACCCTGAGATATGGAGGGGAGCCGGTCTGAGAAAACTTTTTTCGGCCCTTCGGGCCTCGGTTTTGTCTAAAAATAACGGGGAGCCGGTCCCCCCTGGCCCCTTCCCTGGCTCCGCCAATGATTTCTGGAAGAAAATTGGCACGAAGACAAAAAGATAGCATCACACAAATAGTCACAATAGCGTGCTTACGCATTTGAATCGAGCAGGCCTCCCCTCTTATATTACCACGTCCTCCCCCAATTTGTAATTAACCACCACAGTCTCTGCTAAATAGGGACTTTAAGATCCAAAAAGGCGATGGCAGCGAAATGTTGCTTAAAAAATGAATTTGCGTTCTTTCAGTCTTTATCTCGATTATTCCCATTTACCATATCACCTGCAATATTTGCGAATCCCCCTGACTGTTGAATTCCTATAGGATCTCGCCGTCACATATTTACGTCCCCCATAAAATGTAAAATTAGGGCCTGTTTACATGGAGGTGGGGGACCCAAGGCTGGTGTGGTAACCGCCTTTGGTGGGGTATCCCGCCTGTCCATATAATCTCTTACTTTAATTTGATCACGTTTACATGATAGGTGGGGTGACACGCCGCGGGCTACTTCACCTACCTGGGCTCCCCTACTTCCATGTAAACAGGACCTTAGGCAGCAGTTTCACGTCGTAGTTGGGCATAAACGGCAAAGAAATGTACAAATTAAGTGTGATGCACGTGCAAAGTTGTTGTTCTACCTCATAAACCTATTGTCTTTTAAAAAACAATACAATAAGCATACTGACCATTCTCCTACTCAGGAGGGCTGGCAGATACTCGTTGTAAGTAATGTGCTGCATCATAGCACCGATGATTTTTCGCGTTTCTTGGAAGACGTTCTCTCCGTTCCATCCCGTGTTTATTTGCTTTAACTTCCTGGCTATCCTATTATGTTCTCGTACCCAGATAGTATGAAGGACATTCAAGGCTACAAGAGAATGACAATTATACATTGAGATTTGTTTTAAAGAAACCTCGTGCTTGTGACAAATCGACTAAATATTAGCTGACGTAGCTGTCAATAAGCTGCAAAAGTCCAGTAAATATTCTTTTTATAAAATTAAAAAAAACATCGTCTTTCGCTTTGTTTCCCAGCATGTTTCCTAATGGAGAATGGTCCTTTACTCAAAAGGTCTTCTGCCTGCGAGAACAGGCCTTTGTCAAAAATACCATTATACTCTTTGCTTTTTTCAATTTTTCTTGGGACTTAAAATCGCCCTGACAGATGGGCACCATTATGCACAGACTCATGAAAGGATGATCACTCGGCACTGGAGACTATGTTCCCTGATTTTTTCATTCGGTAGTGTGTATTTTCTATGCTCCCGACGAGGTGACGAGAAATGAAGGAGAAGAGGCCAGAGACTCAACATTACTGACAAGATGAAACATTTAAACTTCCTATGAGTGCCAGAGATCTTCTCGTTTACAGAGCCGCGAGGAGCTAAGTGCTGACAAGCTGGTCGCGACTCGCTTTCGCAGCTTCGCCGCTCAATTTCGTCCCCACTCACGCACAGGGAACCCACACGAACTGATTGTCCGTTGTAATGCTTGAATTTAGAGGAACTGGACAGGAATATTGAAAATGTTCATAGTTCCTCTAAATTCATACATTTACAACAGGCACTCAGTTTGTGGAAGAAAAAAACTCGGAGAAATGAAAAAGTGTTAATTTTAGCTAGGATGGTCTGTTCTTGGTGGTACCCACTAGTCTGCAACGCAGCTCGCTTTGCTCGCCATCATTAGAGAGCTTGCTCGCAGGCCGGGAGAGAGGTCCCCAAGAGCCCATGACTCATCGCTTATCTGATCTCACGTCGCCCTTTAGAAATTTGACGGTGGAGACAAATCCTTCGGTTATAAAAACTTGTTATTTAGGAATTTTTTCAAGGTTAAGAATTTCCTGTCATATTTTTTTGGTAGAAAATTTGAATCATAAAACGTTTCTGGAAAACTGCCCACCTACCCCTCCCCTAAGCCAACATTAACACTTATTTCTCACTTACGGCAAAATGTTGGCTTAGTGGAGGGGTTGGGCAGTTTCCCAGAAACGTGTATATGACCAGAGAATTTTCTTGGAAAAGGTTTAGTATATAGATGGGGTATATCTTCGGGCGAAATATAGCTTGCTGGAAATTAAGACATGAAGCTTATTTTGTTTAAACGTTCTATTTTACACGGCTGGCTGAGGAGTAAGCTTTACCTGGGCTGACATTATTTCGCCGAAAGTCGCCTGTATAAAAGCAAGGCATAGTACCGGGATTCGGTGAGCGACAGAAAGGCTTTTTTTCGCGTGCTGGTGGCAAGAGATCGTTTTCCTGCCAAAGTTTCCCCATCGGGTCTTCGGCGCGAGCTATTCTGACTTCATCATCATTGTTACCGTAAATATGTGAGGCGTCTATGAAGGTCGTGGCTATGTTAACTTGCTCCTGGCCGGCGTTTGGGGTCAGGCATCTTGTAGCACGTTTCATTTGAATGCATTTTCTTGCACTAAAAATAACGTCGCTCGTCACGTTGATCCCGAAGCATTCAGTACCAGGGTTAAAGCAGTCGTGGCATTTAGAAGAACTTGGTTTGTGCCACGTCAGTGTGATATCATGAGTGACGAACTGGCCAAACACAGCTGCCATGTCAGTAAGCAAAGTAGATTCTGGGGACTCCTCCGTCGGATTAGATGGTGGTGCATTCTGGGGAAACAGCTCTCTGCTGACGGATCTTGCGTTTGGGAGCTCATTCATATTAACCTGGAAGGGAAAAGACGAAAGACGTGCTATATAGCCTGCAGAACAGGCTTTTTCGTTATACTAAAGCTCAGAGGAACATTGATTGCGGCCACCATTTTGAAAGCAATTGAAAAACTAATTAGGCAGCTGACTCTCAGTCAGTTTCAACGTTCAAGATTGGTGTGAGAACTTTGTTATTATCATTGTTTGCACTGCAAAATGCGCCTGACTTTCAGGCTAGAGGAGCCATGCATTTGAAAATCTATGAAATCAGTTTTAGCCAAAACGTTTACTTTTTGTAGGTTACAAAAGTGTATAAATTATGGCTTTCCCATGATTTTAGGCTGGTGAATGTGATTTGATTCACTGCAATTGTTTTCTTGTCTGCTTTTTTGCCAAGGGGAATGGTTTTGATGCAAACTTGAACAAAGGGGCTGAAAAGAATTGGGGCTGGGGGAATGGGATTCAGTGTAACATTTCCCTCAGTCAACGCTTCAAGATCCTCTTTAATAGGCCCAAGCGGACACAAATCTATTACTGTTAACACGGTTTCACATGATGTCTTGGTATGAGTACGAGGTAGAAATATCTTCTTTATGGCGAATAGGACACAGCCACAGGAGCTCATAACTCAAAAGTGCTCGTGTTATGGACAGGTTGATCTTTAGACCGATTTTGGCGCGAATTTCCAGCCAGCAAACCCTACAGACCTAACAAAAAACCTTTTATTGATCTTTTAAATAACGTTTAGTTTCCGTTTTTGATATCTTGTATCGAGAGAGAATCATTATCCGCTGCTCACACTTCGATGCATTGTGATCGTAGACGAAGTGGAACTTCCATTTTCGCAGGAAAAGTGCTATAAAACGTGTCTAAAAATAAACTGGTTCGGAAAACACCACTACACAGGCCTAGTATGCGAGCTGCTCACTCGCTCCGGACCGGATTATGGGCTCCTGACAGCCATTATTTCATTTTTTCTTGATTATTAAACAATTTTATCTTACCTCTCTCTTAGGTATCAGTCTCCTGAATGGAGTCATTGCTGCACCCAACGATGGATAATTTAGATTGTTACAGGCACCCGTGATGTGTCTATATTCCGATGGAATACTTGAACAATTGACTTGCAATACAATACTTCCACAAGTGTCCAAGGGATCAGAATTAGAGATATCGATTCGTGCGGAACATGACCTCGTCAGCGTCGAAAGGCCGGCTGCTAGCACCAGCAAAACCAACATCATCTGTAACGCAAAAACAATGTTAAGTGATATTTTTTAATCTGTTTGAAATTTTGCCGTACGTCGTTGAAGTTTAAAAGTAGATGTTACTAATCCAAAGAACGGGAACGGGGATCGAGCACGAACACTGGGAACAAGAATCGAAAAATGAAAACATTTTCGTGAATGTACACCAGCAATTTTTACAGAAAAATAAACATAAAACATGCTTTTTATTTTTTCACGGTTTAAAAAAAGTATAGAATTTATTGAACGTTAGGCTTTGTGCATCATGCTACCATTTTTTCGAGCATTATAGGAGGCAAACTTAAAGCCGAAAAATCATCATTCGAACATTTTAATGGCATTGTTTCGGTTTTTTTTTTCTTAGAAAAAATAAAAATTGAAAATGACAACTCAACTCCAAATGTAAAAAAAATATATATTTTTTAAAATTCTACCTAGATGCCGCTGCGTTGAGGATGATTTTTGTTGCATTAAATTCATTCATTTCTATACATAGACAAGAGCCATAATAGGACCTATTATGGCTCTTGACATAGACTATATATACATGTTTGTTAGAGCTTCTTTTGATTTTAGGGCTAGGTATTGTTTGTCTTGAATCATCTATTGTTTTGTTCTCCAATCACAGACCATGTCTGGAGAGCTACTGACCTTCTCCTTCGTTAGCCTTAAACGCTTCTAAAACGTTTAGAATTGATCATATATAGCTCTCTATAATGAGTGTTTGGGGGCGACACGGTTCCATGCTGACTGGGAGCCTATTTTCTCTTGTATTCGGAGGGCTGGAATACCAGGGAAAACTAGGGAAAATATGCCTCTGCTAGCAGAGAAGGGCAACCAAGCATATTAGTAGGGGAAATGGATCATTAAAGTGGAGCATTTTATTTGGGAAACAAAAGGCATAATGTTCAAAAGCTTATTGACCCTGTCTGCTAATCTAACTTAATGAAGATGGCACGGAAGCCATAATTATATAGATTACTCACTAAAACTGCCGTCAACCGTACAGATTATATTTAGAAACAGGTTGTACAATTTCACCATTTAGCGCCTTAAGGGTGTCTTTCTAAACCGGAAACCTTCTTGACGAAACACGAAGCTATGAAAGTTAGTGGATCCAGGTTTTGAAGGGCCAGTAGTGGCGCACTCCTCCCTGAACCCCATTAGTTAACCTTCCCCCTATCAATCAGTTTTATTGAGCATGAGCTTGCAGCAGATCAATTGATTACTATCATGAATATGCAGGATTAAAAGATTAGTATTATCTAGCTCTTAATTTTAATAACTCATTAACTGTTTATTTTTTTCAGTCCGGGATTACAATGCCTTCAGTATATCCTCCCAATCTCATGCTTGTCAAAAGTCATCATTATAAGTAGAACCCGTGGCACGCAACCCCGTTTTTAGTTCTTGGTCAGTTCGCTACTAAATTAAACCAGATCGCCCTCCACACTCCGAGGCATTTGTTAACTAAATTCTGAGCTAGATAACTTAATAAAAAAACTGGTGCCAAAGATAAAACCAAAATAGAGGCGTTCGTGCTATTTGCAACTGGCAGACGAAGTTCGAATCACGGAACTGTATTCGCCTAGCGCTAATTATGTTTCTTCCTTTGGCTCAAGATAATTTTACTGAAAATTGTGATTATGGTACAATTTTTTGACCAGCTACGCATTTACGTGAATTTACATAACTTTCACTGATATAACAGACATTAATAGTATGCTTTTTATTACTTACTTCACGGTTAACAAAATGTGAAACAATAATTAACTTCGCAGTCTAAGAGCCAGTAACGAAAACGTGGAGAATTCATTTTCCAGTAAGGTAAGAACTGAATTAAGATGACTGAAGAAAAAAAGTAGACACTAGTGTGCTCTAGTTAGTCCTAAACCATTTATATATTGATTGCTTTTTACCAAAGCGGCCCTGAGGCATACAGCCAATTTATATTTGTTAAGCTTCACGTGCTGGATGGACTCATTTACGATGGACTTTCACCCTTTAAAGAGCCTTCTTCAAGTGTAAAACAAACAAAATTATGAAACACCCTAATAACGGATTAAGCCAAAACGATTCACATCATAAGAATGAGAACAGAGATGAATTGTTCAAAGGTCGCACCCATCACCATGGGCGAAGCTTGGAAAATACTCTTTAACGATTATAAGGACTTCGAAAGATCCTGATTTCACTATACTGTGAGATGGAATTCAGTATTACGATGTTTTACCTTCCTTTTTGTTGGTGGAAGAAACAACTTCATATACATGGTCAGAGTCAGCAATTCTGCATCTACTGGCAGCGCTTACTAGCTAAGAGCTAAGAGATGTCAAGCTACAGAATAAGAAGAAGGCTTGACTCGACACTTTATTAAGTGATATTCCATGGCGTATCAAAAAGGCATGCAGGCTTAGTGAAAAACCTTTCTTGTGAAAATGAGTTTTTTTGCATGAGAATGAAAAATCATTTTAATACCAGTGCCGTGCTTTGAAACAGAGGCTTGAGACATTACGGTCGAACATGTGATTGGCTGGTATCTTTATTAAATACTGGATTGACAGCCGTTTGTTTTGATGATTTAAACACACGCCTAATCAACCGACTGTTGACTGATGATTCCCTGACTTTGTAGAGAAAACATAAGAAATAAAAAAGAGATCACACGGATCTGCCAACATAAGCTTCAGCACCGTTGTTTCCATCTTTGATTTTAACTGATTTCCGTCTTAATCATAACCAGTCTCTTCTACAAAATCTAATTGCTTAGCAAATGAATACTTTCGCTCAGTTAACTTGTCCTTGAGATGATAGACCGGCTAAAATAAAGCTTCTTTTCATGATTTGAATGTATTCAGTTCAGTTAATTCTTTCCAGACTTTGAAAAACGAAAAGCGCTTTCAATTTTTAAGGAGAAACAAAAGGAATAGCCGATAGTGCTCGATCAATCACGCATTGGTACATTGGTGTATGGGGATTAGAGGTAGCTTTCCTTGTCATAGACCGCTCCCTTCGGCCGTTCAGGTTGTGCGGCTTTTTCGTGGTGTTAATTAAAGGGCTTAGGGCACACCCGGCCTCCTTTCGAACTCCCTTTAACCTTGCCGGTACTATCGATCAGTTTTATTAAGTTTTCTTCAGATCAATTGATTACTGCATAAAGAAAATATTAAAAGATTGTTATTATCTAGCTCTTAATCTCGCTGTCTCATTAACTGCTCATTTATTTCAGTCCAGAATTACAATGGCTATGTCTTCCAAGTATTATGTCTGCAAAATAATCATAAGTAGCACCAGACACATTCCGTTCTTGACCAGTTATCCCCTATATATATTAACTGAACTAGCTCGCCCTTCACACACTGTAGCATTTATAACTTAAGTCTGAACGAGATAATTAAGAAATAATCAGGTGAAAGATAAAACCGAAATTAGTTAAGGAAGAAGAGGCGTTCCTTCTATTTGCAACTATAATCAAGCCAATCGCGTCTGCGAGATCGAGACTGGAAGACAGACTTCGAATCACGGATCTGCCTTCGCTTAGCACGAATCATGTTTCTTCCATTCGCTCAACAAAATTTTACTGGAGATTATGATCGTGGAAGTTTTTGACCAGCTACGCATTTACGTGAATTTACATAACTTTTACATAACCGGCGTTATTAACATGCTTTTTATTACTTAGTTCACGGTTCAAAAAATATGAAATATCTCTGACTTTTGCCGTCGGTCTTAATCATAACCAGTCTCTTCTGCGAACTAATTGGTCAGCCAATGAAAACTTTATCTCAGTTGTTACCTTATGGGTGTGAATGAACTTTGTGATGACAGACACTCTGAACACATTGACTTTTCATGATTTGAATGTATTCAGTTTAGTTAATTCTTTTTATAGAGTTTAAAAAACGAAGAACGCTTTCAATTTTTTATTGGAAACAAAAGGCATAGCCGATAGTACTCGTGCAATCACGAATAAATGTATTGATGTATAGATTAGATGTTAGCGTCCCCTGTGATAACAGACTGTCTTTGACCGTTCAGAATTAAGGACTATGCGGCTTTTTTATGTGGTAGATAGTTATTTGGAGAAACGCCGTTTACCCAAATTTATGTATTTATTCCATCCGAGGGGAACCAAGGTGTGTTAGTGTGGTTTGCTATGAAATCCTGAAGTCGTCATTCAAGTCAGAGATTAAGAGTTCAATTCGAACTGAGAACGTCTGAGAGAAACACAATTGTTCTAATACAAAGAGTGTTCAGATAGCTTTTTTCAGCCGCCATTTTAGTGTGGTGTGACACAAAAGTTGGCTTTAACATTCAAAAGTGCTCTATTTAGAAAACAAACCATTAAAACTTAAGACTATGCTCACACTAGCCTGAATTTCATCCGATTACTTCGAGTCGTTATTACTCCCTCAGTAACGTCGTTGTTGAGAGGAGAAAACGACTCGAAGCAATCGGATGAATTTCAGGCTATGCTCACACTACACCGAAAATATTTGTTCGGAAGGTGATTTCAGATCTAGAATTTTCGGAGCATTTGTTGTAAAATTTCTTGCTTGCCTGCCTCTCCTAGGATTTTCGAACGTCTACAAAATGCTATAATTACCCATTTTTAACGGATTTTGACCCTAAAAAAGGCCACCTAGATTTTTCGGGAGCCTTTTCCTGGCTGAAATTTTCGAGAAGGTAAGTTTTGATCCCTATAATTTTCGGGTCACTAGACTTTCAGCTAGGAAATCCGAACAGATGAAAAGTTTTTAGGGGATAAAAATATGCCTATATCTACCGTTTGAATCAGTAAAATACTTTCAACAATGCTATGTTAAGTGGTTTTGAACTATATCCTCGTTGGGTGCCCCTGGTTTTCGTACCAACACGAAAATCGATCCGGTATAGTGTGAAAACATATCCGATATGTAACTCTCCACTTTAGAGATCGGCGCGGCGCAGCTTCGCGCCAAAATCACGGTTCTTATGTATAAACAGAAGCCCTATCCTGTTTAGTGGTAAATCACCCTGTAATAGCACTGACCTTGGAAAAATGTTTAATTCAAGGTAAAAATCATCGTTTTCTTCACTTGAATTGAGCGGTTTTTTAATGAACTATGCGATTTTTCTTGATATTTTTTCAAGTTATCGCACGTCGCTTGTACAAAACGAAGGCGAGCCTGTGGATGGAAACTTAAAATAAATGTGGTAAGAGGTCTGTAGTTTTGAAGAATAATAAAATTTGAATTTTGCACGTACGGGAACAATAGAACATGGCGCGTCAAAAAAGAACTTGTTGGGATTGAGTCATTGGACTTATCGAAAGCGTTTGATACAATACCACACGCTCTTCTTCAGGCCAAATTAGAAGCATATGGCCTGAGTTGCAGCGCTTGTGCGCTGCTCAAGGACTATCTCTCTGGAAGTTTGCAGAAGGTTAAAATCGGAGAACTAACATCTGAATGGGCAGCGGTCTCGAGAGAAGCACTTCAGGGCAGTGTACTTGGGCCCCTGTTTTTAAAAATTTTTATCAATGACTTATTTTATCATATCGCGGAGGTAAAGCTTCATGCGTTTGCAGATAATGAACAATTATATGACTCAGACGTTGACCTTAAATTAGTTGCCAGGAGGCCCATGCGTCAGCTTAATATTGCAAACGAATGGTACAGAAGCAATGGTATGTTGGTCAATCCCACCAAACACCAGGCAATGATAATAGAGTGTTTTCACTCACGTGGCCAGCATCTATGCAAATTTATTGGAACAAAAGGAAGCCTTTGCATAAGAAAAGAGTTCAACTCCCAGAGGATTGTTTTGGGACACCAACATGGCCGCCGTTTCATTATTTTGGGACACCAATACGGCCTCCGTGACGTCATGTGAAAACACTCTACAGGAAACACGGATTATGTGTTTTCTTTTCCGGTCCAAAAATCAACGCAATTGAATTGTTTGGAATATGGATGATAGACTCTGTTTTGATGAACACATCTCTACAAGCGGGTAAAAGGTTAAGAAATTATGAAATAAAATAATAATAACATAATTAAATAATAATAAACGAAATAAATACTCTACTACAAATGCATTTTACTAAAGGCATTGGTTGTTCACTTTCCTCAGTAAAAATCTTTCATTTATTCTTTTGGCTTGCAAGTTACGTAATCAAAATTCTAAACTGAGGATCCTTCAGAGACTTGGACTTTGTTCTCACTGTACCAGATAGATATTGCACAAGTAAGCGTGGTTGTTCGTGACTTTTCGGCGGCCATTTTGAAAGGCAAGTGGTGCGGTAAGCGGTATAGGGCCTCATGTATTATCCCACTAAGTTTCCTTTCCTGGTCCTTTCTCTTTCTTTCGCAGAGAACCATTTATTCGAGTACGTAGTTAGTTTTAAGCTTTATTGTAGTATACATTGCTGTATATTTTGCCTGGTCTAGAAAAAAAGAGGCGTTCACTCAAATGTGAGCTTATTTGCAAAGAGTATAAGCCTTTTTAAGAAGATGTGAAAATGTAATCTTAACTTTTACAACAGACACAGAATTCACGGAAAATTGAGACTTATTTCATAAAAAGATCATCGCAGTGCCTAAAAGAATTCTTCTACATTGAGTGTAAATTAAAATTACGGTGACTTACAAAAACAATTTTATGGAAATCCGGATGGGTAGGGGGGCCTTTGAACTTGGAAATCTTGAGAGGAGGGGGGCTCAAGCAGTTTTGAAAATTATGGTGCATAGAGGGGGGGAGTTAAAAAAACCGTGCCTTCCGTCGGCCGGGGGGTGTGGATTTTTTCTGGAATAACCCATTGCCCTTTTCGTCGTACAGACTATTCATTGCTCGTAAGTTCATGTCCTCTCAGAGGACTATTTTTTCTCTCTAGCAATGAGGAAATTTCTCTCAATTTTCCTTTATCTATACACGACTCAATCATCGTCAAGGAAAAGAAAAACTTTTAGCAAGGAAATCCTGTTTTGTGTAGAATAAGTCGCCTCCTTGCTTCTTATCTATCTCCAAGAAAGCGAGACTTTAACGCTTTTTGAGCGTTCGTGTTAATTGTAATTGTTACCATTTTAAAATATGTTTTTCACTCAGGTTATTAAAAGATACTTTGACAAATCTTTATTCTTTAATTTGCCCATAACAAAGAAAGTCTTATATAAGTTGAATATATTGGGGACTGTACAAAAAGTATTGTTCAACATTAAAAAATATTAGCGTAAAAAACTACAACTTTTACAAGACTTTACCGTTCCTCCTCGTAAAGGTTCATGCCCAACGCTGAGTTATTCAAAGCGGGTTGTGTTATCATAACCAAGCGTTAGTGCGAAATTTGATTTCAGACATTAAAAAGCAAATTCAGCTGAATTCTTTTTTGTCTACAATCAATGCTACAATTTGATGACTGGTAAATAAAGGACAATAAGTGCACAGACGTGGTCCCAAATTTCTATTTCCTTCTTGTCTATCCTCAGAAAAAACGGTAACATTATATGTTATAAGTAAAAGGAACCTGTTCTATTAAGTGTGGATGCTTTTACATATAAATAACTCAACAGATACTCAGAAATCTAGTAAACCGTTTTACTCACCCGATGAGTTAGAGCAAGGAAGAGCCACAACTTGTCAAAAATTGCTTGTTTCTTACCTACATTTATGTGAATTCCGTTATGATTAATTCATTACTAACAAATCTAATCGCATCTTCAAAACAATTTTGCTAAGAGATCCTCAGACTTAACAAACAATGTAAATGAAAACAGTATTCAATTGAAAGTATCCTGATTAAGAAACCAGATCAATATTATTGTCAATTAGTATTCACCAAATCAGTGGATAGCAAATTTCGAGCGTTTTGATTGGCTCCCGTAACTCGGAATATCCTTGGATATTCAAAGTTTTGGGACGGGATTTAAAATGGCTTTTCGTTTCGCGGCAGTTTCGAAAGATGAAATTTTAGCGGTAAATGAAGCACCTGCACCAACAAATACCAAGCGCTAGATATATACCTCGACGCTTCGCGTCTCGGTATATCCGACCACCACTATTCACCTCCCCTTCGGGGGGTTAGTTGTTTAATATTCATCTAACAACCTCCTTTAATTTCATAATGGTAGAGGCATCAAAAAATGAAATTGAATACCAGTATGATTATTTCATCACGAAACTGAATCAAATATCACCTATAAAAAACTTTTGCTAAGAAAAATTAATAGGCCTCGAAAAGAATGTAAAAAATCCAATTAAACCTACAGATGAAAATTTAAAAATTAACATTTAAATTGCCTGTAACAATTCATTACCAAACCTTATTTCGCGTAAAAACAAGTACGTTGCTTAGAAGCTATTCGTTCAAAAAAGAACGATTTTTGGTAGAAACAAATTATTCTAAAACGTTCATCTAACCACCTTCTTTTTCTTCTTTATAATGGTCTGGTGTAGTATCAAAGAGCCGATGATGAATCAAAAAACTTGAGGAAGTTTTTTATTATTAGATGCAGTTCTAAAAACATGTAAAGAATAATTTTCTACAGAAACTCTTGGATTTTAAACACCTAGGGTACTTCAAATACCTTATTTTCCTAATAAATAGCCCCTTGTTCCATTACTTAATATAGGTACAGTGCAATCATTTGATTATACATGTTATACGGTATCATAAAAGACCGTAAGGTTAAAACGGGTTTCCATGAACGAGAATACCTGTTACTTGCGGTCAGAGGAAAAAATACTCTCAGAAGATCTTGTGCTTTGATTACCGAAAATTTGAAATACCGCCATTACAAATTATCTTAAATCTGTTAAATGCCTTAAGGTTTTTTTATGTAATGATTAATTGTTAAGAAAACTCTTCCAGTACTAGTCATGAGGTCCACATACTCGTAAAAATTGAACAAATTGAACTCTCCGGAGGTGTTCCGATTTGGTTTAATCACTTTCCCCACGTATATTTCCACTGAGACCAAAATGGAATCAACTCAGTCTGCAGTCATATTATCATTCACAGGTTCGTGGGCTTTGTAGAGAAGGTCATTTTCACCGCCGCTGCTGCTTCACGCATCTTAAAGGATTCGACGTTGTTTATGTAAACTTCACGATATAAGCTGGGAATAAGGAACGAGCTAGCAGAGGTTAGGAACGGGAAAAAAAAAAAGAGAAAATGATTAATGGGATTAGCCAGATGAAGTTAAGATTACAGTTAGGGTTTGTTCCCTTCATTTATTTTTTCCTATTCCGTTTATGACGTCCACTGCTTTCCTTCTAGATGTCATCCTTCTTTTTTCTCCGATTAGCGTCCGTCGTTCGACCGACCCAAATTTTTGGCATTTTCAAAAAAGAAAAAAGAGACGACGTAGTCAAACAATTTTTCACTTAAAATAATTCTTTTAATCTGAAAAATGACCATAGTAACAACATAGAGAAAAACAGGAACATATTTTACAGTATGTTGTGTATTTTGTTAATCCAAACTTTGGATTAATATATACCGTATTTATACGACTAAACGCCCAACCTCGAATTAGCGCCCACCTCGAGTAAGCACCCATCCTAAAGGAAGAAAAAGTTATTAAGCGCCCAGCCTCGAATAAGCGCCCACCCCACCCCCACCCCTCCTCCTCCCAATCAAACTCAAACTGAGGCCCCTACTCCCACCCCACCCTTTTGAGTGACAACGATTGAAATTGAAATTGAATAAGTACCAATAAGAGACTTCCCCGAGGAAGGAGTTTTCCTCAGAGTATTTTACAGAAACCTTGCTTTGTTACTTCTTCGCGTTTTCTTATTAGCATTTATTGTTTTGTTGCAAAATAAACATACTACACTTGCTATTTAATAAGCCCACTCTCAAGGTTTAAGAAGCGCCCATTTCTGTAAGAAAATTATATAATTATTCTGTATGTGTAAGATTGATACATCTAAACAGTGCAAAATGAAATTGAAGTTGAAGTTGAAGTTGACGCACGTGTAAAGTGTTTGTTTTGCTTATTAAACCTATTGTTGTTTTCTAGACGTTCTCGTTGCCGTCGTGTCGATGAATCTTTTTAAACGCAACAGCCGTCGTCATCTGATTCTACAACGAGTTTTAGCGAGAATGTCGTAGTGACGACGGAAACCAGGGACCGCGGAGGGGGAGGGGCTGGTAGGGCCGCGGCCCCACCACTTTTTTGCGCCCCCGCCCCCACTTTTTGCGCTAAAAAGAAAAATAATTAAAATAAAAAAAAGACTTGAAACAAGTTCTTTTCCTTCTATATTCCGCTATATTCTCTGCATTTTCTTTAATTTCCAACGCCAGGCATTCTGTGGGGCTCCTGTGCTTTTCGTGGTAATTGTGCCCCTGGGGCCGACTTGCCCCTCACGCCATGCCTTGGCCACCCCCTCGTAACCCAGTCGCTTCGTTCGGTACCCTGCGAGCAGAGGCTACATTTTCGCGGTATGAGCTGGCGTGCGAAAAGTAGCTACTTTTCGCACGCCAGCTTTTACCGCGAAAATGTAGCCTCTGCTCGCAGGGTATTCGTTCGGCAGCGTGTTTTGTACTTCCAGCTCCGGCAGAGTTTTTTATCAGATTTATCAGACGAAGTGAAGAAAATTACTAGCTTTTTCAAGCCAAACGAAGGTGAGTAGTTGTTTTGAGTTGATAAAAGTTTTATATTTTGTCTTTCTCCTTTCGAATCAATGAAATATTCGATGGCAAGAAGAATTACATTACTTGAACAGTGAACGGCCATAGTTAGAAATTTTTCAGATCACTTCAGTGAAGTATTTTCTATACTAAAATTGCAATCGCGTCTTTTCTTGCATTGAATCTGAACTGACCGTGTATGTTGGTTGTTTATTTTTAGAGTTATCTGGGACTTGGTCAAAGTCTGTAAGCTCTGCAGAAAAGACGACAACTACTTGCAGTGAAAATGGTGAGTTTGAGTTTGACCAGTAAACATTTCAATAGCTTGGACGTGATTCAGATCGCAAACACATTTGCTGGACGGAACGAAAATCGTATGAAGAATTTCGGTATCTTCACTAATGCCGACCTATAAAGAGCAACAAATACTGGATAAAGTATGCAAAGTCACGCGACAGAAACAAATCAAATACTATGATTTTATTCCTTTTTTCGATTTTCAATATGAAAAAATTATTTTCAACTGTCAGCCCTCCTATTTTTCACCTTGCTCCGCGGTCCCTGGAAACAAGTTATCAAATGTTGGAAGTGTTATTCATTTTGCGATCGCGAGTGGGCTCAACCTCCTTCGATAAAAATAACCTAGTCAACTTTTCTGGTGAAAAAATAAAACGAAGTTTTCCATTGTGTTTTTTTTTAGAAAACGCGAAAATAACCTCAAATCAAGTCAAATCTCGACCTCCTTGTCGTGCTCATCCTCAAACCTAAAGGTCTCTAGTGTTAAGCGAATGAGTAACAATTTTTTCCACTATACTACCGTAAAATTCCGAAAATAAGCCCCTCCATGTATAAGCCCCTCCAAATATAAGCCCCTTAAACCGGTAACGCAAAAAACCCTCCGTTAGCTTATAACCACTTTACGACGAATGCTTACAGATGACAAGGACAAAAAAAGAACGGAGGACTTACAGTGAGTAACTGACGTACAAGATCAAATGCTGCCACGGTCAGCTCACGTACATTGGTGAGACTAATACACGCGACTGACTGAACACAAACAAGCGACAAGAAATTAATGGTCATGTCAGCAATTACATAAATACTGAACACCATTTACGAACGAAACATCAACTCGACTGGGACTCTGCGACATGCATTACGTATTCTACCTTCTTCTAGACCTATCAACGACTCACTTAAGAAAGCTGGTTAACTAACTTAGAACAAACGCAACTCAATCGTAGTCATGCTCTTCTGGAGTAGAAAAATAAAAAGGGTTGCACAATGACAATAATACCAAAATACGAAATGAATATGGGTGATCTAAGTTTGATACCTTTCTAAAACAAGAGATCCTACAATAGCGGGGGTAATTATAATATTTGAAGAGGTCCGTGCTACGATGAAGACACTGGAGGACCTGACTCGTTCCCAGTCGTCTCTAAGTTGTCACTACTCATTAATTATTTACTAGGGAAGTGCTTGGGTTATGCGCGCGGGGAAGATGGGAAGGCGAGAGGAGTCTCTCCCTTCTCCCTTCTTCCTTCCCGTCATCCCCTTTGTTAAAGAGCCCGTCCTAGTCTTCCACGCCGAATACTAATAATGAGAAACGACTAGGGACTAGTCAGCTGGAGGACCCCTTTCGGGGACGCATTTCCTACAGGGGAAAAGGAAATCTTACTCCAGAAGTCATAAGATGACACGGACACCTATAAGCTAAGGGTAGAGGCCACCAAAATAACGCGTTCAAAGGAAGAGAAGAAAAGTAAAGGAATTGCCTGGAAGACCTGGAGTAAAGTCCGCAGCTGACATGAGGAGATAAGCGTTGGCGAGATTTCCGCAGCGAATCAAAAACGGCAGGCCTAGTGAAAAAGTTTTCTTGTGAAAATGAGTTTTGTTTACATGAGAAATAAAAATCATTTCAATATCAGTGCAGTGCTTTGAAACAGAGGCTTCACACAACCCGGAAATGTGACTGGCTGGGATCTTTATTGAAAACTGGATTGACAGCCGTTTGTTTTGATGAGTTTTATTGATCAACCGCCGGCTATTGACTGATGATTCCTTGACTTCGTGGTGAAAACGTTAGAAATTATAAAAGCGTGCCAACATGAACTAACCATAACCAGTCTCTTCGTCGAACTAATTGCTTAGCCGAAAAAAACTTAAGCTTAGTTTTAAGCATATGGGTGTGAATGAAAAACAATAACCTGTCTTTGTGATGAAAGACACTGACACATGGACTTTTCAGAGAAACACAATTGTTCTAATTCAAGGAGTGTTCAGATAGCCTTTTCAGCCGTCATTTTAGTGTTGTGTGGCACAAAAGCCGGCTTTAACATTCAAAAGTGCTCTATTTAGAAAACAAACCATTAAAAAGATAAGTTTTTCTTACAGTGAAACTTAAGACTATTCTGACACTAGCTTTCCGTACCAACACGAAAGGGTACCTATCCGATATATATGTAACTCTCCACTTTGCAGATCGGCGCGGCTCAGCTTCGCCCCGCGACAGAAATCGCGCCGAAATCACCGTCCTTGTGTGTGAATAGAAGCCCTATTCTGTATCGTTTCAGCTGTGGTTTACGCACCGGCGCAAAAGCTATGCGGTATAGTATGAACAGTTTACAATTTTGATTGCGTAACATGTATGCAAACCAAAAGAATCCAATTCATAATATGGGAGTAGCATCAAAAAGATTAAATTGAATTTCATTAAGATTATATCATTCAGTACTATCAGATCTAATAAAATCTATACAAGAATTTTGCTAACAAGCATCCAGTCTTCAAAAGTATGTAAATTTTTAAAAAAATCGGATTTAACGTACAGTATTTGTGGCAAAAATCAGTTATTATAGGAAATTCGTCCAAAGACCTAATATAATTTTGTTTTCCTACAAAAGTCATCCCAAACAGGAGCAAAAACAATGTCAAAATGATGACTCTGAACACTAACAATTAATTACCAAAACTTCATACCACGTAAAAATAAGTACTACGTTGCTCAGAAACTATTCGGTTCAAAAAAGAACGCGGTTTTGGCAGAAATGAATTATTTTGGAACTTTCAACTAACCACTTCCCTCATTTTTGCTATGGGTAAGAGATGATTTTGAATTTAAATTTCAGTGACACCTCGCTGATGTAACGAAGGGCCAAGGGACTGGCAAAATATGTTCGTTATAACGAGGTTTCGTTATATCGAGGTTATTTTCCGTATATTTTACTATTACTGGGGTAGGGAAAATCGTTCGTTATACCGAGGACTTCGTTATGTAGTGGTTCGTTATATCGAGTTTCCACTTTAGTTAAAGTGAGCCGTCCGGCACTCTGATCGTTCCGTGGCGGCCCACTGTGAACAAGGTATACAGTGTATATGTTTGGTGAAAGAATCCGCTCTCTCATTTCAAAGGGAAGAGCCCTAGGGATTAGGTTGCATATATTCCTTATATGGACTGTCATGTTCACATTGTTTAAATGGTCACGAGACAATAAGGACCTCTCTTTTACCGAAATGGCGAACATATTGGAAAAGGAGAAGTCCTAATGGGACGAGGACGAAAACGTGTGTACAGCCTCCTTACTACATAATCAGTAAAGATGTAATTTATAGATTAGGCAAGTCTAAAAGCCTCATTGGTGTATTCACTTTAATCAGGAGCCGATTTCCCAGCCACCCCCACCCCCCTCCCCCTGCCATTATGCCGACTGTTTTTAATGTTTCTTTGAAAGTTGCAGTCTGGCAAAACTTACGAAATAAACGAGCCGTGTAATACTAGCAAATCCTGTCAGCTTATTTTTGTTGGGCAAGGCGAGAATGAAGCAAAGCTGACTTCAACAGTCTCTACCAGAGTCGCCAAGAGAGATGGCCTAACTTGGTCTTCAGTCTTTTATATGCTATCTCATTTGGGGTCTAGACTTTCAGTCGTTCAGGTCCTATATATGCTTGCCTTATATACTGAGTGCATGGCCAAGGCGGGAGAAATTAACACTGGCAGAGTGACATAATTGCAAACTTTATTCCATCAACAATACAAACTGGGGTGATACACATAAAAAGCATGAGTTTAGACAATTCAGCCGTGGTTTATTAAGTATACTGTGACTGAACACACCTTGGTGAATGGTTACGAAATCTGTGTTAGCGGTGAACTAAACTTTATGCAGTTTGGAACATTAAAGGATTGGTTAACAGCCGAATAACGGACAAGAGGTAAAAATATTGATTGAAGTACAGGAGGCTGTGAATAATCCTATGAAAATCTAAGAAAAAGAAGTAAAAACCCTCCTTTTTTGTTTTGTTTATTTATTATTATTATTTTTTATGTCCTCGACCTGACGGTTCTTCTTTTCTCCCTCTTTGTTGATGCTACATCAATCGGAAATAGCCACAGTTATCTGAGCTGTGTGATGTCAAATAGGATTTAGTGCTGTGTTACAAAATACTTGTTGCACTTGACTGCGTCTTTACTAAAAAGGCGACGGCAAAACCTGTAAAGAGAGGTACAACACGGTAAGCAAAGCCAAAATCTCTAAGTCAAAATAAGCTTCCCGCAGGTATCACTATTTAAGGGATTTCAAATGAATTTCTTTGCAAATTTCCTTCGAAAAGGGAAAGGTAAAGAGGTGCCCAAAAGCTTCTGCTCCACAGCACTTTCTTGGGACACCCTTTGAAAAGTGAATGAAAATAGCGGATTACTCTTATACTGGATCAAACAAGCCTAACTAATCTGTCAGAGACCAACCTCTCAATCGTCCAAACCGTCGCTACGCATAATGTCATCTAAAAGAATCTCGGGATTTGTGAAATCATTGATTTCATTTGTGAAATCATTGACTTCATTGACCTGCAAGTCAAAAGCAAATTCACGTTAAGTTTCCCACTGATAGGATTTTTCTCAATGGCCTCATTTTACCACTACTACCATAATCCTTCAGTGTATCGCTTTCTAGTGCAAATTAAAGCTTTTGTTATCTTAACCTCACTGAGATAACCAAATTTAAACATGAAAGAAAAAACGAAATGAATTCTGGTCCTAGTAGTAAAAAGGCGACATCGTGCAAATGACCAATTGGTCGCAAAAATCCAGCTAACGCTTATTTTCCTTAGTTCTTTTAAATAACGAATATTTGATATTCAGCAGTTCACTTACGAAGGAGTTTAAAGGAGTTGTGTCAAGAAATTTACCAACTTTCATGAAACTGAGGATGAGCCATTACATGTAAGGACTGCGAACCGGTGTAGTTGCTGCTACTTTACAATCCACAACTTTTACCATTATTGTACGTCGGTAACTAGAAATATACGATCATTTAGCCCCTCTGCCCCCCTCCCCCCCCCCATCCCCCACTATTCTTCAGAGTTCCGTTTTACGAGTTAAAAAAGTGACTTAAAGATATGTACACGGAGAGGAAAAAAGTCTAAACAAGGATTTGAGGCCACATGGATTTGAGGTCACATTGTAGGAGTCAAACTCGAAAAAACCCGCATAGAGGGCCGTGCACTAACCGACTATCCTTATTCTTGCTACTTGGTTGTTAATCGTTGAAGTTTAGTGGTTCCTTCACCATTTCAACACTAGTGGCCTCTTTTGATCGAGCTTAGATTCGTGGCAGACCAAAACTCGCAGAACGTAGAGTAATGAAGGGGACATTGAATGGAGTTTAAGCAAAGACGTGTTTAAGCCACGCACGTCAACTGGAAGTGAGCTCCTTTTTCCTTTAATCTGCCACAACGCCGCGCTTCCTTAGTACCTTTAGTCTTATAAAAACGATTTGGTCGAAAATTTGGAGCAAAACCACTGCCCAGGAATGAAAACAGACCACTTCTTGTTCACGTGCATGGCTCAAAAACGTCTTTGCTTACGCTCACTAATAAATAAAAGTTACCTCCTCCTTCCCATCACCCATCTCTCTACCTTATCTCTGGCTGTATAACAGACAACTGTTGGATAAGTCACTTACTTGATACCAAATGTCTTACCGAGTTATCACTCCATTTGGTTAGGTCCATTTCTGGAAGACTGCCACACCTAACTTGTTTGTTTCTCGACTGGTTTTTCTTTCTCATTACCTTGGGCTGAACATACGATATACCACTGTTGTCACAAACGATCCTAGCTAAGCTAACTTTTCTTATTTCCGTCAGCTGTGCAAGGGAAAATCTAACTCCATTTTGATTTGTTTCGTACCAGAAGCGGTCACCTTTTCTTAAATTCCTGAAATCAGTGAAAATGTGATATCCTTAGTCTATACCACTGAGCCAAAACTTCCGGAAATTAATATTCCCAATCAAAGGCTAGGTTAATGCCAAGATCATTATTCTGAAGATCTAACCAAATTTGAGGATCATATGTTGAGGTATTCATATTTGTCCAAACATAATGCCACTAAATGGTTGCTAATTGCCTCTCTCTGCGATGAGCTGGTAGATCACTTGCCATTATGCTCAAAAACTTCCAAAGTCTCTCAAAAATGGCTAAGAATGTTTACGAAAGGGAAATTTGCAGCCGATTTGGTGCCAGAAGCCTCCATTTTTGCATCCTTTCTTTCTTGCGCCGCCACCCCTCCATCCCCCCCCCACCCGCGTCACCCACCCCCGCCATCTTGTCGCCACCCCGCCACTCCCGTAACCTCCGCCACCTCGCCACCACCCCTCTCTCCAGAAGTACGCGCGCCTGTTTTATTTTCTTTTCTCAAGCGCAAATCACTCTACGTACAAAAAGAGGGGCTGCCCATAGTCTAAGCTTACCCGAATCCTTCTGCTAAAATGTGAGAGAAGGTAGGCCCCACATGTGAGCCATAGGTGGGATTTTCCAAAAGTAGTCCTCCAACGTATAAATCAACTTTGCTCAAATCTGAGCCATATAACCCTTTCAGCATGTTCTCTAAGTCAGCCGGGATTGTGAAATTGTTAACGTCGAAGTGCCTGTTGAAATCACCAAAGGCGGGGAGGCCATGATCCCTTCCACGCTGTATGTTTATAGCAACAAGATCAGCGATCTGGTTTGGTCCAGGCTTTAGCTTCTCACTTACAGCCCATGAGAAGAACCTTCGAATTAAAGGCAACCAGTGAAAGTTTTAATTGAATATGGTCTTCTGGATTCGTGCTATTCTGAATAGGACTGTTAGAATGTTAGCATTCGTTCGACTGGCTCCACCAAGAGAGCGGGAATAATCGAACAGAGAGAGAATCTTAGGGCGTTGGCCGGGATATGTGAATTTCACTTAAGTTATTTTTAGAGCTTCTGATTAAACGAAAGTCTAATTCCTGGGACGTCCACACATTGTAAATGATTGTTCGAAACTTCATCAACTTTACATGCTACTATCTCAGCGCAAAACAATGCAGAATATTGAAATGGCGATTGTTGAGTTCTCTCTTGACAACACTGATTACAAGTTTGCGGACCTCTACGAAAACAGAAATTCCGATTCATTTCAAGCGATTAATTGGCCTAAAAATAACTTTGATGAAATTCATAGGGCTAGATGGACTTTGCGTTTTCCGGCTCTCACTCGGTCCATTATTCTGTCTTGGTTGACAATTAATTAATTAATTAATTAATTAGCGTGATTAATTAATTAGCGTGTTATTCGCGAATGAGAACATTCATAAGCGCCACCCTCAAAAGAGTACCGCAAAGAAAATAGAAAAATTTAGTGCCGCGATGGTCCCTCTTTTCAGGGGGGGCACCCTGATTCATGGGACAAAGGTTTTGTGGCCGGAAAAAGAAAGTTGACGTAATAATTGTATCAGCACTGATGAGGGAACACCTGTTATGGTCCCGAGAGTGTTGTCTGAGTGAAAGCTCTCAGTATTCCTTAGAAGTATTTTTCTTCGCTTTGAATAAATTCTGGTTCAGTATAGAGAGGACGTCTGTCAAAGGCGCCTGGCTTAAGTAATAAAATCCACAAACCGCTGATTTGATTAAGATCTTTTTCCTTCCACAAGAAGACATCATTGACGGGACACATTGTATAAGCAACTTAAATTATCTCAGCCCAAATTAAAGGCGTACAGCACTCTAATCGAACATAGGTATGCCTCCCCTCTCTCAGTTTTAATCCCCGTGAGTAGACTATTAACGGAGATACCCTTCTAAAAACAGTACGTTTACTTCACCTTAAACCAAAAATGAACTCTACAATGCCCAGCCTCTGTAGCTAGCAGGATTAGCTGGCAAGCTCTGCGGATTTTTGGCGGCGGAGCCCGAAGTTCCTCCGCCAGGAAAGTACTCCGGACATAACAATCCCACCCTCTACGCAGGCTATACAATACCTGTCAACTTCCCTAGAAGGTTGATTTAGTAGGCCTCGTAAAATTGCATCAACACCGTCCTCAGCGTACAGTGGAGCAGGGTTATGAAAATCAGCTGTGGGTATGTTGGGTTTGTAGAAGTTTCCAACCGCGCTGTGTCCGTATCTTAAGGCTGCCGTTGCGAAGCTGTTCGCGATGGATGGATCAACGGATACATCGTAGCCGCCGTAGAAACCATTTGATTCCAGTACAAGATCATATTGTTTCCGCTAATTGGTTGGAGAAAACAACATCATAGATGTAGTTCAATATATGGCCTGTCTGAGTACCCAGGGTGCCAGACATTTTTCATGCGCGGTTTCCGGTTGGGGTGAAATCTAATTGTGTAACCCCCGCAAAAAGCGGCCGCACCGCTCGTAGCTTCGATCGAAGAAGTATCGGCCTGCGGCCGACCCCGAATGATCTCCGGGCAACTCAATCGCCGCACGCGAGAACAAACCACTGGTACCCAGGCTACTGTGTGGCAGGCGTCGAAAGAAGTGGGCCAGGCTCCTGAGTGGGCGCTTTA
This sequence comes from Porites lutea, assembly GCF_958299795.1. Classification (NCBI taxonomy): domain Eukaryota; kingdom Metazoa; phylum Cnidaria; class Anthozoa; order Scleractinia; family Poritidae; genus Porites; species Porites lutea. The sequence goes on from NC_133211.1 coordinate 17,666,645, forward strand.
ATTTTTTCACTATTCCCCCTTCCCCCAGTCCCCATTTATGGTGGCACGGTGCACTGGAGGTGTACGAGAGGCGGGAGAGGAAAGGGCAGGAAGTGGTAGTACTAAAAGGGCGAGAAGCCGGATAAAAAGGGGGAAAGTACTCAACAATGCTTTATATTTTGCACTCGAAAAGGAGCTAAAGGGAGGAATCCGGGAAAGATGGGGCGGGAACCGGAAATGCAAGGCCTTTAAAAGAATTACAAGAGGCGGGAGGTTTAGACCCCCTGTCTCCCTGCCTTCTTCGACGTAAATGAGGCCTCTATGAAAAATATCAAGCAATTCAATAAGCATACTGACCACTTCTTCACTCAAGAGGGCTGGCAGATACTCGTTGTAAGTAATGTGCTGCATCATAGCACCGATGATTTTTCGCGTTTCTTGGAAGACTTTCTCTCCCTTCCATCCCGTGTTTATTTGTTTTAACTTCCTGGCGATTCTGTTATGTTCTCGTACCCAGATAGTATGAAGGACATTCAAGGCTACAAGAGAATTGCAATTATGACGTGAGATTTGTTTATAGAAACCTTGCGGTTCAGTGTCACAAATCGACTCCATGCAAGCTAACGTCAAGAACATTATTTCAGAATACAAAGCAGCATGTATTGCCTAATGGAGAATGGTCTTTTACTCGAGGCCAGGTCTTCTGCCGGAATGGGCTCCATATAAATAGACCAATGAAAGGCAGGCCAGGAGGCGCTGGAGACTAACGGTACAGTAAAACGAACAACAAAAATCAATGTGCAAATTGTCTTGCGACATTGCAGCAAAAAGAGTTGAAAAGCGATGTTGCGCGTCTTACCACTAATTGGAATCAAACTGTCTAGCAACAAATCAGATTGCTGCCGATTGCGAAAAGTTGTTGCAGAAAGTAGAGAGTAGTTCTTTTTGCAACAAAACCTGCGTTTGTTGCAAAGGGTCCAGAGGAGTTTCGTGTGAATAAATGAATTACTTAGTTAGTCTCACCTTGAAAAATGTCTATAGCTGTCGCTTAGCACGATTAATTAGCCCAATGGGATCTTTATGAATCTACTGTAAACGATTTCTTCGCTTCTCATCTGACCCAGATCGACTTCGTTGTTCGCCATTTTGAAAATCAATAACCGCAAGCCATATCCTCGCTGGTGCACGGCACGTCGCCCGAAGGGCGACCGAGGCACGAAGTGCCAAGTAAAAAATATTATACTGTAAGCCGATCTTGCGAGCCCTCAGTCTCTTGGTTTGCGGTCTATAGAATGTGTAACGAAACTGTAACGGGATCAAAATAACCCATTTTTCAGAGGTTTTCGACGGCTTTTGATGTTCTAACGACACACACATCTCCTCTGGACCCTGTGTTTGTTGCGCGTTTTATCGGCCCGAGGAGAACTTGTTTCACAGCAAGTGACGTAAATTCCATGTATGGCGTGACTTCCGCGTAATTTCAGTTATCCAATCAGAAGACAGTATTCAAGCAACTTGCAACAATCTGATTTGTTGCGAGACAGATTTGAACGTGTTTGGTAAAACTCGCAACATGCGCTTTTGAAAACTCGTTTTGCAGCAATGTTGCAAAACAAGTTGGACGCTTTTGTCGCCCGTTTTACTGTAACTTCATCCTCGGAGGTCCAGGGGCAGTTAGTCGGGTCGATAAAATGTTCGTGGTGAAAGTTTTCTGTAAGATCGAGACGAACATTTTATCGACCCGACTAACTGCCCCTGGGTCTCCGAGGATGCTGTAACTTACACTCCCTGCGTACTAAGTTCTCGTTCACTGATTACAGTGAGTAGCGTGTTTTCTTTTATATCCCCGTCGAAGAGACAAGGAATGAATAAGACAAGGCCAGTGACTTACCATCACTTGTCAAATAACACATTAAAACTAAGAGAGACGAAGAAGTATGTTAATTAAAGCTAAGATGATCATAGTGGGACCCACGAACCCAGACTCATCGTTTATTTGAACAGCGCTAATGAACTCTACCAATCTCGCGTCGCCATTTTGAATTTTGTGGTGGGGACATCCTCTTCGGTTTCCGATTTTGTCTGTAGTAGTTTGGAAAAGGTTTAGTATATAGCGGCTGATATAGCCGTTGCATAGCTTCTTTATATAGGTCAAACACTTGCCTTCAGGCTAAATAAGACTTGCTGGAAATTTAGACACATACAGCTGGCTGGGTAGTAAACTTTACCTGGAATGACATTATTTCGCCGAAAGTCGCCTGTATAAAAGCAAGGCATAGCACCAGGATTTGGTGAGCGACAGAAAGGCTTTTTTTCGTGCGCTGGTGGCAAAAGATCATTGTTTTCCTGCCAAAGTTCACCTAGCAGATCTTCGGCGCGAGTTATTCTGACTTCATCATCGTTGTTGCCGTAAATATGCGAGGCGTCTATGAAAGTCGTGGCTATATTAACTTGCTCTTGGCTGGCGTTTGCGGTTAGGCATCTTGTTGCGCGTTTCAGTTGAATGCACTTTATTGCACTGAAAATAACGTCACTCGCCACGTCAATTCCGAAGCATTCTGTACCAGGGTTAAAGCAGTCGTGGCAATTGGAAGAACTTGGTTTGTGCCACGTCAGTGTCATATCATGAGTTACGAACTGGCCAAACACGGCTGCCATGTCAGTAAGCGAAGCAGATTCTGGGGACTCCTCTGCCGGATCAGATGGTGGTGCATTCTGGGGAAACAGCTCTCTGCTGACGGATCTTGCGTTTGGGAGCACATTCATATTAACCTGGAAGAAAACGGCGCAAGGCGTGCTAAGCATTTGCAAATCTATGAAATCATTTTCAAAGCCGTAGAAGAACGACTAGGCGACTATAACGACACCCGACTACAATCGGAACAGAATTTGGGCTTGGGCCGGAATGGGATTTGTAACCCTCCTGTCCCCAACCTCCCTTTCCAACAATCCAGCTCTTTGTGCTCAAGCGGACACAAATCTATTACTGTTTTAAACACGGTTTAGCGGGGCGCCCGGGCATGAGTAAAAGGTACCGTAAAAATCTTCTTTACAAAGGATAGCACAAAGCCATAGGACCTCATAATAACCCGGAGCAAGCGACTTCACCAACCAGTTCATTTTTAGAACTTTTTTGACGCGCATTACAAATGTAAGAGTCCCACAAACCAGTTAAAAACCCTAAAGACCGAAAAATGGTATCTTTGACATTTTAAACACGTTTTATAGTTTTCCTTTTTGATATTTTATACTTCGATTGCACTCATAGACGGAGTGGAGCCTCCATTTTCGAGGAAAAAAATGCTCTAGACTGGTATCTAAAATTAAACCAGTCGGTGAAAACGCCGCTGCACAGGCCTAGTATGCGAGCCGCTCACTCGCTCCGGGTTATGGGCTGCTGACAGCCATTATTCATGTTTTCTTGATTATCAAACAATTGTATCTTACCTCTCTCTTGGGTATCAGTCTCCTGAATGGAGTCATTGCTGCACCCCATGATGGCTTATTTACATTATTACAGGCACCCGTGATGTGTCTATATTCCGATGGAATGCTTGAACAATTAACTTGCGATACAATACTTCCACAAGCGTCCAACGATGACGGCGGAAGAGGAACAGAGAACGCTGAGCATGACTTCGTCAACATCAGACCAACTGCTACCACCAGTAACACCGACATCATCTGTGAGCGACAAACAATAGAGACCTTGATTCTAAGACGAGGACAACTACTATGACGAGACTTTCTTAACACTCCGTGGTGGATGCACGTAGCTCAGCGTCATTAGGAAAATTTATTTCCAACGACACAACAGCAACGAGAACGTCGCTTAAAAAGTAAATTTGCGTTCTTTCAGTCTTTATCGCGATTATTCCTACTTACTTGCTTTGTCAAATGTACGCGAAACCTCCTCAATTTGTTTTTTAAAGGACCATATTCAGGTTCAGAGTGCGAAATGAAAATTCGTCGTTGGTTGTTTAAGTTCTCCATAAAACACGAAATTAGGCATTTTCAAGACGCAATCGTGAAAAACGGCAAAGAAATGTACAAAAAAAGCGAAAGTTGTTGTTTTGCTTATCAAACCTATTGTTGTTTTTTAGACGTTCTCGTTGCCGTAGTGTCGCTAAATCTTTTAAAACGCAATAGCCGTCGTCATCTGATTCTACAACGAGTTTTCGTAGTGACGACGGAAACAAGTTATCAAATGTTAGAAGTGTTATTCATTTTGCGATCGCGAGTGGGCTTAACCTCCTTCTATAAAAATAACCCAGTTAACTTTCTGGTGAAAAAATAAAACGAAGTTTTCCATTGCGTTTTTTCTTAAAAAAACGCTAAATAACTTCAAATCAAGTCAAATCTCGACCTCGTTGTCGTCCTCATCCTCAAACCTAAAGGTCTCTAGTGTTAAGCGAAATAGTAACAATTTTTTTTTACTATTATATAAATACACTTTGGACACAAACCGATAACCCCTTTACGACGAATGCTTACAGATGGCAAGGACAAAGAAAGAACTGAGGACATGCAGCGAGTAACTAATGTACAGGATCAAATGCTGCGACGGCAAGCTCACTTACACGCGACTGACTGAACACAAACAAGCGACAAGAAATGGAGATTTCAGCAGTCACATTGCTGAACACCATGTACAGACGAAACATCAAATCGGCAGGGACTCTGCGACATGCATATATGTTTTCTACCTCCTGACTCACTTTAGAAAGCTGGTTTACTAACTTAGAACAAACGCCACTCAATCGTTGTCAACAGTTACCGGCACCGTACAAACGATATATGTTTTCTACCTCCTGACTCACTTTAGAAAGCTGGTTTACTAACTTAGAACAAACGCCACTCAATCGTTGTCAACAGTTACCGGCACCGTACAAACGATATATTCAGTTGACAGACTCATGCAAAACTTACGACGATGGAATGACTGGAGAACCGAAAATTTGACGAACAATATTAAAACACTGACTGAATATTTTTTTTTCCCTGCATGCGTATGCTCTTGTGGATTAGAAAACAAAAAAGAGGGGTATACTAACAATAATACCAAAATACGAAATAAATAAGAGTGATCTAAGGAAAAGTTTGATACCTTTCTAAAACAAGAGACCCTACAATAGAGGGACAAGAAGAGAGACTGGGAACAAGGTAGGGGGTAAACAGTGGCGGAGCAAGAGGAGGGGCCCGGGGGGTCCGTCCCCTTATTTTTAGACAAAACTGAGGCCCGAACGGCCGAAGTTTTTTGGAGACCGCCCCCCACCCCCTTTCTAAGGGTCTGGATGACCAGGCCCCCCTTATCACAAGGTCTGCAGTGGATCCGGCACTTTAAAATTTAAAGAGGTCCGTGCCTTGCTACGATGAAGATACTGAAGGACCCCTTTTGAGGACGCATTTCGACAGGGGAAGAGGGAATCTTACTGATACCTAAGGGTAGAGACCCACCAAAACATATCGCGTTCAAATGCAGAGAAGAAAAGTAAAGGAATTGGTTGGAAGACCCGGAATTAAGTCCGCAACGGGGTAAAGCCGGATCAGAGCTGATATGAGGAGATAAGCGTTGGCGCTTTCTGTGCTGGTTAGCGCTTAGAAGATAAGAGAAAGTAATAAGACGGTAAAAAAAAAATCTAAGAAGATTTGTTTTCCCACGTTAGTCTAAACAGCTTCTTACATAGATAGTAATTAGCACAAATGTAGGCTATGTAGGTTCTTAAGGTTCTTATTTTCCGAAAAAAAAATACAGAGTAACTAAGAGTATTAAGTGGTATTCACCTCATTCCTTATAATTATAAAACCTTCATACCATTACATTTCATTGGAGTGATAAGGCATCTAATGTCTCCCAAGAGTGTTCTGAATGTTGACTTATCTTATTTGCCCAAGTGTACAGATTTTTTAAATATATAGTTTAAAAACTAAGACTCTGTTTCAAATTTTAGGCTAAACAGGTTCTTGTGTTCTTGTAGGGCCTTACTGGCAAATTTAAGCCCTACAGGTTCTTCAAAGATTAAGCTAGGTTCTTAGTTGCGGGTTTTTACTGTATTAATATCACAATTTAAGACTCACCTAACCTCCGCGCTTTCCCTCAGAACTGGACCGAGCCTCTGTTACACAGTTAAAAACCAACAGACTTGCACTGCTTTGTGCCCTTTTAGTTCTCTCTATCTCAAACATCTATATATAACATCTTTTAAGGTCTTTAAGACATTTCACACATGATTAGCACAGTCATTAAACTGTTTACTGTTGTGGATCAGAGAAACTTAACTCTTTTACTGGACAGTCATTAGCAACTGGAGTTGCTTATCATGTGCTGGACAGGAAACATAAAAAATGGAACGCAGATCAACAAACAAAACAAAAAAGCAATTATTTTCAATGTATGAGCAGAACACATGCGCAGTAACAGAACGTCTATTTAAGCGGAACACCCTCGTAAACGAACGGCTTTACGTATAGCCGCCTTAACAAAGCCCCGTTTAATAAAGCACAAAAACTTTGTATTTCTACTGTCCACTAATGAAATGGCCATTCCCTACAGGCGGATGAGGATATTTTCGGGGATTGATTCTTCTCTACTTTTTTGTGTGATCTGTGATTTCCGTAGGCATACACCGCACTAGGCTTTTACCGCCATGATTAGAACTGTTACGTACATTGAAAAGGACAAAAGAGCAATCAGTCATTTAGGCTACCTTCACACGGCACCGGACTAATTTTCGACTAGTTGAAAATTGGTGCGTTTAGGTGTACCGTTCTCACAGAACTACGCTAACCGTACGAAAATTTAGACGCCTAGCCATTCCGGTGCCGTGTGGGGTCATCCTCAGTGTAAAAACCAGTGTGAAGTTTTTCTCATGGTGCAGTCACCTTCAGTTACGGACACTTTTTATTTCGCGATGATGTCAGCAGAGGCTCGACTGATGTATGGCCATTCAAACAGTCATTTCATTCGTCTCGGTTCATCAGTGGATAAGACGTGTGTTTTCTTCACCGCCTCCTCCAAATGACCTTCCACTTTCCTTGACTATATAGTTTAAGGGTCTTCGTTTTGTTTCTTTCGTTTTCTGCGCCCTCACCTTTACTGAGCCAGATTATGAAAGTGCATATTTGAATAAAAGCGGCTATGAGTACAGGCTCATAGCCATTTCCTTCAAACCTAGTACTGTTCATTTGACCCGGTAAACAGAGCTCAGGCAAGCCACCATATCTTAGCTCTTTTTCAGAACATTGGGACCGGTAAGGGCATAAAGCCAAATAAGACATATAACTGATGAGGCTATAACAGGTGACCCAAGCCCTTCCCCGAACTTTCAACGTAAATTTATAACTTTGGTCGCTGACTTAAAATATTATAGCTAGCATAACTAAAGGCTTTGTTGCCAATGATAGCATCGACCGTTAAAAGTGGAATCGCTTGTTTACGAGAGGGACATAGACCTCGGTTATATATAGTTTTTCGATTATAGTAAAAGTTGTCGAAAAAGTTTTAAAAAGGAAAAGAAAAACAAATTATCGAGTTCAGTTTGAGGGTTCTAAGACCAACAAAACAGTTTTTTAGGGCACACATTTAGGCCGATATTCTTTGGCAAAATGGCGCCTCCAACAAGTAATATTCATTAACGTAAAAAATCTTGCCTCGTCATAGAAAACAGGCGTAATTGTTTTTATTTACCGCATCTTTTCACTTGAACTGAAATTACTTATATTATTTTCCTGTACTCTTTAACTAACTGAAGGAAATCGTTAACATGTTCAGGCTCCACTTTTCGCCGCGGCGCAAATTGAAGACATTTTTAGTTTATTAACACATAGCAAAACAAGCTCCCCGAAATCATCCAAACCAACAACGACAAACAAGAAAAACAAAACCCTTAAAAGGAACTTTACCTTCTAGACCTTCCCAGCTGGTGCAGGAGGATTACTCAGGCGTTACGATATTCTAACATTCGCCGCGATCAAGAGAGCATATGCTGTCTTGCCGTAACATAATCAAAACAAAATTTTGTGGATGATCAAACTTTCTGGTTATGCAACAAATTACGGCGAAGATCCAGAATGCCTTAGTGCTTGGCTTGATTCGTGGCTCAGTAACTCTCTTAGTCCAAAATATAACAAAAAAAAGCTGCATGGTAACTAAATTGCGAATTGCCGCTGAAAATAGGGTTACCAAGCTTGTTTATGTGTTTATTACATGTGATATATTTTAAACAAACTCCTACCTAGTCGATGCTTATTTATTCATTCTGTCCATTCGTATTGAAATCTAGGAAGGTACTTTAAAAAAAAATGCGTGCAAAGGCGCTTGGGAACTTCAGTCTTCCCTTGATGCAACGAGGACTAGCAAATTTTGCCATCATTCACAGCACGGACAAGAGAAGACCCTGCACCTCAAACAAACATTAAGGGTGTCTTCTCTGCAGTTAAGGTAACGCTGTTACCATGGTACCATGCTATGATAAGAACTTGCGCAATTGGACTGTTGCCTTTAAGGAATTCCAAAAACACTGGCGGAATTACAATCTAGAAGTAACAACACAAAAATGCTTTTATCCGTTAGCTAAAAAAACCCCGCTAAATAACGGCAAATCAAGACGGGATACAGTGTTGCACTTTATCTTTTGTGATTAGGAAATTCAAGTGTTTTTCGGGAAATAAATTGATCTAAATTTTGCGATTCTTAGAGATTGTATTTCCAATTCATGCGTTTGTTCGAGTCAAAGTACGGGGCAAACATCAGCTTCGTGTTTTTTGAGGCGTCGAAGTCGGCTTTCCGTGTGACAATCAACATCTTAGAAAATTATAACCCGCAAAAAGAAAGTATGGTCACGCGGTATTAATAAAATCATCTCTTGAGGTAAATAAGACACAGAAAAGACTTCTCCTTTTCTTACAGTCTCTTAGTATTCGTATGAATTCAACTCAATCGGGCAGTTTCTTTAGCTACCAGTTGATACAGTTTATACAGCGACATACAGTATTATTGACAGCGACATACAGTATTATTGACTGTTTAATAACAAAGCGTAAAACAAATGCCAAGTTAATTTTTGCATCTCGACAACAAGCAGCTGAATTGCAAATCAAGCCGTCTTTATGTGCTGTTCGTTGGAAATTCGATTGCTTTTTTCAGTGCCTCATTTTCACACCATTAGTGCAGTTTCGAGGTGCAAACTCCTTTTATGAATTTTTTCTCATGCACTTCGCCTTATTTTGAAAAGCCGGAAAATGTATTTTGCGATGGAACTTTATAACTCAAATAACTGAGCGGATGATGTTGGACGCGCTGCGTTCGAAAATAAATTTTACAATAACTGAGCGATTTCTCGCGCTCCGTGAGAGCTATGGTCGATTAGAGTACAGACCGATGTCGATTTGTTAAGTGTCGTGTTGTTTATAAATTTTCACTTATCTCCTGCTATCAGAGAAAGGAACAAACGTCATAAAAGACAAAAGAAATCTCAGCTCAAATGTATAAATATACCATTACTGATGGAAGAATTTCAGTTTTTCAGATATCCCTATTGGCAGGCTACTAAAAATATCAAATCAAAGCTTTAATCTGAGAGCCACAGGCAGTGTTATGTTTACAGCAGATGCAATAGAAGGTTTACATAAAAATTAATGATATTTTCACGCAAACAAGTATCCAACAAAAATACTAAAACAATGCTAAAATTTATTCTCTGTAAATAAGCGGATGTGCTGATGTGATGTTGTTGTGAATATGTATTTTGTGTACTTTATAATTTTTGTTGAGCAAATTAATTACTGGCGGCAGAGAACTGGAGAGTCGTCTACGCCGTTGATGGTTTTTCTTCTATTTTGTTTTTAAAAATTAAATTATCACACATCTCAATTATCTTAAACTATGACGTGTGGCTAGGGCCTCGGCAAGAGGCCTTTTTTTTATTTATCGGAAGGAAATACTGTAGTTGAAAAACACTTAAGGTTTTATTGAACGTTAAACCGTAAAATAGTTTCTCAGTCTGTTGCCAGCTCTTCTCGCTCGGGATCAACTTCAAACACTTTTTTTCCAGATACTGAGGTAAGTGTTATTGCTGTTGTTTTTTAAGAAAACAATGTACACGATATATATATATCTGTGTGGATTTCATACAAGGTGCTTGTACTGACACTGGACGAAAAAACGGATTTGCCTAAGTTTGCTAGTTGAGCAAATCTATTGTAAATTTAGGGTACTAATGTTGCTACTTATTTGTTCTTGGTGCAAATTTTGTTCAAAAGTGAAAGTTTACTTTTCTGCAAGGGTGGCGTAAATGTGGAGTAAATATCAAGTTTACACATATTTTGTTTCACTTTTGCTCCTAATAGTAGATTTGGTGTTTAGATTCAAATTTGCCGCCATTTTGTTCTCTGTGTAAAAATCGAAGGTCAAAAATGAATGTTTGCTTGATATTTTCTGGCATAGCAAAGTTACTGTGTAAATGTATGGTTACTAGAGGCGTAAATTTAAGCAAAATATGATCAAAGAACTATCTTTACGACCACTTTAACCAACGTGCAACGTTTGCACATTCACCAAACTTCACAGTGTTATTTTACGCAAGTTTTGATTTTCCATTGCCCCGTTTCAATCACCATCACATTCTTCTCAAAGTTTATCATATTACTTGCTGCAGCTGGTTATTTCGCGTAAGGCCATCCCCCCTTTTTTTTCGTTTAGCGTCGAATGCGTTTCCTGATATTGGGTCGGTGGCTCGGAAAAAAACAAAATATCACAAGACGTCTCGGAATAGGAGGCCCTGGTACCCCAGGATGACGTAAAACGTTACCATTTACAATTTGGTGAACAAAATGCACAATATGTGAAAGGTTTGAACCCAGGAGTCATTTCAATAGTAGACCGCTGTGTTTGATCGTCCGGGTGAATGTAGATCAGCCGCCATGTTTGTTGTTTCCCAGGCTTCCACGTGACTTTGGCACATGCGCGGTTTGATTTACATTGTCACGTGCGGCTTTTGAACCAATAGAATAGTGTAAAATAAACTTTCGTTGAATAGTTCAAATTCACGCGGACTTCACGAGCAATACAGCCTTACAAACGAGTAGTTTTGTTATAAGCCTGTTTTTCTATGAAGCTGTTCTATTACGATTTATAGCTTTGTTATTTTTGAGAGAAAGTGATCAGTTGCGATATTCTTCACATAAGCCTGTTTCCAAGTCATCAACTCAGCTGGATTGCAGAAAGGTATGTTCTTCTTGATATCGTGGTTCGTTTACTTACTTTGGTTTTCTAATAACTTTGCGTAAGCTTAAAACCTCAAAGATAAATCTTAAAATTTAAGATGCATGCACAGATATGCCATTGATTGATTCCTTTATGCTTATTGCAGAAATAACTGTACTCTTTTGTTGCGCATCGTCTTCATTAATGGAATAATCTTAATCTTAATCGCGGCCTCGGTAAATATCCAACACTAGCCACCTCCACTTCGGTGAATAATTGTTCTCGAGCCAGATCTTGAGCTGTGCAGGCAAACATTTCTCTTACACCAATATAAGTCGGTGATGTGACCTGAGCATGTCCATAATTCAGTAATTTGGCTTGTTGTACAGCTGAGTTTATCTGTTAGATCTTTTGGGTTACTGTACTTTTCAGGTGACAGCACTTGACAAAGTGGTGGTCACTATAATTTATTATTTAATATTCTACTACATTTCAAATGACAAATGATTTTCCTTTTGAAATTTTTACAGTCAAAAACTCATATTTTACATCTATACATAATTATGGTTCAGTGATATTGTGAAATCTTAATTTTGGTTCATTTTGCAAGTGACGGCATAAGTTTGCCAGATCTTGAAGGATATGTGTCATTCTGAGTGACCACCGTATTATTGTTCCACATTTAAATGAAAAAGGATTCTTATTTCATAAATTGTAGCATCCAAAACTCTTATGGTTTGTACATATGGTTCAGTGATACTGTGAGATCTTAATTTTGGTTCATTTTGCGAGTGACGGTGTATGCCAGATCTTGAAGCCTATGTGTCATTCTGAGTGACCACCGTATTATTGTTCCACATTTAAATGACGAGTGATTCTTCTTTCATAAATTGTACCATCCAAAACTCTTATGGTTTATGCATATGGTTCAGTGATATTGTGAGATCTTAATTTTGGTTCATTTTGCGAGTGACGGCATATGCCAGATCTTGAAGCCTATGTGTCATTCTGAGTGGCCATGGTATTTTTGTTCCACATTTAAATGACAATTGATTCTTCTTTGATAAATTGTACCATCCAAAACTCTTATGGTTTATACATATGGTTCAGTGATATTGTGAGATCTTAATTTTGGTTCATTTTGCGAGTGACGGAATATGCCAGATCTTGAAGCCTATGTGTCATTCTGAGTGACCACGGTATTATTGTTCCACATTGAAATGACAAGTGATTCTTCTTTCATAAATTGTACCATCCAAAACTCTTATGGTTTATACATATGGTTCAGTGATATTGTGAGATCTTAATTTTCGTTCATTTAGCGAGTGACGGTGTATGCCAGATCTTGAAGCCTATGTGTCATTCTGAGTGACCACCATATTATAGTTCCACATTGAAATGACAAGTGATTCTTCTTTCATAAATTGTACCATCCAAAACTCTTATGGTTTATACATATGGTTCAGTGATATTGTGAGATCTTAATTTTCATTCATTTTGCGATTGACGGCATATGCCGGATCGTGAAGCCTATGTGTCATTCTGAGTGACCACCATATTATTGTTCCACATTGAAATGACAAGTGATTCTTCTTTCATAAATAATATTATACCATCCAAAACTCTTATGGTTTATACATATGTTCATTTTGCGAATGACGGCACTTGCCAGATCTTGAAGCATAAGTGTCCAGGGGTTTCAATAAGCACCGACGACCGACGAAACGCGTCGGCTACATTGCTCAGAGAAGTTGGCTACTTTTTCCCCCGAAGAAGAAGCCACTAGTTTGAATAATGTCATGGGCAAAAAACGCGGAAGTGTATGTAACTTATAGTGTAATTATCATTGTTCATTGCTTGCAGGAGTTAATTGTGTGGCTAATAAATCAAAATTTAACTAAAACCCAAATCTTCTTGAATAGAAAACTCGCTCTTTTATACTCAGTTTAGTCCCTTATGGGACTCTTATGGTTTATACATATGGTTCAGTGATATTGTGAGATCTTAATTTTCGTTCATTTTGCGAGTGACGGCACTTGCCAGATCTTGAAGCCTATGTGTCATTCTGAGTGACCACCATATTATTGTTCCACATTGAAATGACAAGTGATTCTTCTTTCATAAATAATATTATACCATCCAAAACTCTTATGGTTTATACATATGTTCATTTTGCGAATGACGGCACTTGCCAGATCTTGAAGCATAAGTGTCCAGGGGTTTCAATAAGCACCGACGACCGACGAAACGTGTCGGCTACATTGCTCAGAGAAGTTGGCTACTTTTTCCCCCGAAGAAGAAGCCACTAGTTTGAATAATGTCATGGGCAAAAAACGCAGAAGTGTATGTAACTTATAGTGTAATTATCATTGTTCATTGCTTTCAGGAGTTAATTGTGTGGCTAATAAATCAAAATTTGACTAAAACCCAAATCTTCTTGAATAGAAAACTCGCTCTTTTATACTCAGTTTAGTCCCCTTAACGCTGGAAATCGCTTATTAGGGCTTTGCAATTTAAGATTTTCTGAGGGAGCATTCCCCCAGGCACCCCTTGAAAATGTGGACTGTTGATACAGTCGGTTACTCTATTCAAATCTGCTGATTACTTCAATTTTTATTGAAACCCCTGAGTGTCATTCCAAGTGACCACTGTATTAGTGTTCCACATGTTAAATGACAATACCTCATTATTTATACCTTTTTGTACAGCTCAATGATGTTGAGGGATCTTTGTTAGTTCATTTTGCGAGTAAATGCTTTTGCTTTATCGTGCCAGATAACCACAATTAATTAATTATTGTTCTAAGCAACATGTGGGTTGCCTCAATAACGTTTCTCAGGTTCTGACCGGTTTTACGGTTTATGTGTACAGTTGAGTCATGGCTGTGCTCTATTAGAGCCTGGTGACCTGTGAGACACTATCAGTTCTGCTCTTGAATAACAGGGGAATAAATTTTTTTCAGTTTTTATTTACACTTAAAAGAGTGTTAATGAAACAAATGCAGATTCAACTGAAAGAGGCATTTCTGCTCTCTACTTTAACACCTGTTCCAAAAAACATATATATTTAATGAAAAAGTTAGTAGGAATAAAATGCAGGGAGAAATTTTTCTCACAAATATCCTCAAACTATTCCTTTGCTTAACCCATTCGCTCCTAGAGATTTTGCCGAAAAACGCGTTTTGAAGCTAGTCGAGTGGTTTTCTGGTCACTGTCGTGCTATAAAGAGCTAAAACTTACCACAAACTGGTTTACAGGTCGAACACTTCGCGGTCTTCCGATCCAGATGCAAAATATCAGCTTGCGAAGTTCGGGCATGCGCAGAAAGCAAAATTTCGACAGTTTTTGGGTTTAAAAGTGACACAGCAGTCTTGACTTTTACTTTTCGCTTTCTCTCCTCCCTTCTTTTTTTGCTTTTCTTGCCTCATTTTTTTTTTCTCTTGCTGGGCATTTAGTAGGCTTGATTTTGGTGGGAAGAGTTTTTAGGAAAGCTTTTAGGATCTTAGGATTAGGCGAAAGGAAAGGTAGGTGGGTAATGGGACAAGATTTTCATGGAGATTTTCAGGTCAATGTCACGTGGTTTTTTGCTTGTTTCTCCGGTGTCCTTGACTGAATTGTGCTCATTCTGGTATGGTTTGAAAGATCTCTTCACTCTGCACAAGTTAGTGAAGAAAGTTGTCCTTGACCGTTAAAACTGATGACGTCACAATGGGTAGAAAGGACCTGGATCCGCACGGGCGGTTACGGGCGGTTCAGGGGCGAATGGGTTAAGAGAGTGTTTTCAGCTTTTGGCATTGTGTCATGGTTCTGCAACCCAATCATTTACACTCAGTATGAGCAGTACATGCTTGTTTACCAACTGTGGGTTACTTGTTGGCTGCTAAATCATGGCTCTTCATTTTTCTTTCAGAAAAAAAAAAATTAAAGGGCCAATATGCTCTGAGGGAGTCAACTACAGTGTAGCATCAGTTAGTCAGACAAGGACAAGTACCTTTTTTTTTATACATGTATGTCTGTTGCATATATGTCATCAGAGAAGTCTTTGTCTGAAACGGTTGTATCAGAGTGGCATGAAGGTAATTCTTCTGGTTCAGATGAGGACCTCCCAAACAGGGAAAATCTCTGTGTGAGGCCACTTTCCTGGCAGAGCATTGAGGTTAATGGTTTAATGGCCCAGTTGGACCGCAAAGTTGCATGGTGTCAAAGCCAATGAAGTGAAAATAATGGTAATAGATAGCACACAGTGAGACCAGCATCAAGCCAAGGAGCACCAGATGATGCTCCTGAGTTTGCTCTGGCACCCACCACTTACAATAGAAAAAGGAACTTGATCATAAGCATAACACAGATAATTTTTTGAAGAACATTCAGAAAAGAAGAAGACATTTTGGATAATAATGTACAAAATAGTAATAACACTCAAGTTGAAGTTGACATGCATCATGATTCAGTTCCTATTCAGTTAAGTTCCTGTAATCATATTTACTCAGTAGACAATTGCACAATTTTTTGAGTTTTGATGAAGACCTACAATGTAGTAAGTGAATATCCTTTTACACCCATGGGAAGGAACCACGTTAAAACTAGGTAAATTACCAAATCTCAAAGTGATTTGCCACAATCCAATGAAGATCTTGCCTGTGTTGCAGACACTCTAAACCTTCTGTATAGAGCATGCCATCTGAGAATTAGTGCACAATATCATGTTTGAATCCCACAAAGTCACAAAGACATGCATGTATGTCAGCGTTTTGTGATTGGCTAGCTTCTTACGCTGTTTGTGATTAGTCCGATTTGAAATGAAGTGTTGACACAAAGTCACATAATCTCAATGGCCTTTGTATGGTACTGTGGAGCCACAAACTTGCCCTTACCAGACAAATGTCAGCAAAATTTGCCATGTTTGCAGAGCTGTCTTTGTTAGTTGGCACCAAATCACTCTGTAACTAGGCAACTTTATTGAATTTTAAAAACCTTCCTTCTAGTAGCCTGTAAATGCAGCTGTATTTTCAGTCGTCGTGTCCATTCACCCAACATATGTAATTGGAGATACATCTGCATCCACTTTCCGCAGTGGTGACAGATCCTAGGGCTACCCTAAGCACTGCCTTAAAAAGTGCCACTCCGAGGACTAAATCTAGCCAATACATGCCATGGTAGAGTAATTACTGGACTCCAAATGCCGTGATCCTATTTTGTTCTTGGCATATTTTATGAAAAAAGAGTGCAGTTATGTTTTATGCAACAACAAAAAAATACCGTGTGTTATAACAGTTTTTTGATAAGCATGGCTGAAATATTAATCACCTGCATGCCAATAATAATAATGGCAATGATGAATTAAAGAAGTTCTACAGAGCTTTCATAGTGTATAGATTGTGTTTGGATAATTTGGATATTTAATCAGTCCAATACTGCAAGCAAAACAGCTGATCATGTGAATCAGAAAAAAATTGCTCAAATTTTTAGCAAATAATTTGATTTTAGTTAAAAAAAAATAAATGTAATAAATTATTTATGGCCATATAATAATACAAGAATTTCACCAAATCATATTATTTACAGTGATTTAATAATAATAATAATAATAATAATACAAGTATTTAACCAAATCAGAGGATAGCAGATTTGCTTTCATAACTTGAAAAGCTTTTGGCTACCTATAGGATGAAAGTAAAATTGGGGTGTCATTTCATGCCTGTTTTAGAAGTTTAGCAGTAAATGAAGCACCTGTAAAATAAAATACATGTACATGCTAAAAAGGTGACAAAATTAACCTTATAAGTGTTTACTGCTGGGTAAAAATATATCGAAGTTGTACCCAAATCATAGAAATGCACAGAGCTTTCGAATAGTAACACATTTTATTTACAAGAAATATTTTTTTATAACTGATTTGGTTAAAAATGAATCATACAGATGTATCTCCCCTTGGGGTCAGTGAATAGCACTAGATATTATTCACTGTCTATTTTGGGTAGTGGATAATATTTATCAGATGAAAACAAGTTCTTATAAATAATTATTACAGGAGTATCGCTTATCATAATAATTTGAGGCTAATTTTATTTCCTGTGGTTGATGTTCTGTCCATTAGTAAGGATGTCACATCTATACTGGGAGTGATGTGTACGTGTTGTCATCGTACAACCATTTGCCAATAGTATCAATTGAAATCTATAAAGAGTATATTTGAAGCATACCACTCAAATGGAGTTACGTTTTACCTGTACCAACCTTAGATAATTATGAACCAGCTAGTGTTGACTTGTACTTTCAAACCCAATGTACATTCTTATACGTGTATGAGCTTAGTTAGTTTCACATTGTATGTGCTTTTTATTTAAAGGCATATATTTTGTGGTACATGCAGTGCCCCGTAGAGGCAAATGGAACTTTCTTTTAACTTATCTTACTTTTTATTGTTCAGTGTATATTAAAGATAATAAAGTCATTTTATTCTTGAAATTTTGTTTGGTGTCTAAATTGTTTGTCAGTCATTTATGGTACCAAATAAAAATAAGAAACATGTGGATAGTGATGTCTTGATCAAATTTGCTATCTTGAGCGAAAGTGTAAAAAAGTGATATTTTAATCAACTTTGTTTACCTTACTTTAAGTATGGAAAACTGCTATCATGGCAATATTTGCCATCCTGAGCAAAGATACAGAAGAACTGATATTTGATCAACTTTGCTACAATGGGGAAAAGTATGGGAAACTACTGTTTTGATCATATCTGCCATCCTGAGCAAAATTGAGAATAAAGTGGTATTTGGCCAAATTTGCTACCCTGAGCAAAACAGTGGCAAACGACTATTTTGATCATATTTGCCACACTGAGCAAAGATACGGAAGAAGTGATAATTTGTCCTCATTTACTACACTGGGCGAAACAAGTTTTACTATCCTAGGCAAAACTGTTGAAAATTGAGTTTTGGTCACTTTTGCTACATTGAGCAAAAATGTGGGAAATTACTACTTTGACCGAGTTTGCTATAGAGAGCAAAAGCGTTCAAAAATTCATCTTCGATCGCTTTTGCCCATTTGGGCAAAAACCTGACAAATGTCAGTTTTGCTATCAAGTTTGACACCCCTGTAAATGCCTTGATAAAATAAAGGTTATCCTTGTTTTTACACACGGGGCAAATTTGAGGCAAATTCGGCATTTACCACCTTTGCCACTAATGCAAAATTATGGCAAAGTTGGTCCTACGACATGAGGCAAAATTGAGCAAAATTAAGCAAATGTGGCATTTGCAGATGATTTGCTCCAAATTTGCTATAGAGGTAAATCCGTTTTTTCGTCCAGTGTGAGTCTCTAGACAGCCAAGTCCAAGGAGCAACTACTCACCCTCCCCACCCATGAAGCTTATGACTAGTCAATCACTTCCCCCAAGCTCTGCTAGTAGTGTTATGATTATGAGTCACAGCATTGATTTGGCTGGTTTAGCTCACAGGAAAAATTCTCTGACTAATTGCACTGCTTTCAGACATGAAACTCCAATCGAAGTGACAAAATCTCCCCTCCCTGCCCCCCTGTTTTTCGCACCAAACAAGTCAGCCACCCACCCACGGATAAGTCTGGGCCTAGGCTCTCTGCTGACACCTAGCAAGCCCCCGTTTTTTTTTTTTCGGCTACACCGGCTTGAACACGGGAGATGCCCGTGTTCAAGAGAAAAATTAGCGGGCACCTTTTAGCAAAATCACACCGATATATATTGAACATTTTTCAATTAACAGTGCGAATTAACAGGCCTGTCAACCGTATTACCTAATTGTTGCAAATAGAAGTTGCTGCTTTGTTTTGTTTTGGCTCTTTCGTGGCCTTAAAATTATATTTTTTTAGTGTTACTTTGACCAGACGTGCCTTTTGCTCCAACATTTTTAAAAAACCTTAGCAAAACCACTTAAGATTGATTTTCAGGCCCAACTTAGGCAAAATGTGTTATTGACATGGATAGTCGTTGAAGGTTAAAATAAAATGGAAAAAGAACTATCGCAAAATTGAAAACACAACCAAGACAAATTGAACAATTGAATATTACCGTCTGCTTTCATCACGTAAAAGAATGATGTAAATAACGTACTTCAGTTTGTGAATCAGCTTGACAATCAGTATGTAAAACAGTTGAGCAGCTTTGGCCCATTACCGATCTGTTAAATGAGTTTGATGTTAATAAAAGACGTATCCGGTTTTCATTACAAAATTGCTTGCCATGATTAGTATTTTTGACAAAAACAAATGCTCTGGTGAATTGCACTGTCCAGGATCATCCACGTGACGCAGTGTACTTATCTGTTCAATCGATCGTATAGTGATGGATAAATTCAGAGTGGAACCATTTACTTACAACGCCTAAGGCGGAAAGGAAGGGTTTAAAGGAGATTTTTAAAGTTTCTTTGTGAACAGGAATTTTGTAATAACAGACCGCAGTTTGGCTAGCACTCTGATATACAGAACTATCTAATTGCACTATCGTTGTCATACAAAGAAGCCAAAACATTTTTTTTTTTTTTTTCATCAAAGGCCCGCTAAAGCCAGGGTTGAAACCTGCCTTTCAAGTCATCGGCAGTGGAGAAGGACGAGCATCAGACTACTCCAATGTAAGAACTAAATATTAATGATCCTCTACGTAAATACTATGGTGAAACATTTTGAATTTTTGCCCTGTAAGACCCTGTAAGCCTTGTTCATAGGACACCTATACTTATACACGTTTACGGCGGAAAACGTCTAAAGGTTATGTTTATGCTCGTTTAATACATCATCCGTCATCATCCGTCTAAAACGCGAAATACAAATGATATATTTTCTTATATCTTGGGCTAACATAAATAAAAGAAGTTCTGAGACATTTTCATTCTCTGTGTGGGTACCTGAAGAGGTCGATTTCGTCGTGAATCTTCCATCAAAGCGTCGGTTTTTCAGGCGACTGAAATCGTCACATATCAAGAATTGTTTTGAGTCCGGCGAGCTCAGCGCAACTAGAATGACGACGGAAACGAGCAAAGACAAAAACTCTGAACGAGCAGCACACTTTTTGGCAGGTTTCTTTGCTGTTATTTTCCGACTAACGTTCAGTGTGAAAGTTGATTGAAACGGCAATTCGATCTTAATTCGCTTTAACCTCTAATATCGTCACGATCGTCGCGACTTCGATTTCGTCGGAAACACCCATACAGCTCTTATTTGGAAACTGAACTTAAACACGGCTTCAGCAAGAAGATTATTCAGGAAAAGCCAAAAAATTTAATCTTAAAGGAAGTGAATACTGATTTTACTGCCGTCATTGAAAGTAATGTACAAGAGAGGTACTGATTTATTGTTGGTAAAATCATTCAAACTTCCGACTACAGCTGCGAATTGAGGCCAAAGTATAACTAAATAAATCGCGTCACAACAACTTACTTTTACATTAGAACAGCCCCATATACATTAATGTCTTGTGTCCATTATCTCTAGTGATAGTAATGGAATACGCGGAAACTGTGACGTCAAAAAATAAAAGGCAATCGTTGTTCACGTCAGGAATGTTTGCTGCGTGTACCATTCCAAAAACCTTTAATTCGTTTCAGACTGATTTCTTTTCTTTCATTGAAGTATTTGAAAGCAGTTTAGATCATAAAATATGTCAAATAAATTATGGCTTTGACATATTGAAGAGGCCACGTGTAAGTAGACATTAGACATTGAAACCAAAAACAAAGTCTACAATGTAAGCTTACGTCCATTTTGAAGGATAATTTTTTTGGCAGTTTAGTCAAATTATTCTGGTAAAAAATGCTGTTTTCCAAAAAAAAAAGAAAGAAAGAAAAACACCTTTTTGAAAGGTAACGTGTGACGCCTAATTTTGGCGTTTTTTTTAACTGATTTTGCGGATCGCCAGTGCTCTTGTATTTCGCGAGATATAATTTTGTGATTGCTCTCATTTGTTTTGTTATTGTTTTTTTTTTGCGATTCTTAGCTTTCTGGTCGCAGTCTAAAGCCTCTGTAACTGAATGTGTATAAATTCTTACAGAGAAAAATTAATTGCCGAATACTTTTGATTTTAAATAGAAATGATGATTATTACGAGGCTCCTCTCTTAATACGGAGGATTAAAAATTTTAAGAGATATATTTTTTGGGCAGAACACTCAGTTCACTATGATCTCTCGATGTCTTTGCGCACAGGGATAATGAACAGCTTTTTAAGCAAAGTTACTTTTAAGACAAGCAAAAGGGTAATGAAAGCATTTAAAGTTATTTTTTAAGCCCTTGATGTTTTTTACAACACAAGGTAGCAGTTAGTCTCCTTCGCAGCCGTTATTAGGGTCGTCACTCGTCACGCAACGCTCCTCCCCACTAACTAGTGGGGAGAAGCGTTGCGTGACGAGTGACGACCCTAATAACGGCTGCGAAGGAGACTAGGTAGCAGTAGGTATATGAAACTCACCTCCGAAATCATAGTGGGAGCCAAGCATTTTCGTTAAACGTCAAATAACGCCCATCATGCAGGAAACAAGTGTTGTATAAAATACGTTCCATTTAGTAACACGTGACCCGATAATCCCTCGAAATAAAGTGGCTGTAAGTCTGGTGTACCACAAATGTTCCTCATACCGATGTGATTTAATTGATGAATTGATCATTTTAATAATTTTCAGTTGTGAAATCACTAACATTTCAGTTTATTCATTACAGGGATTAGCCGTCCAAAACAAAGAACTTCACATCGAACGACAGTCTACTTTACAAAGACTATACTTCACTTTTATGATTGACAAACAGAACACAGTTCACCCTCTTAATCCAACGTCGCCGATTTGCGATTCATGGCATCCTACGAAGTCAAGCAAAATCTTTTTTTAGGAGTCGGTACAATCCTGAATACACTTGTAACTGCCCTGGTTAACCTGGTCGCGGCTTATTACCTTCTTATTTACAAGAAATCAACATTCTCTCGAAAGCAATACAATAACTTCCTTATGGGTCTGCAAGCGATCATGGGAATTTTTCTCGCTCTTACCGGCTACACCTGGACAGCGGTTGCCCACTTGGCTGGTGAGTGGCCGGCGGAAAATCTCGGCTGTTCATTGGCCAGTTTTTGTTTGCTGTTCTTCGGTACCATGATGGTCATGGTAACACTCGTCATGTCTGCCGAACGATTTATAGCCATGTGCGTGCCGTTTTACTACCAACAACTTATAAACCTTCGAAAAATTAGGATAGCGGTTGGGTATATTTTTGTACATTCTGCAGCACTAGCTATCCTGCCTCTCTTGTTAAAGAGCGTCGAACTGACAAAACATCCCATAGCAGTATGCTTGTACTCGCTTAACTCCAAGAGCAATGGCGAAGTAATCGTTGTACACGCCTTCATTTGCAACTTCTCGCTGTCCATTCTACTTATGCTTGTAATGAACGTTGCAGTGCTTAAAGCTTTGAAGAAAATGAATTTGTGCGTTGGAACTGGGGTTCTTACACAGGTTGCAGGTGATCGCGAGGCCATAATACTCTCTAACCTAACCGGAATTATGGCTCTATCCTATAGCTTGGCTTGGGTTCCAACTTTGGTAAGAAAAAACAGTTTGTATAAGTTAATCTTTAAACGAAGATTGAAAGCAGGCCGGGAAAATCTGGGTGGAGGCTATGCCAGGAGTGAGGACTGGGATTTAGGTCACCAAGCCCTCTCGGCCAACCGCTCGATCCGGTACAAAGTTCGAAGTGCGTGAACGACTTTTTCCAGTTCAGTGCCGTTGCTGTTTATACTATACCGGATAGACTGGCGTGTCGGCATGAAAAACTATCCGGTATAGTCTGACACTAACATAACCTCAGTCAAGCCAGATTAGGTGTATATCCATAAACTGAATATGAAATTAAAACTCTTGTTTGGATCCAGAGTTATTTAAAGGAGCTGCGTCACGAAATTCAGCCAAATTAGGAAATTACAAAATGCCCGTTAAATTAAAGGAAATATAAAATAACTGCCTAAAACTTTAAAGGAAGGTTAAAATAACATAACAGAAACAACAGATGCCACGGATGGGCAAAACTGAAGAAGACTGAAACGGATTGAAATTAGGGTTTTTGAAAACTGTTTAGCCCACAGGCAGCCCAAGCGCACTATTTGTGGGATCGGGCTTCAGAGGTCATTTGGTCGGAATAGTTAGAATTATTAGCGTATTATCTGATGCCAAATAAATGCAAAAAGTCTTAAAGATATGAAGCCTTCTTGTTTGTCTATCTGTACTAGTAGCCTTTAAGATAACGAAAATCGATATTTCTTTGATTACTACATGTGATTCGGGCCCTTATTGTTCGAATTTTATCACACGTATTCGAATCTACAACGCTAAGAAAAAAAAAATCATGCTCACGCGAAATATTGATTCAAAAAGCTCCCTTACCTTTAGTTCATAGCCACTCTGTGTCCTACGGTCGGTTTAAACGCCGTTTAGTCGACTTTCTTTCCATCGAATACTGTATAGTGTATTATAGTGTTCAGTATTCGATGGAAAGAAAGTCGACTAAACGGCGTTTAAACCGACCGTAGGACACAGAGTGGCTATGAACTAAAGGTAAGGGAGCTTTTTGAATCAATATTTCGCGTGAGCATGATTTTTTTTTTCTTAGCGTTGTAGATTCGAATACGTGTGATAAAATTCGAACAATAAGGGCCCGAATCACATGTAATAATCAAAGAAATATCGATTTTCGTTATCTTAAAGGCTACTAGTACAGATAGACAAACAGGAAGGCTTCATATCTTTAAGACTTTTTGCATTTATTTGGCATCAGATAATACACTAATAATTCTAACTATTCCGACCAAATGACCTCTGAAGCCCGATCCCACAAATAGTGCGCTTGGGCTGCCTGTGTTTAGCCCAGCAGTTTTGAAAGTTGATCCCTGCTGCTTGCAAGTTCAAAAATAATGTTCAGGAGACATATTTGTTTGTCTAGGATCTCTGATTTTGTCATTTACCTGTAATTTTTTTCCTTACTTTAAGTTCCATAGCGATTGAGGGCGAGTAATTGGCAAAATTAAACAAAATGAACTGGACTACCATGACACAGCCCCTTTAATGCACAGGCAAACAAGCAAAGGAACTCCCTAAAATGACTGGCATTTCCTTAAAGGGCTTCTCAAACCAAGTTGAAACTTAGACTTGTCGTAACAATAAGTCATATCATTTCTATCTTTTTATCATAACAATAAGAATGACATTAATATTTCATTGATTTTGTGTTAAAAGAGGGCCACAATTTTGTAAGTTCAAATTATATCTGTCAAATGTTACCCTCTCAATAAAGTCTCCACTCCTAACTCGTGTAGTCTAGGAGAACGACTGCAAAATGGGGCCTTTTCAGAAATGAGCGTAAGAGATAAAAGCAAAAACCATGTGCCTTTGTCCCTGACATATCATCGCTCTTGTCGCGAAAAGCCAGCGTGGCGCGCACTTAAGTCTGGGTAAATGTGGGTAGGCCCCAAAGAGACGTGGTACACTTTCCCTTGTTTTTTACAAAGGGGCTAAGCAACGACGACAATAGTGAAAACGTCACTTGGAAAATGAATTCACAATGTTTCTAAAATAACTGCTCTTATTCCACGTCATTCAAATGTTGGTGAATTATTCTGGGATTGAATTCTAAAGGACTGTATCCAACATTCAAAAAAGAATATTATTAGAAAAACATGCAGAGTTGTTGTTTTGCTTATCTAAACCTATTGTTTTTTGCCGTTGTTGTCGATGCCGTCGTCGTTGAGTTGATTAAGCTCACTAACATCACTAGTCTCCCTCGCAGGCGGTTTTTGGATGTCACGGAGCGTTGCGTGACATCTAAAAAACGGCTGCGAGGGAGACTATAACATCACATGATTGACAACATCTCTCTTCTTTCGCCAGGCTCGAGTGATGCTCATTTATCACGCAAATTGGCGCAGTATATACTTCGACTTGTTCGCGTTTGGTTTGTCAACCGTTGATCCATTTGTGCATCCAATCACCTGTATATTAGTAAGCCGGCGATACAGAGCAGGATATGCGGACGCCTTTAAAGATATCGTGTCGAGAATTCGTGGATGGATTTGCAGCTTCAAGCCTCGAACGAGAGTGGATCCACTTGATTATACACCCAGTGTTTCAAACACCTATAACAGTGGTCTGATTCACTTTACCTAGCAACATGAGTCACGTGTGAATTTAAGAAACAACTGTGATCATTCTGCGCAGTGTGCAACACCCAAGGCGCATGCGAGTGTTTTAAGACTTGATGTAATTCAAGAAACTTAGATAAAAGGACAGCTTTTCGTGTGGACAAGAAAAGCTATTCGGTATAGTATGAACATCTATTCGATAAGTGACGCTCAACTTTAGAGATCGGCGCAGCTTCGCACCGTTACAGAAATCGCGACGAAATCACCGTTCTCATGTGTGAACAGAAGTCCTATCCTGTATGGTTTTCGTGCAGGCGGAAGAACTCTCTGTTTAAACTCGAAATTGCGAGAAGCGCAGGGTCTCACTCGAGAGTGCGAGCAATTTCAGTCTCGCGGCTCAACTTAATGCTCGCGGAGGAATCTTTTGCACTTGAACGGAGTACTAGTTCACAGGTAGCAGTATATTCCTTATAACTTGATAGGGATTACAAAAGAATTGCCAAAGCAACGCAAACGCTTTCAAAGACTTGAATGAGAATACTTGCAGACACCAGTGACAAGCTATGAACAAAAACATGTTACGATGTCACGTGATCTAAACTGTGATCAGTTCGCGGTAATCTTAGCTCCCCCTAGAGGAAGGTTAACTCCATGGATCAATCTTGGTAATTTCATGTTGCTAATACCATACTACTGAAACAAGCCTCTCTTTTTTGACAAACACATGTTAATCTCAAGGCAAAGTTATAGGAACGTTACTACATTATAGGAAAACACTCTTCGTTTTGCTTTGACTTCTGCAGAAGTTTTAACAGGATTTACAAGTAACTGTTTGCAGTGTTTGTTTAGAAAAATGCCGCTAAAAAAAAGTCAAACCTCTGTGTTCATTAGTCTAATTTTCCTGCCAAAACGTTCCTGACAAGTGAGTTGAATTCATCAGCATAGCGAAGGTGGATATTATGCCTTCCTTCTGGCATTAGATGAAGCTTAGATCCTCTGATATTAGCATGTAAAAACTCAGGATGAAAATCTGGAACCAAGGGATCTTTCTGGCCGTGCACCGCTAGCGTGGGGCAAGTAATACTCTTAACATCGCTTACACAAATGTCCCCTCCCCTGTTAGTATAGTATTGGCTTAGACCATCAATTCATGCACTGTGCATCTCTTGAAGACCTTCTTTGCCATATAATGCTAAAATAAACATGCAAGTAAATAGGTTACAGGCCAGGTAGACCAGCTGAAGGACATGGAGGGGAATCTACTTATAACTGACCCTGAAATCAGAGCAATCAAGAACATTGCTTTAGTACTCCTGCAAGATGGAATCTATTACAGGAGGAAAGGGGAGAACAGCTCTCCACAACTAACGGTTGAGAGGACCAAAAACATTTGAAAGGAATTACTGTAAAATTCTGAAAATAAGCCCCGGGAGTTATATTTTTGAAAGGCCCTTTTTGAGAGGCTTATCTACGGAGCGAAATTTGGGTTTCAAAATCGGTCAGTATAAAACACGGACTGCGGACTGCGGACTGCGGACTGCGGACCACGGACTGTGGACCGGGTATAAAACATGAACTAGGTATAAAATGCAGACTACGGACTGAGTATAAAACACGGACTAGGTATAAAACGCGGACTGCGTACTATGTATATAAAAACAGCCTTAGAAAGGTAAAACTGAGAGAAACGGAAAGCGGGCTTGCATAAAACGGTAGTTCCAGCTCCTTGCCTTACACAAAAACATTCCGTAAGCCGGTCACGCAGTCTATATTCTCCTCATGTTGAGAAGGAAAGCATGCTGCACGGACAAGGAAGGTTAGGGACGGACCATTAGAAAACTTATGGGGAGGGGGGGGGGCGGGCGAAGTACAAAAAAAGATATTCGCGCAAGCGAAAATTAAATGAAAAAAAATTCATGCAAGCCAATTAATCCTAAAAAATATTCATGCTATGGCCTAAAAAAAATTCATACAAGGAATTTAATAACGAAAAAAAATTCCTGCGGCTCGAAAATTCCTCTCCCCCCCCCCCCCCCCCCCCAATTACAACTTTTCTAATGGTCCGTCCCTTATGCCGCTATTCAAGGCAACTGAAATTAAACTCTGAATTTTATCAAAATAAGGAGTTAGAAGAGAACCAATCGGAGAAGCACCGAATAAAAAGAATAGTATTGGTGTTAGCCGAGTCAGAGTAAAATTCTTAAAGATGCCTCTATTCCGTTTCAAATAAAGCATTGGGAATATGAGGAAATGAAGAACTCAGACGAGAAGGTCAATATAGGGGCATTCCACGAGGTAAAAAAGCAGTATTTAGGGGGGAGGGATTACTCACCTATACGTGAATAATATCCGAAATGAATCATCCAACCCAACGTTATATTCTACGCTATGATTATGATGAGATGATTTACACCCTGCTCCAGAACCCCGGAAGGGGGTACTCCTAGGAATTTTTTGGTGGGATTATGCCCCCTGGTTCTCTAAATCCTCACCCTGTTTCAGAATAAAAAATGTCCGGTTTTCCACACCCGTTTTCAGACCTGATCTCTAAAATCCATACCCATTTCCAGACCTGGCTAATTTAGCCTGTTCCAGGCTCTCAGATAAAGAGGAGACTACCCAGTTTCCTCCCGTTTTATTTTCGCGCTTTCTCCACTCAGCGGACCCAATTATCTCGAAGCCTGGAACAGGCTAGGCCTGATTAGGCAGAGATTATATCATCATGGGCTCCTGATATTATAGATTAGAGCGTAACAGTAGATCATTCTCTCTTGAGCGCAAACAAAAAATTCTTCAAATGCATTTCAAATTCGCATATTTCCATTTCGTTCTTATTCATTTAGAATTGAAAACGATAAATACATTCGTACATGTACGCTCCCGTAGTTTCCTCGAAAACCATACCCGATTCCAAACCAAAATACTCAAAGTGTTTTCAGACCACCAAAACGGCCCATAAACCCTACCCTTTAGGGCGGCAAATACCTATATGGCTTACATAAGAGAGTAACCCCGGGTCCTGACCCCTTTCATGATTGTTAGAGACCGAGACCATGTCTAAAATGGGTGTAGAAAATAGCATTTTTGTCAGGCTCTTGATTCAGAGAACCTCCACCAAGAATTTCTATTTTATACCCAGTCCGCGGTCTGCAGTCTGCGTTTTATACCTAGTCCGTGTTTTATACCCAGTCCATATTTTCCGGTCCGCGTTTTATACCTAGTCCGTATTTTATTCCCAGTCCGCAGTCCGTAGTGCGCAGTCCGCAGTCCGTGTTTTATATTGACCGCCCTAAAAATGACCATGATATAGCTCCTTTAACATTAAAATGATAGATAGATTGATTTCAAAGTGCTAATAATCATTTTTGTCTTGAAGGTGAATTTGATCATCACAAGTGATCATGGCATGGTTGCAGTGAACAGTTCTCGAGTTATTGTTCTGGATGAATATGTACCTCAGTCCAACTTGGTATTCTCTTATTCTAAATCCCAATAGAGCAGACCATGTATTTGAGCCTTTCTTTCATATTCTACCCAAGGAGGGGATGTTAAACAAAACATACCAAAAGCTCAAAGAAATTCCACACCTTCATGCATATCTGAAACACGATATTCCTGAAGAATAGACAGTATTCGTATTCTCCGACAGTCCTGGGACGAGTAGGCCTTGATCATGAATGCGAGGCTCATGCGAGGACCTTCTCGCCAAGAGGACAAACAAATATGAGAAAACTGCGGCTGAGTTTGCCGAATTTAAGGAAAATTTTTAACATTGTAAACTTCCGAAGGGCTTACATACTTGAGAGGTCATTATTTCAAACAACAAAAGGAAGATCTGCTCATTATTACTAAGAAAAACAGCGATCCTAATCATAATTATATTGATGAGAAGAGTGCTTGGTGAGCGAGTTTATAATCTAATATAAACAGACATGTTCCCAAAATCCCCGAAGCCATTTTAATTGTAATTTTCAGTGTCCTTTAAACTTTTTGAAGAATATCGTTTATTGAAATGGACGTAATTATCGAAAGCCTGCGATATCACACTTACTTTGCGGTTGAAATTTTCTAACAGAGCCGATACAAAATCTTGAATGTGTTTTTGAAGTAAACCAAACGACTCATTCAGTGGATAATTACTTATCAGGACTGGGCTTAGCGTTCTGCACACAGTCCATGTGCATTTTCAGGAAGTTAAACCGGTTTGAACAAAGATGACTAGGTAAAGTTTATTTTTAAATTTAAGTTACATTATCTTCGATAACAACTGTGCGAAAGTACAAAACCGTGCACGCAGTTGAACACAGAGTTTGGTACAGACGATAATACTGAGCAGTTTAAGCTCCACACTACAGATACACACAAGAGAAAAAGAATAATAATAAGAAGAAAATTATATAAAAAGGATTCGTATATTGACATTTTGACACAGTAAAGCATTTTCTTGATTACTTCTTGTTTCTTCTTTTTCCACCAGCTCTTCCCACAGTTTTGTTTTTTGAAACAGATATCCCTTTAGCTTACCCGTAAGGTATCAGCTTTTAAATCTTGCAGTTTTTTGCTGATTTCTATCGTTTTGCAGCGATTCAGCCGCGACTAACTAATGTTTGTTTGTGTTTTTGCCAAAAAGTTCCCCGCTTTAGCCTCGCAATCATGCTATGAAGTCTCTCGTCCCAGGGCCGTCGAGGAATACGAATATCGTCTATTTCATTACAAGCATAATCAACGTGTGATGCCAATTTTTATCGCAGCTGACGATCAATGGGTCATCACACAAAACATGTCACAGATGGATGTTCTTGGTAACCATGGCTACAGTAACAAATATGCTGACATGCATCCCTTTTTCCTTGCACATGGACCTCTATTCAAGGAGAAGTATGTCTCTGAGCCATTTGAAAATGTCAATATATATATATATCCCCTTATGTGTCACATACTTGGTATAGAACCTGCACCAAATAATGACTGTTGAACAGTTGTTAAAATTTTCTCCAGAGCAAAACCAGGATTTCACTACGTTAATAGTGTTCTGTTTTATGTCCTTTGTGGTTTTTAGGTTTATGAGTTATGGCATTGTTTCATTCTGCGTGAAGAATCGCTGTCGAATGCGGCAATATTGACATATATATGATTTAGGAACATCAGACTTGTACGATTTATAAAAAGACAACTTTCCATTGATAAATAAAATTCAGTATTTAAAAATGGTTAATTGTTTATTAGTTGCAGGGAAAATTATATTTTAGACTTTTTTATCTGTTTTGCTCTGACAAATTTCTTACACTGGACAAAAAGCTCAAAGGACTGAGCATTTTAGCAGTCTGTAAGCTTTTGCACTGCTGGCAGCTCCCCTCTGAATGTCAGTATTAGGAGTGCAAGGGGGAGGGGGAGGGGAGTCTCACATATGAAAGGGGCAGGGATGCCGGTCGTCTCACTTAGTGGTGTAAATTTCGGATTTTGGTCTCACTTCACTAATTCTGAGCAAAACACCAGTATATTCAGTCATGAAGTTCTTGTTAGGGTTGCATGCAAAGAAATATAGAAATATATATTTAACATGTCTATTTTTAATTCGTCTTAATTCATATAAAGTTTTCTATAAAATCAATACCTCTTTTAGGGGTCCAAAAAACCTTGGACCAGGGCAACCCGCTCCTATAATATACGAGTTTCCTCGTCCTCCCCCCCCCCCCCCCCCATTAACAGGCAGATCTTTGTCAAAATGTCTTACTTCATTAGCAACATTATTATAAACAGTAAAACAAGCTACAGATAAATGCACACTACAAATTGAAAGCTCTTCAGAATGTTAGTACTGGCCACAAAAAAATATTTGAGCTTGAGTGGTTGAATTTCTTGTGAAAAACAGATGTTAAAACATGTCAAGATTTCACAAAGAATGTACGGCTAGGTGGCAACTATTGCCATCCAGCCACACAGTTTAGCAGTTTGTGAAAGTTTCTATGTTTCTTTATTTCTGGTATTTATATTAGTACTAACATGACATTACAATGAGAGGCCAAACCCAGAGGCTCAGATGGCATAGATCAGACAGATCAGGGTGCAGAGATTACAGAAAGTGCTATTACCAAATCAGTCACTTGAAAGAAACAAAGACAGGAAAAAAAAAGGGAAAAAAAGCCAATTTCTTGGCCAGTATTGAGCAAATTGGACTAATGTTCATGCTGATTATCAAAAATGTCATGAACTTTTAGTTTATGTCGTTCATTTGTTAAATGTAGCTTGACATTTAATAAACATATTGTAGGTCAAAACGAAATTTAGGTTGAAATTATATTTGAACCAAGTTTGATTTTCTATTTCCTTTTTGCCTTAACTGTAATCATTCAAGATACATGAATAGTTAGGGTTGGTGACAAAGCAAATTCATTTCAACCTGACTTTCATTTTGACCTACAATTTATGCTAAGGATGCAAAATGTAAACATTTTTTATAGCGCGGGTAAGGTGCTGGAGCTTGACTGTCCAAAAAGAGACTACCAATCTAAATGACTCAAGACCTGGGCTGAACTTTTAGGCCATTTTCACAAGTAACCACATATCCAATGCAGGCATACTGTAGGCTTAGTTGCTAGAAGGCTTAAGAAGTTTACCCAATGAGATTAGTTTTGTCTGCCTTGCAGGAATGAATTTCCTTTGACCTCCTTTTTTAGATCACTTTGCAAATGCTTTCAACTCCCTTGACAAGTCAGATAAGTTTTTTACCAAGTCTTGGTATAATCACTCACTTATTAGAATATTTTAAAGAATACCAGGATTTTAGTCATACTGTCTGGTACAACTTTTTATTTCACAGAAATCGCTAATGCTAACGTTTTTGCACCAAAGCAAAATTTGTATTTTTGTTGCTGTTATTATGCTCTTATTTCAGGCAAAAATATTAAACAGATGCATGCCAAGGGTCTGGTGATGAAGTTTCGATGAATGAATATTTAGTCAAGGACCTAAAAGGAAAAAAAGTAAACCAGTTAAATAAATGTATTAAATTATTAAATTGATCTTTTTAATCCATCCATACCAAACAAAAGAAACCAAACATTCAGTTCCCTTTTCATTAATAACTTAACGTTTGAGCTAAGTAAATTCAATTCTAATTCTACGGGGTAATTACAAAAACATTCAATTTTACTTTTTTGTTCAAGTTCCGTCATATCTTTCCTTAAGGAGGCTCAAAAGGGTTTTTCGTTGCTGTAGTGTTTGATTATACAGTGTATGTCGCCAAACTATAATTATTTTTGCAACTTTTGTTAGGTTATAATTTAAGGGTACTTGTGACATCATATCAGTTACCATGGCAATGCATCAGATCCACAAAATGGTCCTCTAAATTTCAGTTATTGTAAATTATCTGACAAACTAATTCAGTGACCTACCGTTTTTATTTCTTGGTTGGAAAGCTCAATAAGTTCTTTAACTACTCAGGCAGTATAACAAAAAAGTTATCTGCACTCTTTTTCCTTTATAAGAATATTGAGGCTGAAGTCTGTTAAGAATAAACCTGAGGATGAGATTTGGAAAAGAGTATAATTTTGTGTGGGCAAAATCTGTAAATACGATACATTATTATATGTTTTTAAATAAACTGTATAAAATTCTTCCTTTTTTGTAAATCTATCTATCCATCTGTGTGTCTGTGTGTCTATCTGTCTGTCTACATAGTTTCAGCACTTGGCAAACTCCACGTTGACTTATGGCTGTTTTTGTGTGTGGCCTCATACACCATCAGCCTTTTTTTGGGATATCATGCAAAGCCGGCCACTTGCTGACTTGTTTCATTCACCCACAAATTCCAACTGGTTTGAATTTGTGGGACTTGCCCCTGCGACTTGTCCGTCAACAACTTTGCAAGTGAATTAGTGGAGATACGATTTTTTTTAAGTCAATCACAGTCGAGGATATTGTAATTTTTATGATTAGGTCTGAAATTTGGTTGGGAAAATCACAGATTTTGGTCTGAAATAGGCTAAAAGCTGATACACACCAGGGGTTTTGCTCCAGGAGCATGCTCCCGGAGCAAAACCCCTCGTGTGTACCAATGATTTCATGAGTGCAATTCATTCTCGGGAGCAGAATTTCCACCGTGCAACATGCTCCACAATATTAAACCGGTTAAATATTTGGGAGCAAGCTCCCGGGCAAATTGAACAAACTTGAAAACGCTCGCTGTTGAGGCCTCAAATGTAATAAATGACCCTAAATGTAATAAAGGTCCTAAGTGTAATAACTTTTGGCCCTAAATGTAATAAAGGTCCTAAGTGTAATAACTTTTGACCCTAAATGTAATAAAAGTCCTAAGTGTAATTCTTTCAGCTCTTTATATGCTTAGGGTCATAAGACGATTTCATAGCGTTTGCTTTTAGCCTTATTACAGGTTAACTGAGCGCCAGAATGTGTCTAGGGAATATCAAACACTAAATACCCCAGACAGATCCCCTATATAGCCATTTGAGTAACAACTTAGGATTCAGTTCCTCCCTGGTGGCAGCCTTTTTGTATTGATTATTACAAATAAAGTTGTTATAAATAAATAAATAAATAAAATAAATAAACTGATTATTCAGTTATTGATATCATTATCACTGTTATTTTTATTATCATTATTAACTGAAAAGAATGTTTAATCGAAGTGAATTGTAAATAGTCCTTTAACCAAATAGTAATTAATTGTAAATAGGTTTTAATAGTTAGCATTGTTACCAATAATACTTCTTCAACGACAACTTGAAAACAGAGTCCATGATATGAAGCAAATTTAAAACTTATGTAACAAAACAAAAAAGCCTCGTTTAGTATAGCAAATTTTCTCAAGAAACTGAAACTTCATCCACTGGATTGAACTAAAAAATCTGTTTCATAGGCAAAGGCAGCCTGTAGTGTAACTATAAAGATATACTGCCCTTAATATCTTGCTGTTTATTTATAACTTCGTGTTTACAGCATTATGTATGGACCGACGACATAAATAAAAACATTTCTTTTTTTGGAGCAACATAAAAAAACCCCATAGGCAAAAGTATTTAATTTTCTACGATTGTTTCTAATGAACATTAATACTTCCTTCAATTACTAAATTACTACTGTATTTTGAAAACTTTTGTGTAGATTCCGTCTGTTTATAACTCGCGTTTCACAATGTAGGGATGTAGTAGGAAACACGATCGAGACGTAGTTAATTTGTAAGTGTTTCTCCTACTTCTTGAGCGCTCTAGCCGCTTTCTAAGTTAATGAATATCTATGAAGACTACAATAGGGCAAAGAAAGTGAATCGCCAGCTGGCTATAACATTAATATCGCATCAGACCGTCGCATGTTTCAGTCAGGGACCTTATCAAGTTTGGGGCTGTTATACTACATACATGTATACTGTTAACTGACTTCCATTATATTTAGGGCTAAAACCTATTACACATATAATTAGACCCTTTATTACATTTGGTGCCAAAAGTTATTACATTTAGGACCTTTATTACATTTAGGGTCAAAAATTATTACACTTAGGACCTTTATTACATTTAGGGTCATTTATTACATTTGATGCCTCAACATCCCTTGTGTGTACTAGTCGTGCAAATTGACCCCGGAGCATGCTCCCGGAGCAAAACCCCTCGTGTGTATAGGCCTTAAGGGTTTCAGGAAGCGTACCGCACACCCCCTACCCAATTTTTCTGGAAGTACCCCCACCCCCGTGTAAATACATTTGCGCTGCACGCCTGCCATCACACAGTAGGGCTCGCAAAAGTCTGCCGAAGTTGGAGGCTATAATCCCAGAAGAATAAAAGCATCCTGCGGGTGATTACTATTTAGGAGAAGGATATTTAACATTCTTACAAGCCTCTACATTTGGAGTTGGTGGGTGGTGGGTGGGAGTTGGAGTTGGTTGGGGTGGGGGTCGGTGATCTTTTATACAACTAAGGCAGATTAAAAATGTATCCCTTCCCGAAAGTGCGTGTATCCAAAAATTACCCGCCCCCACCAGTTTATGCCACTGGCCCAAAATTTTACCCCCCTCCTCCCCCTACAGAATATGTCGATTGTGAAATAGCGTTTAACACGTTTTGTGAATCGATAGACGTTTACGTGTTCTTTTTCTTTCTAATTTGTGTAATAAATTTACTCCTACGTCTAAATGCTAGTAATTGATGTATGGCAATATTTCCTTGAATTGTTTTTTATCACTCTCTTTGTGTGTCATGATACCTTTTGCTTCGGCGTCGACGTGATTTCTTTGAGGTCGTCTTGCCTGTCATCTTGGATGTTGCGAGCCGTGAAGTTTCTTTCAGGAAGAGCTTCCCTTTGCATTTTCTTTTGTTTCGAATCTCTCCTCGCCGAAAATTGCACCCAGTACATACACCGGTATCGAAATTTGGAAACTCACCAGTGTTCATGTTGTGTAAATTTGCCATTCCTTTATAAGAACAAATTTTGACAATTTCTCCTACATGGTGGGGATTGCTGAGCGTTGCGTTACATATTACATAATTTTCATTGTCAATACTCTTGTTGATAACGGCTCTCGACCAATGAGAGCACAACAATCTCTACAGTTGTTGTAAAGACCAAAATCGAGTTCAATGTTCATTATGATGAATGGGTTCATTATGTGAACCTTTTACCGACTTATTAAAAAGTTGCGGTTCAAAGTGTTCATTAGAGAGATTTAGCAACGAGGACGGCAACGGCAACGAAAACGTCACTTCGAAATATTTCTTCTCGTTCAAGTTCTGACTCTTTCGTGATTATGCCAAATTGTCTCACATTGAAAATGGTGAGGAACTGCCTAGGGTCAAAATTTCTAGGAACGGCGTTAAAGTAAGAAAAGAAGCAAAGATTTACCGTCATGCGCTCAGGTTCTCGAAAAAACCTAAAAATTGGTCATTTGACGTTGTTATTTTGCAGAGGACGACAGAGAAATGTACAAAACTTTAAAACGTGCGTGGAGAGTGATTGTTTGTGCTCATTAAGCCTATTGTTTTGTGGCGTTCCCGTTGCCGTTGCCGTCCTCTTTGCTAAATCTCTCTATTATGGTCATGGGTGCATAAACTGTTGTATTTTGCTCTAATTAATCTGCAAAGTTTTAACTGGACAGCTGGCTGTAATCGGACACCTGTAATCGGACAGTTACATGAGCCAATGATTTTAAGTCCTCTCCACTAAATCCACCAATCAGAAAATTGATTACAATCACTATGTTAACCAATTTACAAGCCTGACTTTGTAAAATTGTGGAGGTTTAGTCTCCGGTGACTGTTTTTAACGAAACTTACATTTTGCAAGCTATTTTCCATATTTTTATTCGTTATTATGACATTTAAAAATGACTATCAAAGGCTCTTTTTCAATTGAAAATTTTACTTTTGTGGAAAATTATAATTGTTACGATTAATTGGTAACAGGACATCATGTTGTCCAATTCAGTCTGTAATCATACTCGTAATTAACAAATCAGACTCCCGCTGCGCGGTCATCCAATTTTGTTGATCACTCGTATGATTTCAGAATGAATTGGACTCCACTCAGTCCTATAACCATTATTAATAAGACACAAATCTGGCAAAAATGAATTGAACAGGAAAGTGGTTGTATCACTGTTGACTGGTTCAGCTGTTTCAAGAATCTTTTGTTGCATGGATGTGACGAGATAACCTAGCAGTGCCTGGGGTATCTTGTTGAAGAATGTTCATTTGTGGGGGGAGGGATCCAAATGAATTTCTTTCCACTGCATGCATCAGACTTCAATCTTTGACCATTTAGCTTCAGGCTATTTAGCTATAATTCGTTATTTGGGAAATGGAGGAGACACGGTGGTCTCAATTCAATTCAATTTTAATTCAAACTCTCACAAATGGTTGGTGCTCTGGACTGCACATCAAGCAGTCTAATTTGGTTTGTTCTTGGGCAAGACACTTTACTCTCGCAGTGCCTCTCACCACCCAGATGTACAACTGGTACTTGGTGAGCTTACAGTGTAACAGACCAGCATCCCATCTCGGACTGCAAGGAGAGCTCAGGAGAAATACTCCTTCTCACACTTTTCTTCCAACACCAGTATAAGCTGCAGTGTTTTGAATAGAATTGTTACGGGACTTATTGTCAATATGTGGCGGGGCTTTTCGGGATTGTCTCTTTTGGGGGAATTAACTTCTGAAGGAAAACTTGGCAGACCAGTCTTGACTTTTCAACTGAGGTTTTAATAGGTCTTGACCGCCTGGCGGTCAGCTAACACTCTCTTACTCTACACTAAAAACCACGCTACTAATAGAACGCGCGACGCTACAGGCTACGCAGTGATTGGTCAAAAGCAGGTTCTATTCAAAAAGCGGTAACCTTTCGGCATCCTTTGACGGATTAGCGCCGATTCCGCGTTTCGCTAACCGTGTCACGTTTCACTCTATCTTTAATGATTAGCCGAACCTAAGTCAATGCAAGACCAACCGAGAGGTGTTTCAACACCAATCACTGCGCGTACTGGTCTTCGTTCGCTGACCTGTAATAGTTGACTTGTAGCGTGTGGGAGCTGCTATCAATTCAGTACAAACTTGTCGGAACGTGATCTCATTTCGGGAACGGATTACAAACGGTGAAAAGCTTATTGTTACAGCATGTTAATAAAGGAAGTAATTCAACAAACTAATTAAAGTGTTCCTGGTTCGCTGTAGAGCGAACTCAAGCAGTACCACAGTTCTTGCTGGCAAATAGGCCAGGATGATTCTTACAAACCGGTAACTTAGCTAAAGTACTTAATTTCAGCACCATTATTGCTAGGAGAGATGACCAGGCTGTGGTGCTAGCATTACGTGCCACTCGTGTTTCCAGAGCAACCTAAGTAATTGCTCGGGTTAAGAGAACAAAAGTTGTTTACGGCTTTTGCGGTAGAAATAATTAAGTTGGCCCGCCATTATGTCCAGTGTAAAGCCAACAAAAAGGAAGACTTCGGGAACGCACGAAGCTTCTCGTGAGGGCTTTCCAAACACGTGCACTTGTGCTACCATTTGGAATGGAACGCGTTGCTTAGGAACAGCCTGGTACATCACATGTTGATAAGTTTCCTACCTTAAGATCACGTTCTTCGGAGCTTAAGCACGGTGACCTCATTAAACCCCAGTTTTAAACTTTAAGTATCAGAAAACTCAACAAAATAGAATAAGCCAAATCATCAAACACTCGAATATAAAACATTCACTCGTATAAAATGAGCCAAATCATGGAAATTGGCGGGAATACTAAAATATGTAAAAATGCATGCTAACAGAATCACTTGGATGGGCACAGATTCTACCTTACCTTCACTGTCAAAAGTCTCCTCTAGTAGGGTTGAAATTGTTTTGAAAAAATCTGATTACTTATTTTTAAATGTGTAGGTTGTAAAATATCTATATTAGGCCATGAGGCTACCTACTAGTCCATGCAAGCACTTACAATTGTTGTGGCTCGCCAAAAGAGTTTGCTATTCAAGTTTGCTACCACCTTCTATCAATAGACCCTCTACAACGATGGCATCACAACTGAAATCGACTCAAAGATCACTTTGAACAGAAAGTCACCATAGACCGGTACTAGAACCTAGTGCCTTCATGGACCCCAAGGAGTAATGTTGTAATCAGTTAAGCTATTATGTGTTACAAACCTACTAAGTAACTGAATATACATAAATGTGTCTAGTTTGCTAGTATGCTGAGCTTGAAAGCTTTTGTCCTACTAATGCACAAAAAACATGCTTTAAAAACATTATTTTTTATACGTTTATATGTACCTATGAGGGATTAAACTGCTAAAAAGAATTGTCGATTTTTATTGATTTATTATTAGTTCATTGTTGCAACAAAGTGACTAAATCTGCTATGATCATACTGTTAATCTTCTTACTTAACTTTTACTCACAATTTGTTGTCACATAGTGTAAGCTCTTAAGCACACAAAATAAGCAAGTAGATATGGATAAAAAAGAAATAATAAAAAAGCCAGTTTCTAAAAGCTTATGATGATTAAAATAGGCTAAAAGCATAGACTGGGTTTGATGTTTTCCATATCATGAAGGCTAAGATTAGTAACAATATTGTCAAAATTGAAATAGTGCAAAAAGTGCAGCTGGTTATTCGGCAAACTTTATAAGCTTTACATGCTAATTATACACTTACTAAAATTTTGATACTGCAGTGGTGGTAGAATTTCAAAGAAAAAAAAAGCTACAGGTATAACAATAAATACATAAATGATTCAAACTTTTACTGCATGTTAATATCATCTATCATCTACTGTAGTTGGCTAGCAAAAAAAATATGGAAGATTTTTTTCAGTTTTCATAGATCTTGAAACAATGCAGACAAGATTAGCCTCCAATGCTGAATTGAATGAAGCAAATTTTATAATAATAATGCATCTCAAGCACTAATGCTTTAAAGTAGCAAGGATTTAACTTTCTTGAAATTAGAAGTGCACCTAATATAACATTCTGATGATACATACTTGTACATAATGCTGACTTGGTAATAATTTTGTCCAAAAATTGCCAGTAATAAATTTATTATTGAAAATTGATAATGAACCACGCTTCCCTCTTATGCTGGATTTTATGTCTTCTCTCTTAGTTTAGCCTTCATGATGCAAGCGCGAAGATGCGAAGTGAAGGCTTTTGCTCACCAGGAGCACTTCTGGCAGCAAACGGCACTACCGGTTCAGTAAGATCTTTGCCGGTGAGCTTAATCTCTCTTTTGTACTTACCGGTCATCCCGTCCTTACTCACAAGGTGCACCTCTAGGTTCTCTCGGTTCTCTCGGTTCTGAGGGTCAAACGGAGCACCGTCGCCTCCTCTGATTGGAATGGAGATGTCAGCCATCCTGCGTCCCTGGCAGTTAGCGCAGTTGCTTCTGTTCCACCTGGACAGAACACCGCGCTGTCCCAGACAGTAGAGCTTTCCAGTATTGGCTCTGTAGAACACTTGCACAAGGAAAGATCCTGAAATCTTGTCCTTGTTGACATCCTGGACCTGAATAAAATATTTCAACTTGTCACGATCAGGAAAAGGTGCCGTCATTGCAGGAAGGTGAGTAAGGTCAAATATCAGTCGGAAGCGTTGGAGACCTGTGACAGTGGGGCTTTCCTTTTTCAGCTTATCAAAAATATCCTGCCAGCGTGTGCTCGGCGTACGTAGCAGGGAGACGTCGGTCTTTACTCTTTCAGGTTTAGGCCAGTGTTCTTGATCCAGCGAGCCAATGGAGTAATCATAACCAAGCTGATCGACAATGTCGATGCAATCGCTGGATGTTCGAGGGACACCGTACTCATCTTGAAACGGGTAAAGAATGGTTTTCTCGTTTAGCTTTTGGCCCCATGTCTGGTGGGGAGTAGCACCTTGGCTGCTGTTCGAGATGCCTTTGTCCTCTTCATCACTGTTGTCAATGGTGAATGTGCTCGGATTCGTCTTCTTATGCTTCTTCTGCCAGACCCAAAGCATGCGATCAATGTTGCAGTGATGCAAGAAGAAAACTGGGTCGTACGAAGCCACCTCGTTTGCACCCATGTCACCATTTGCTCCTTCAATTGGACCTTTCCACATGATGTTTCCCTGGGAATCCTGTTTAAC
Source organism: Porites lutea (assembly GCF_958299795.1). Classification (NCBI taxonomy): domain Eukaryota; kingdom Metazoa; phylum Cnidaria; class Anthozoa; order Scleractinia; family Poritidae; genus Porites; species Porites lutea. The sequence continues at coordinate 17,707,576 of NC_133211.1, forward strand.
GCTTCCATCTTCATTAGTTTCCGGTTGTGTGAATCCACCTACGGCCAAATGTAGATCATTATGTGGCTGCTCAAGTGAAGTAAATGAAGGATCACAACGAACAGATGTCGTGTTTGAGAATGGATTGTACTCTGGTGTCTCAAGGCAATCTTTAAACTGCTTGGCAACACCGACATAAGCTGATTTTCCTTTCTTAAGACCCTCATTTAGCCAGCCGATGATGTTGTCTTGTAAAAGGGGTATCGCCTGTGTCCCATCTATAGTGTCATTGTGAGCTAAAGCGGCCGCCTTAGCAGCATCAGGACTTCGGATGCCCGAGTATGGATACCTGCAGGTGTCATAGCCAACTTCTTTCTCATAAAACTTGCTATCTGGATCAGTGTTTGGAACATCATCTTTGATGGGCATGGGCAGCTTGAATTTGAACAGGGGATTTGGCACAAGCTCCTTATCAATGTACACATACTCGGCTGTGACTATGTCGGGCAGACCGTACTTCTTGGTTTCTTCGCTTGATTCATCCCAGTAGTGCAATGCCACTCGTTCTTTCCCCCTTTCCAGTACTGACTGCAGTGCCTGTTCTAAACGAAGGCAATAAAGTCGGTGCCAAAATGGGAAGAGAACATTGGCATGTTGGCAGTAGCCACCCCACGTTCTGACCTTTTCTAGACCCTCATCCTTACCAGTGCCACTGGAGTCCTTCTCACTTTCATCCCCAAGCAGTGGAACTTGACGGCCTTTGAATGGCATGCCATGGTATGATGCTATTGACCAGAATGAGTTCGGATTAGTTGGTGGCAGTTCCTGAATCAGTTTCCATGCCTTGAGAAAGTCATTCTTTTTCTCAGCATTACATTCTAGTTCACGAAGAGACAGTCGAGTACTAACATGTCTGTAAGAGAAATGGAAAGTCAAAGTGAGGATAATAGGTACTTGCTTTCTCAATTAATAGTATACTCTAAATCAGAAAGATCTGTTTTAGCCCTAAAAACAGGGCCGTTTCGGTGAGTAAAATACAGTCCTATTTTTGGGTATAATTTGGCTCCCTTAAATCAGGGCCAATACAGTCCAATTAGCTAGGGCTGATTTGGTCCCAGGGCTGAAATGGGCCCTACCGTGGGCTGGAATAGCCTTTTGATAGAGCTTTTTTGGCCTAAATTGTGCTCAAATGGCTCCAAGAAGGGCTGAATCAGACTTTGGCCTGCAGGGCTGAATTGACACTTTGGGGCTGAAACAGATCTTTTTAATTTACAGTGTAAAGTGCTCATGCAAAGATGAATTCAGTGGCTCAACTCATTGTATGGCAAATTACCCTGAGCATCAATATTTGAGCAACTGTAAGTATGTATTCAATCACACAGAGTTATATAAGATGGCACTAGAGTGATTGAGTGGTCAAACGACTGGCAGTAGGCCTGTTTTTAACATATGTAGACATCACCCTTTTTTGCAAGGATTGGTCAACACAGCAAAAAAAAATATAAGCGCTGTTTGGTCATCAAACATAATTGCACATATCGGGAGTTTGTATGATTTTCTAACACCAGGAAAAAAAATGCGTAAACATTTTAATAAAAGATTTTAAAAGCATTGGGGGAATAATGGAAGATGATGCTGGATTGCCCAAAATGGTCAAGCAATGGTTGCACATTGTTGCAGGCAATTGTCCTGGGCAATGATCAGCATGCTAGGCAATGCCAAGCATCGCCTCGAGCATTGCAAGCATTTACTAAATTTTGGTCGGAGTATAGCTTTGAGCAATGCTCAGCGCTGTCTGTCTGTGTCCGTCCAAATGATTTATGTGTAATATTTTTGTCGTCCTATAGCTGTCCATGCATTTCACATGTCCGTCCATACCCTCCCACATAATTTTGCAGTCTGGTCTGTCCATGTCCGTCCAATACATAACCTATGTCCATCCATGTCCCTCTTGTATGTTTCCATCAGCATTATTGTCCGTCCATGTCCACCCGGCTAATTGTCATCTGCATTTTTTGTCTGTGTGTGTATGTTTCAAATGACCAATTTGTTTGCCCATGCCCGTCTGGATGGGCAGATGGACGTCTGTCGCCCACCTCTGTTAATTAGAATTGAAAAGCATTACCAAACGTCGACAAGCACATAATGTTATTTGTGAGTGTCTAATTTTCCTGGTGTAACAAAAACCCCTTCCTCCCACCCTGATTAGACAACCCCTTCCCAAGTCAATCTTTGTTCTTGTGCTACACCTTAGCCGATTCTCCACATTCACACACACAAAAAAAAATATTTCAAAATGTCTTCCTGTTTCATGCACCTGGCTCCTAGCTTGCATCTTATCAAAGTTTTATTGCCAATTAAATGAAACACAAAATGCTGCTCATAACAGGTATAAAAAAAACATTGAAAAAAAAAAACTGTAGCACTCCTTCATCTTGCCTCTGCATAGGTCGCCATGTTGATTGTATGACTGATCATATCTAAATGCTTGGAGTAGTGCACACATTTTGCTACCTATCTGACAAAGGAATTTGAACAAGTTTCAAACTAGTGAGTGAGGAGTGAGCATTATTTTGTGCATCCTATGCACCCCTCATAAACTCCTTCAATTACCAGTGGCAAGAAATTGCAAAGCTGTCACTGCCAAAAAAAGCTGCCAGCAGTCAAATGAATGTTATGCTGCTTGTTAGCTCTAATCAATGGTCAATTTTCTCTACGAGTCATACTAGAACCGTGAAATATCGACATTTTGACACTTTTCCAATCGTAAAAACTCGCTTTCCTTTATTCGATACCGTTATTTTAAAACTGCTAACATTTCCTTGAAAGAATACTATCTTTGATCCTAGCGCACTTGTAAAGTGGATTAAAGATAAGAAGGCAGTCTTTGCCAAATCATTGATATGATTTTTTGTTTGATATTAGTCAAAAGTAAATCAACTGCGGTAAAGATACAGTCCAGTTCAGAACATCAGGTTAAATTTTCAGTTAGCTATTCATGGCGTTGTTTAGCATTGGTCACCCAGTAAACGCCCTTACATATAAAGTATTTTTAGAGTCGGGGGTATTCATTTTTAGTGCCTATTAAAAGCCATCTGTGCATGATTTAAAAAAAAAAGCCATCGTTAATGATTTTTCCAAAAAACTGTTATCATTAAATAATTTGAAAGTGAATAAACTGACGATGAATGGAGAGATTTAGAATTTTAGACCAGACGTCACATTCCCATGTTCAGTTTAGAAAAAGACACGTCATTCATGTTCACTGAACTGGGAATGGACCCAAATGACGCAGGTGTTTTGTAGGAATAAACTTCCTTCGTGGAAACAACATATTTACTGAACGACTTGCCATTTCATTGACTTATTCTAGTTTTGGCTTCAAACTAGGGGTTTTTTCTACTAATAATTCCCAATAGATTAGCATCTCTGCGGTAGCAGTCACCTGAGTTTGACTTTTGGGAGCCAGTTGCATAAATCTCAAACGTGAGACACACCAGCTAATCCGTATTTCAAAAAGTACAAATTATTAGTTACAAATGCTCTACTTTTTTCACCACTCTTGTATAATTCTATCTCGTTCCAAATGCGCATACTTCTTCAGTTTTCAAAGAACTGACAAAAGTAAATAGAAATAATTTCTATTCTGTTGAAAAACGACTCATCTTTTCCACAACTTTAACCCGAGCCTTTAATACGCCGGTGGAATGCAGACGAAAGCGGGTTTAAAGCGATCAAAGAAGGACTAAATTCGCCCCAACTACTAGAAAATATAGCGGAAAGCGGCCAGAGAAGTCAGAGAAAGCGTTTCGTCGTGCGGAGAAGATCTGGAAAAGGTACTTGGTACTGGATTACTGAATTGGGGAAAATTAAAATGACGGATTCTTTCGAGAAGGAAACTGCGAGGTACTGTTCTCTATGACGCAACCAAAAGTCAGATTAATGTTATGGTGCTTGTTAGCTCTAATCAATGGTCAATTTTCTGTACGAGTCTTAGAACCGTGAAATCTCGACATTTTGACACTTTTCCAATCGTGAGGTAATGAACCGTTCACCCGCTAGATCATTCTTTCTGATGACATTTGCTTGAAAGAATACTATATTTCATCCTAAGGCAGTCTTCCAAAAAACTGTTATCATTAAATAATTTGAAAGTGAATAAACTGACGATGAATGGAGAGATTTAGAATTTTAGACTAGACGTCACATTCCCGTGTTCAGTTTAGAAAAAGACACGTCATTCATGTTCACTGAACTGGGAATGGACCCAAATGACGCAGGTGTTTTGTAGGAATAAACTTCCTTCGTGGAAACAACATATTTACTGAACGACTTGCCATTTCATTAACCTATTCTAGTTTTGGCTTTAAAATAGGGGTTTTTCCTACTTATAATTCCGAATAGATTAGCATCTCTGCGGTTGCAGTCACCTGAGTTTGACTTTTGGGAGCCAGTTGCATAAATCTCAAACGTGAGACGCACCAGCTAATCCGTATTTCAAAAAGTACAAATTATTAGCTACAAATGCTCTACTTTTTTCACCACTCTTATATCATTCTATCTCGTTCCAAATGCGCATACTTCTTCAGTTTTCAAAGAACTGACAAGGTAAATAGAAATAATTTCTATTCTGTTGAAAAACGGCTAATTTTTCCACAACTTTAACCCGAGCCTTTAATACGCCGGTGGAATGCAGACGAAAGCGGGTTTAAAGCGATCAAAGAAGGACTAAATTCGCCCCAACTACTAGAAAATATAGCGGAAAGCGGCCAGAGAAGTCAGAGAAAGCGTTTCGTCGTGCGGAGAAGATCTGGAAAAGGTACTTGGTTACTGGATTACTGAATTGGGGAAAATCAAAATGACGGATTCTTTCGAGAAGGAAACTGCGAGGTACTGTTCTCTATGACGCAACCAGCAGTCAGATGAATGTTATGCTGCTTGTTAGCTCTAATCAATAGTCAATTTTCTGTAAAGACATAGAACCGTGAAATCTCGACATTTTGACACTTCTCCAATCGTGAAAAGTCGCTTTCCTATATTCGATACCGTTATTTAAAAACAGTTGTCTATCTTTATGCCAGGCCAGTTTAGTATCGGCTACAGAAGCAAGCTGAACCTCAACTGCTCTCACATTAAGATTTCTGCCGTTCAAGCAGTTAGCCCAAAACTTATGCTGTAGACAATCGCTTGCAGGGACGAGAATCATCAGCAAACGCAAACACAACTTACATATGAGCTTCTGGGAACGAAAACTCGAACTTACCCTATGGCTACGCGGAAGACGAGCTCAGAGCACTAGCCTAATCACCAATTAACCGACTGCTGCTTCAGCCACGAACACTGAGATACATTTTAGGAAATAGATGTAGTTGATTATGAAACTGAAAAGGAAGCAGCCTACTTACCACGGAAACTGCGAGATACTGTTCTCTGTGACGCAACCAGCAGTCAAATGAAAGTTATGCTGCTTGTTAGCTTTAATCAATGGTCAATTTTCTGTACGAGTCATAGAACCGTGAAATCTCGACATTTTGACACTTTTCCAATCGTGAGGTAATGAACCGTTCACCCGCTAGATCATTCTTTCTGTTGACATTTGCTTGAAAGATTACTATCTTTGATCCTAGCGCACTTGGAAAATGGATTAATGATAAGAAGACAGTCTTTGCAAAATCATTGATATCGTATCAGAGGATTATAGTTATTTTTTGATATTAGTCAAAACTAAATCAACTGCGGTAAAGATGCAGTCCAGTTCAGAACATCAGGTTAAATTTTCGAAGCTATTCACGGCCTTGTTTAGCATTGGTCATTCAGTGAACGCCCCTACATAATGGAGACCGCAAGAAAAGGGTGGGTGGTTTTGAGTATTTTTAGAGTCGGGGTTTCATTTTTAGCGCCTATTAAAAACCATCTGCGCATGATTTTTTTTAAAAAAAGCCATCGTTTATGATTTTTCCAAAAAACTGTTATCATTAAAAAGTTTGGAAATGAATAAACTGGCGATGAATGGCGAGATTTAGAATTTTAGACCAGACGTCACATTCCCGTGTTCAGTTTAGAAAAAGACACGTCATTCATGTTCACTGAACTGGGAATGGACCCAAATGACGCAGGTGTTTTGTAGGAATAAACTTCCTTCGTGGAAACAACATATTTACTGAACGACTTGCCATTTCATTAACCTATTCTAGTTTTGGCTTTAAACTAGGGGTTTTTCCTACTTATAATTCCGAATAGATTAGCATCTCTGTAGTAGCAGTCACCTGAGTTTGACTTTTGGGAGCCAGTTGCATAAATCTCAAACGTGAGACACACCAGCTAATCCGTATTTCAAAAAGTACAAATTATTAGCTACAAATGCTCTACTTTTTTCACCACTCTTATATCATTCCATCTCGTTCCAAATGCGCATACTTCTTCAGTTTTCAAAGAATTGACAAAAGTAAATAGAAATAATTTCTATTCTGTTGAAAAACGACTCATCTTTTCCACAACTTTAACCCGAGCCTTTAATACGCCGGTGGAATGCAGACGAAAGCGGGTTTAAAGAGATCAAAGAAGGGCTAAATTCCCTCCAACTACTAGAAAATATAGCGGGAAGCGGCCAGAGAAGTCGAAGGAAGCGTTTCGTCGTGCGGAGAAGATCTGGAAAAGGTACTTGGTCCTGGATTACTGAATTAAGGAAAATTAAAATGAGGGATTCGTTCGAGAAGCAATATCGTATGACATTCTGACGGTGGCGGTTGACTGTCGAGTCAGAAACTCGGGAATTCACGTAGTTGTTGATTATGTAAGCTTAAATGATTTTTATTGAGGGTTGCTGACTGGATTCAGCTGCATGTACGGTGATGCTTTTCAGTCCTTCTCAATTTTCTAAACATCAGCCGAAGCGGGGTAAATCTATTTTGGGTTCCTTTGTATCATCTTTAAATGGATACCTATCATTATTTTCGAACAAAAACGTGTTATGGTCGACACCGATCATTCGATCATTTTATAAATTCTTAATAACTGCTAATTGTGTAAAAGTGTAATGTTCATGGAGAATATCGATGGAGATCACTATTTCTTAAGCCTGATCGCTCTGAAACAGCTCAGTTCAGCTCAGCTCAGTGATTAAATATGTGAAGTTAATTGTTTTAAGGAAATGAGGAGTGTAACCACATGAATCAGAGATTTTTAGTAAACAAAGTAATTGAATTTTTGAGCTTTGGTCAAACTCAGGTGGTTGTGAGTTTTAAGTTTGATGTTTAGACTCTCTTGTTTGCGTTTTTGCGGTGACTCGAATCTCGTTTTGAAATGCCTGTATTTGATTTTTTTTAAAGTTTAATGATGAGAATTTGTGCTTTAATTGAAATCGAGTTTTTTTTCTTATGCCATGATTTAAAGGTACTTGAACTTATTCATAACTTGTGATCAATAATAGATGGTATAATTGTTAAGAACTTCCTTGAATGCATTTTAGTGTTGTTGAGAGAAGATGGCGATGACCAGCCTTTAATTTTACAAACAAAACTAATCCTAAAGGAAACATTGATGATAGTGCATGTCCAGCATTAAGTAAAACAGTTTGCCCTTCCTAATGCAACAGAGCAGCTTAGCCTTCTTAGGCTGTGGCTCTGTGAGAATTTTAATTTTCCAGGTGTTTCAGAGGGAACTAAAAATGAGCTTTCAGATATTGTTTGACCCCGTGTTTAGAATTAAGTAAAAAAGTTTGGCCTTCCTGATGCAACAGAGCAGCTTAGCCTTTTTAGGCTGTGGCTTTGTGACAATTTTATTCTCCAGGTGTCTCAGAGGGAAATAAAAAATAGCTTTATTTTTAAGACATTGTTTAAGTATTTAGTTCCCAGTATTGTATCGTGTTGCTCAAGTGCTCTTTCAAATATTGCAAGACAGCAAGCCCCCGGTTTTTTTTTTTTTTTCGGCTACACCGGCTTGAACATGGGAGATGCCCGTGTTCAAGAGAAAGTTTAGCGGGCACCTTTTAGCAAAATCACACCGATATATATTGAACATTTTTCAATTAACAGGGCGAATTAACAGGCCTGTCAATTATATTACCTAATTGTTGCAAATAGAAGTTGCTGCTTTGTTTTGTTTTGGCTCTTTCTTGGCCTTAAAATTATATTTTTTTAGTATTACTTTGACTAGAGGTGCCTTTTGCTCCAACATTTTTAAAAAACCTGAGCCAAGCCACTTAAGATTGATTTTCAGACCCAACTTAGGCAAAATGTGTTATTGACATGGATAGTCGTTGAAGGTTGAAATAAAATAGACAAAGAGATATCGCAAAATTGAAAACACAACCAAGACAAATTGAACAACTATTACCGTCTGCTTTCATAATGTAAATAACGTACTTCAGTTTGTGAATCAGCTTGACAATCAGTATGTAAAACAGTTGAGCAGCTTTGGCCCATTACCGATCAGTTCAATGAGTTTGATGTTAATAAAATACGTATCCGGTTTTCATTACAAAATTGCTTGCCACGATTAGTATTTTTGACAAAAACAAATGTCCTGGTGAATTGCACTGTCCAGGATCATCCACATGACGCAGTACTAGTGTACTTATATGTTCAATCGATCGTATAGTGATGGATAAATTCAGAGTGGAACCATTTACTTACAACGCCTAATGCGGAAAAGAAGGGTTTAAAGGAGATTTTTAAAGTTTCTTTGTGAACAGGAATTATGTAATAACAGACCGCAGTTTGTCTAGCATTCTGATATCCAGAACTATCTAATTGCACTATCGTTGTCATACAAAGAAGCAAAAACATTTTTTTTAATCAAAGGCCCGCTAAAGCCAAGGTTTAAACCTGTCTTTCAAGTCATCGGCAGTGGAGAAGAACGAGCATTAGACTACTCCAATGTAAGAACTAAATATTAATGATACTCTATGTAAATACTATGGTGAAACATTTTGAATTTTTGGCCTGTAAGACCCTGTAAGCCTTGTTCATAGGACACCTATATTTATACACGTTTACGGCGAAAAACTTCTAAAGGTTATGTTTATGCTCGTTTAATACATCATCCGTCTAAAACGCGAAATACAAATGATTTATTTTCTTATATAGCATAAATAAGCGACGTTCTGAGACATTTTCATTCTCTGTGTGGGTACCTGAAGAGGTCGATTTTGTCGTGAATCTTCCATCAAAGCGTCGGTTTTTCAGGCGACTGAAATCGTCACATAGACTACATAGCAATGATTGTTTTACGTGGTAAAAAGCGGTAACTTGGTGGTAACGTTACCAGCGAGCTCAGTGCAAGTAGAATGACGACGAAAACGAGAAAAGAAGCAAAAACAAAAACTCTAAACGTGCAGCACACTTTTTGGCAGGTTTCTTCGCTGTTATTTTCCGACTGACGTTCAGCGTGAAACTTGATTGAAATGGCAATTCGATCTTAATTCGCTTTAACCTCTAAGATCGTCACGGTCGTCGCGACTTCGATTTCGTCGGAAATACCCATACAGAGGCTCTTATTTGGAAACTGAACTTCCAAAAACACAGCTTCAGCAAAAAGATTATTCAGGAACAGCCAAAAAATTTAATCTTAAAGGAAGTGAATATTGATTTTACTGCCGTCATTGGAAGTAATGTACAAGAGAGGTACTGATTTATTGTTGGTAAAATCATTCAAACTTCCGACTGCAGCTGCGAATTGAGGCCAAAGTATAACTAAATAAATCGCGTCACAACAACTTACTTTTACATTAGAACAGCCCCATATACATTAATGTCTTGTGTCCATTATCTCTAGTGATAGTAATGGAATACGCGGAAACTGTGACGTCAAAAAATGAAAGGCAATCGTTGTTCACGTCAAGAATATTTGCGTGTACCTTTTCAAAAATCTTTAATTCGCTTCAGACTGATTTCCTTTCTTTCATTGAAGTATTTGAAAGCAGTTTAGATCATAAAATATGTCAAATAAATTATAATATTGAAGAGGCCACGTGCAAGTAGACATTAGACATTGAAACCAAAAACAAAGTACAATGTAAGCTTACGTCCATTTTGAAGGATAAAGTTTTTGCTGGTTTAGTCAAATTATTCTGGTAAAAAATGCTGTTTTCCAAAAAAAAAAAGAAAGAAAAAACTCTTTTTGCAACGTATTAAACGTGCGACGCCTAATTCTTTTGCGGTTTTTTTTAAAACTGATTTTGCAGATCGCCAGTGCTTTGTCCGAGCTTTGTATTTCGCGAGATATAATTTTGTGATTGCTCTCATTTGTTTTTTGTTTTTCGATTCTTAGCTTTCTGGGCCCAGTTGCTCGAAGCATGGTTAGCGTTAACCAGCGTTTAATACCTTGACAACGTATTGGTTTTGATACTGTTTAACCAATGGTTAAAGCTAACCATGCTTTGAGCAACTCAGCCCGTCCGCAGTCTAAAGCCTCTGTAATTGAATGTGTATACTTTTGATTTTAAATAGAAATGATGATTATTACGAGGCTCCTCTCTTAATACGGAGGATTAAAAATTTTAAGAGATATATTTTTTTCGCTGAACACTCAGTTTATTATGATCTCTCGATGTCTTTGCGCACAGGGATAATGAACAGCTTTTTAAGCAAAGTTACTTTTATGACAAGCAAAAGGGTAATGAAAATTATTTTTTAAGCCCTTGATGTTTTTTACAACGCAAGGTAGCAGTAGGTCTATGAAAATCACTGAAATCATAGTAGGAGCCAAGCCTTTGAAAGCTTTTATTTTCATTAAACGTCAAATAACGCCCATCATGCAGGAAACAAGTGTTGTATAAAATACTTTCCATTTGGTAACACGTGACCTGACAATCCCTCGACATAAAGTGGCTGTAAGTCCGGTGTACCACATACCGATGTGATTTAGTTGATGAATTGATCATTTTAATAATTTTCAGTTTTGAAATCACTAACATTTCAATTTATTCATTACAGGGATTAGCCGTCCAAAACAAAGAACTTCACATCGAACGACGGTCTACTTTACAACGACTATACTTCACTTTTATGATTGACAAACAGAACATAGATCACCCTCTTAATCCAACGTAGCCGATTTGCGATTCATGGCATCCTACGAAGTGAAGCAAAATCTTTTTTTAGGAGTCGGTACAATCCTGAATACACTTGTAACTGCCCTAGTTAACCTGGTCGCAGCTTACTACCTTCTCATTTACAAGAAATCAACATTCTCTCGAAAGCAATACAATAACTTCCTTATGGGTCTGCAAGCGGTCATGGGAATTTTTCTCGCTCTTACCGGCTACACCTGGACAGCGGTGAGTGGCCGGCGGAAAATCTCGGCTGTTCATTGGCCACTTTTTGTTTGCTGTTCTTCGGTACCATGATGGTCATGGTAACACTCGTCATGTCTGCCGAACGATTTATAGCCATGTGCGTGCCGTTTTACTATCAACAACTTATAAACCTTCGAAAAGTTAGGATAGCGGTTGGGTATATTTTTGTACATTCTGCAGCACTAGCTATCCTGCCTCTCTTGTTAAAGAGCATCGAACTGACAAAACATCCCATAGCAGTGTGCTTGTACTCGCTTAACTCCACGAGCAATGGCGAAGTAATCGTTGTACATGCCTTCATTTGCAACTTCTCGCTGTCCATTCTACTTATGCTTGTAATGAACGTTTCAGTGCTTAAAGCTTTGAAGAGAATGAATTTGTCCGTTGGAACTGGGGTTCTTACACAGAGTGCAGGTGATCGCGAGGCCATAATACTCTCTAACCTAACCGGAATTATGGCTCTATCCTATAGCCTGGCTTGGGTTCCAACTTTGGTAAGGAAAAACGCTTTATATGAGTTAATCTTTAAAAGAAGATTGAAAGCAGGCCGGGAAAATCTGGGTGGAGGCTATGATCACACACCAAGCCCTCTCGGACAACCGCTCAGGCATAAAGTTTGATGTGCGTGAACGACTTTTTCCAGTTTTATGCCGTTGCTGTTTATACTATACCGGATAGATTGGCGTGTCGGCATGAAAAACTATCCGATATAGTCTGACACTAACAAAGCCTCAGTCAAGCCGGATTGGGTGTGACGGTGTATATCGATCTACTGAATATTAAATTAAAACTATTGTTTGGATCCAGAGTTATTTAATGCACAGGCAAACAAGGAAAGGAACTCCCTAAAATGACCAGCATTTCCTTAAAGACCTTCTCAAACCAAGTTGAAACTTAGACTCGCCGCAACAAAAAGTCATATCATTTTTATCTTTGTATCACTGAAGTCTGGGTAAATGTGGGTAGGCCCCAGAGAGATGTGGTACACTTTCCCTTGTCTTTTACAAGGGAGCTAAGCAACGACGACAATAGTGAAAACGTCACTTCGAAAATGAATTCACAATGTTTCTAAAATAACTGCTCTTATTCCACGTCATTCAAATGTTGGTGAATTTTTCTGGAGTTGAATTCTAAAGGACTGTATCTAAGATTCGAAAAAAAGATTATTATTAGAAAAACATGCGGAGTTGTTGTTTTGATTATCTAAACCTATTGTTTTTTGCCGTTGTTGTCGATGCCGTCGTCGCCGTTGAGTTGATTAAGCTCACTAACATCACTAGTCTCCCTCGCAGGCGGTTTTTGGATGTCACGGAGCGTAGCGTGACATCTAAAAAACGGCTGCGAGGGAGACTATAACATCACATGATTGACAACATCTCTCTCCTTTCGCCAGGCTCGAGTGATGCTCAGTTATCACGCAAATTGGCGCAGTATATACTTCGACTTGTTCGCGTTTGGTTTGTCAACCGTTGATCCATTTGTGCATCCAGTCACCTGTATATTAGTAAGCCGGCGATACAGAGCAGGATATGCGGACGCCTTTAAAGATATCGTGTCGAGAATTCGTGGATGGATTTGCAGCTTCAAGCCTCGAACGAGAGTATATCCGCTTAACTATACACCCAGTGTTTCAAACACATATAACAGTGGTCTGATTCACGTTACCTGGCAACATGAGTCACGTGTGAATTTAAGAAACAACTGTGATAATTCTGCGCAGTGTGCAACACCCAAGGCTCATGCGAGTGTTTTAAGACTTGATGTAATTCAAGAAACTTAGATAAAAGGACAGCCTTTCGTGTGGACAAGAAAAGCTATTCGGTATAGTATGAACATCTATTCGATAAGTGACGCTCAACTTTAGAGATCGGCGCGGTGTAGCTTCGCTCCGTTACAAACATCGCGCCAAAATGACCGTTCTCATGTGTGAACAGAAGTCCTATCCTGTATGGTTTTCGTGCAGGCGGAAAAACTCTCTGTTTAAAGTCGAAATTGCGAGAAGCGCAATGTCTCATTCGAGAGTGCGCGCAATTTCAGTCTCGCGGCTCAACTTAATGCTTGCGGAGGAATCTTTTGCACTTGGTACTAGTTCACAGGTAGCAGTATATTCCTTATAACGTGATAGGGATTACAAAAAAATTGCCAAAGCAACGCAAACGCTTTCAAAGACTTGAATGACAATACTTGCAGACACCAATGATAAGCTATGAACAAAAACATGTTACGATGTCACGTGATCTAAACTGTGATCAGTTCGCGGTAATCGCAGCTCTCCCTAGAGGAAGGTTAGCTCTTTGGATCAATTTTGGTAATTTCATGTTGCTAATACCATACTACTGAAACAAGCTTCTCTGTTTTGACAAACACATGTTAATCTCGATGCAAAGTTATAGGAACGTTATTACATTATAGGAAAACACTGTTCGTTTTGCTTTGACTGATGCAGAAGTTTTAACAGGCTTTACAAGTAACTGTGTGCAGTGTTTGTTTAGAAAAATGCCGGTAAAAAAAAGTCAAACCTCTGTGTTCATTAATTAGTCTAATTTTCCTGTCAAAAAGTTCCTGACAAGTGAGTTGAATTCATCAGCATAGCGAAGGTGGATATTATGCCTTCCTTCTGGCATTAGATGAAGCTTGGATCCTCTGATATTAGCATGTAAAAACTCAGGATGAAAATCTGGAACCAAGGGATCTTTCTGGCCGTGCACCACTAGGGTGGGGCAAGCTAACCATCAATCCATGCACTGTGCATCTCTTGAAGACTTTCTTTGCCATATAATGCTAAAATAAACATGCAAGTAAATAGGTTACAGGCCAGGCAGAGCGGCTAAAGGACATGGAGGGGAATCTACTTATAACTGACTCTGGAATCAGGGTAATCAAGAACATTGCTTTAGTACTCCTGCAAGATGGAATCTGTTACAGCAGGAAAGGGGAGAACAGCTCTCCACAACTAACGGTTGAGAGGACCAAAAACATTTAAAAGGAATTACTGTAAAATTCTGAAAATAAGCCCCGGGAGTTATATTTTTGAAAGGCCCTTTTTGAGAGGCTTATCTATGGAGGGAAATTTGGGTTTCAAAATCGGTCAGTATAAAACACGGACTGCGGACTGCGGACCTCGGACTGTGGACCGGGTATAAAACATGGACTAGGTATAAAATGCAGACTACGGACTGAGTATAAAACACGGACTAGGTATAAAACGCGGACTGCGTACTATGTATATAAAAACAGCCTTAGAAATGTAAAACTGAGAGAAACGAAAAGCGGGCTTGCATAAAACGGTAGTTCCAGCTCCTTGCCTTACACAAAAACATTCCGTAAGCCGGTCACGCAGTCTATATTCTCCTCATGTTGAGAAGGAAAGCATGCTGCACGGACAAGGAAGGTTAGGGAAGGACCATTAGAAAACTTATGGGGGCGGGGGGCGGGCGAAGTACAAAAAAAATATTCACGCAAGGGAAAATTAAATGAAAAAAAATTCATGCAAGCCAATTAATCCTAAAAAATATTCATGCTATGGCCTAAAAAAAATTCATACAAGGAATTTGATAACGAAAAAAAATTCCTGCGGCTCGAAAATTCCTCTCCCTTCCCCCCCCATTACAACTTTTCTAATGGTCCGTCCCTTATGCCGCTATTCAAGGCAACTGAAATTAAACTCTGAATTTTATCAAAATAAGGAGTTAGAAGAGAACCAATCGGAGAAGCACCGAATAAAAAGAATAGTATTGGTGTTAGCCGAGTCAGAGTAAAATTCTTAAAGATGCCTCTATTCCGTTTCAAATAAAGCATTGGGAATATGAGGAAATGAAGAACTCAGACGAGAAGGTCAATATAGGGGCATTCCACGAGGTAAAAAAGCAGTATTTAGGGGGGAGGGATTATTCATCTATACGTGATTAATATCCGAAATGAATCATCCAACCCAACGTTATATTCTACGCGATGATTATGATGACATGATTTACACCCTGTTCCTGAACCCCGGAAGGGGGTACTCCTGGGGATTTTTTGGTCGGGTTATGCCCCCTGGTTCTCTAAATCCTTACCCTGTTTAAGAATAAAAAATGTCCGGTTTTCCACACCCGTTTTCAGACCTGATCTCTAAAATTCATACCCATTTCCAGACCTGGCCTAATTTAGCCTGTTCCAGGCTCTCAGATAAAGAGGAGACTACCCAGTTTCCTCCCGTTTTATTTTCGCGCTTTCTTCACTCAGCGGACCCAATTATCTCGAAGCCTGGAACAGGCGAGTAGGCCTGATTAGGCAGAAATTATGTCATTATTATATAATTTATTATAGATTAGAGCGCAACAGTAGATCATTCTCTCTTGAGCGCAAACAAAAAAATTTTTCAAATGCATTTCAAATTCGTATATTTCAATTTCGTTCTTATTCATTTAGAATTGAAAACGATAAATACATATTTTCCGGTCCGCGTTTTATACCTAGTCCGTATTTTATTCCCAGTCCGCAGTCCGTAGTCAACAGTCCGCAGTCCATGTTTTATACTGACCGGTTTCAAAATCGATTGGGCTAGCCGTACAATTGGAAGGAAATTTTTCGTTTTTGCTTTGTTTTGCTTTGTATTTGAGGGCAATTTCCAAATACAAGCCCCCGGGGGCCTTATATTTGGAGGGGCGATTTAACAGACGGGTTTTTGCGTTAAAAGTTTGAGGGGCTTATATCTGGAGGGACTTATTTGCAAAATTTTACAGTACTTTATTATGTTGTCAAGGAAAGTGTCAGCAAATAGGTCGTCGTTTTCTAGGTCATCGTTTTCTAGGTTGTCGTTTCTAGACACCCTCATTTTTATGCATAGGACCCCTCTTTATTTATGAACTATTTATTTAAAGGATTATTATTACAATGAACAAAATGACATTACAAGGTGTTTAGGGAAAGCAGGCCAATCTATCATGATGTAAAAAAACTTCGGTCCAGTTTCTAAAGAGCAGTATCGGGCTGAAGTAGCTGGGCTGGCACTTCATCAACAATGCAAATAGCCTCTCAGCATGTTTCACGGTCGCCTTTTTGTGTATGATGTAAGCTTATCACAAAAGTGTTTAACGACAATATTTACAAAAAAAATTCAAAATATGTTTCCATACCTGGTCCAACAGCACGACTTCGCAGGGTTTGCAGCAGATATCCGGTTACATTGTCCATTCTGCGAATCACATCGGCAACTTCTGGTGAAAAATTCTTCGTTTTCTAGGTCATCGTTATATCTAGACACCCTAAAAATGACCATGATATAGCCCCTTTTACATTAAAATGGTAGATAGAGTGATTTCAAAGTGCTAATAATCATTTTTGTCTTGAAGGTGAATTTGATCATCACAAGTGATCAAGGCATGGCTGCAGTGAACAGTTCTCGAGTTATTGTTCAGGATGAATATGTACCTCAATCCAACTTGGTATTCTCTTATTCTAAATCCCAATAGAGCAGACCATGTATTTGAGCCTTTCTTTCATATTCTACCCAAGGAGGGGATGTTAAACAAAACATACCAAAAGCTCAAAGAAATTCCACACCTTCATGCATATCTGAAACACGATATTCCTATTTCATTACAAGCATAATCAACGTGTGATGCCAATTTTTATCGCAGCTGACGATCAATGGGTCATCACACAAAACATGTCACAGATGGATGTTCTTGGTAACCATGGCTATAGTAACAAATATGCTGACATGCATCCCTTTTTCCTTGCACATGGACCTCTTTTCAAGGAGAACTATATCTCTGAGCCATTTGAAAATGTCAATATATATATATATATATATATATATATATATATATATATCCCCTTATGTGTCATATACTTGGTATAGAACCTGCACCAAATAAAGGCTCTTTAAAAACTGTTGAACAGTAATGTTAAAATTTTCTCCAGAGCAAAAACAGGATTTCACTGTGTTAATAGTGTTCTGTTTTATATCCTTTGTGGTTTTTATGTTTATGAGTTATGGCATTGTTTCATTCTGCGTGAAGAATCGCTGTCGAATGCGGCAATATGGACATATATATGATTTAGGAACATCAGACTTGTACGATTTATAAAAAGACAACTTTAAATTGATAAATAAAATTCAGTATTTAAAACTGGTTAATTATTTATTAGTTGCAGGAAAAGTATATTTTAGACTTTTTTATCTGTTTTGTTCTGACAAATTTCTTACACTGGACAAAAAGCAAAAAGAACTGAGCATTTTAGCAGTCTGTAAGCTTTTGCACTACTGGCAGCTCCTCTGAATGTCAGTATTAGGAGTGCAAGCCGGAGGGGGATGGGGAGGGGGAGGGGGGTCTCACATATGAAAGGGGCAGGGATGCCGGTCAAGGACCTAAAAGGAAAAAAAGTAAACCAGTGAAATAAATGTATTAAATTATTAAATTGATCTTTTTAATCCATCCATACCAAACAAAAGAAATCAAACATTCAGTTCCATTTCATTAATAACTTAACTTTTGAGCTAAGTAAATTCAATTCTAATTCTACGGGGTAATTAAAAAACATTCAATTTTACTTTTTTTGTTCAAGTTCCGTCATATCTTTCCTTAAGGAGGCTCAAAAGGGTTTTTCGTTGCTGTAGTGTTTGATTATACAGTGTATGTCGCCAAACTATAAGTATTTTGCAACTATTTTGGGCTATAATTTAAGGGTACTTGTGACATCATATCAGTTACTATGGCAATGCATCAGATCCACAAAATGGTCCTCTAAATTTCAGTTAGTGTAAAATTATCGGACAAACTAATTCAGTGACCTACCGTTTTTATTTCTTGGTTAGAAAGCTCAATAAGTTCTTTAACTACTCAGGCAGTATAACAAAAACGTTATCTGCACTCTTTTTTCGTTATAAGAATATTGAGGCTGAAATTTGTTAAGAATAAACCCGAGGATGAGATTTGTGAGGGAAAAATCTGTAAATATAATACAACTATATGTTTTTAAATAAACTGTATAAAATTCTTCCTTTTTTGTAAATCTATCTATGTATCTGTTTGTCTGTCCGTCTGTCTGTCTGTCTACATAGTTTCAGCACTTGGCAAACTCCACGTTGCCTTATGGCTGTTTATGTGTGTGGCCTCATACACCATCAGCCTTTTTTGGGATATCATGCAAAGCCGGCCACTTGCTGAATTGATTCATTCACCCACGAATTCCAACTGGTTTGAATTTGTGGGACATGTCCCTGCGACTTGTCCGTCAAAAACTTGGCAAGTGAATTAGTGGAAATAGGAGTTATTTAAACCAATCACAGTCAAGGATATTGTAATTTTTATGATTAGGTCTGAAATTGGGTTGGGAAAATCACAGATTTTGGTCTGAAACAGGCCAAAGGCCGATACACACGAGGGGTTTTGCTCCAGGAGAAAACCCCTTGAGTGTACCAATGATTTCATAAGTGCAATTCATCCTCGGGAGCAGAATTTCCACCCTGCAACATGCTCCACAATATTAAACCGGTTAAATATTTGGGAGCAAGCTCCCGGGGCAAACTGAACAAACTTAAAAACGCTCCCTTCTGTGTACTAGTCGTGCAAATTGACCCTGGAGCATGCTCCCGGAGCAAAACCCCTCGTGTGTATAGGCCTTAAGGGTTCCAGGAAGCGTACCGCACACCCCCCACCCAATTTTTCTGGAAGTACCCCCACCCCCGGGTAAATACATTTGCGCTGCACGCCTGCCATCACGCAGTAGGGCTCGCAAAAGTCTGCCGAAGTTGGAGGCTATAATCCCAGAAGAATAAAAGCATCCTGCGAGTGATTACTATTTAGGAGAAGGATATTTAACATTCTTACAAGCCTCTACATTTGGAGTTGGTGGGTGGTGGGTGGGAGTTGGAGTTGGTTGGGGTGGGGGTCGGTGATCTTTTATACAACTAAGGCAGATTAAAAATGTATCCCTTCCCGAAAGTGCGTGTATCCAAAAATTACCCGCCCCCACCAGTTTATGCCACTGGCCCAAAATTTTATCCCCCTCTTCCCCCTACAGAAAATGTCGATTGTGAAATAGCGTTTAACACGTTTTGTGAATCGATAGACGTTAACGTGTTCTTTTTCTTTCTAATTTGTGTAATAAATTTACTCCTACGTCTAAATGCTAGTGATTGATGTATGGCAATATTTCCTTAAATTGTTTTTTATCACTCTCTTTGTGTGTCATGATACCTTTTGCTTCGGCGTCGACGTGATTTCTTTGAGGTCGTCTTGCCTGTCATCTTGGATGTTGCGAGCCGTGAAGTTTCTTTCAGGAAGAGTTTCCCTTTGCATCTTCTTTTGTTTCGAATCTCTCCTCGCCGAAAATTGCACCCAGTACATACACCGGTATCGAAATTTGGAAACTCACCAGTGTTCATGTTGTGTAAATTTGCCATTCCTTTCTAAGAACAAATTGTGACAATTTCTCCTACATGGTGGGGATTGCTGAGCCTTGCGTTACATATTACATCATTTTCATTTTCAATACTCTTGTTGATTACGGCTCTCGACCAATGAGAGCACAACAATCTCTACAGTTGTTGTAAAGACCAAAATCGAGTTCAATGTTCATTATGATGAATGGGTTCATTATGTGAACCTTTTACCGACTTATTAAAAAGTTACGGTTCAAAGTGTTCATTAGAGAGATTAAGCAACGAGGACGGCAACGGCAACGAAAACGTCACTTCAAAATATTTCTTCTCGTTCAAGTTCTGACTCTTTCGTGATTATGCCAAATTGTCTCACATTGAAAATGGTGAGGAACTGCCTAGGGTCAAAATTTCTAGGAACGGCGTTAAAGTAAGAAAAAAGAAGCAAAGATTTACCGTCATGCGCTCATGTTCTCGAAAAAACCTAAAAATTGGTCATTTGACGTTGTTATTTTGCAGAGGACGACAAAGAAATGTACAAAACTTTAAAACGTGCGTGGAGAGTGATTGTTTGTGGTCATTAAGCCTATTGTTTTGTGGCGTTCCCGTTGCCGTTGCCGTCCTCTTTGCTAAATCTCTCTATTATGGTCATGGGTGCATAAACTGTTGTATTTTGCTCTAATTAATCTGCAAAGTTTTAACTGGACAGCTGGCTGTAATCGGACACCTGTAATCGGACAGTTACATGAGCCAATGATTTTAAGTCCTCTCCACTAAATCCACCAATCAGAAAATTGATTACAATCACTATGTTAACCAATTTACAAGCCTGACTTTGTAAAATTGTGGAGGTTTAGTCTCCGGTGACTGTTTTTAACGAAACTTACATTTTGCAAGCTATTTTCCATATTTTTATTCGTTATTATGACATTTAAAAATGACTATTAAAGGCTCTTTTTCAATTGAAAATTTTAGTTTTGTGGAAAATTATAATTGTTACGATTAATTGGTAACAGGACATCATATTGTCCAATTCAGTCTGTAATCATACTCGTAATTAACAAATCAGACTCCCGCTGCGCGGTCGTCTAATTTTGTTAATCACTCGTATGATTTCAGAATGAATTGGACTCCACTCAGTCCTATAACCATTATTAATAAGACAAAAATCTGGCAAAAATGAATTGAACAGGAAAGTGGTTGTATCACTGTTGACTGGATCAGCTGTTTCAAGAATCTTCTGTTACATGGATGTGACGAGATAACCTAGCAGTGCCTGGGGTATCTTGTTGAAGAATGTTCATTTGTGGGGGGAGGGATCCAAATGAATTTCTTTCCACTGCATGCATCAGACTTCAATCTTTGACCATTTAGCTTATGGTTATTTAGCTATAATTTGTTATTTTGGAAAATTCAATATTCAATTCAATTTTAATTCAAACTCTCACAAATGGTTGGTGCTCTGGACTGCACATCAAGCAGTCTAATTTGGTTTGTTCTTGGGCAAGACACTTTACTATCGCAGTGCCTCTCACCACCCAGATGTACAATTGGTACTTGGTGAGCTTACAGTGTAACAGACCAGCATCTCATCTCGGACTGCAAGGAGAGCTCAGGAGAAATACTCCTTCTCACACTTTTCTTCCAACACCAGCATAAGCTGCAGTGTGTTGAATAGAATTGTTAATCTGTTACGGGGCTTTTCGGGATTGTCTCTTTTGGGGGAATTAACTTCTGAAGGAAAACTTGGCAGACCAGTCTTGACTTTTCAACTGAGGTTTTAATAGGTCTTGAACGCCTGGCCGTCTCTCACTCTACACTAAAAACCACGCTACTAATAAAACGCGCGACGCTACAAGCTACGCCGTGATTGGTCAAAAGCAGGTTCTATTCAAAAAGTGGTAACCTGTCGGTATCCTTTGACGGATTAGCGCCGATTCCGCGTTCCGCTAACCGTGTCACGTTTCACTCCATCTTTAATGATTAACCGAACCTAAGTCAATGCAAAACCAACCGAGACGTGTTTCAATACCAATCACTGCGCGTACTGGTCTTCGTTCGCTGACCTGTAATAATTGACTTATAGCCCGCGAGAGCTGCTATCAATTCAGTACAAACTTGTCGGAACGGGATCTCATTTCGGGAACGGATTACAGACGGTGAAAAGCTTATTGTTACAGCATGTTAATTAAGAAAGTAATTCAACAAACTAATTAAAGTGTTCCTGGTTTGCCGTAGAGCGAACTCAAGCAGTTCCACAGTTCTTGCTGGCAAATAGGCCAGGATGATTCTTACAAACCGTAAACTTGGCTAAAGTACTTAATTACATTACCATTATTGCTAGGAGAGATGACCAGGCTGTGGTGCTAGCATTACGTGCCACTCGTGGTTCCAGAGCAACCTAAGTAACTGCTCGGGTTAAGAGAACAAAAGTTGTTTACGGCTTTTGCGGTAGAAATAATTAAGTTGGCCCGCCATTATGTCCACTGTAAAGTCAACAAAAAGGAAGACTTTGGGAACGCACGAAACTTCTTGTGAGGGCTTTCCAAACACGTGCACTTGTGCTACCATTTGGAATGGGACGCGTTGCTTGGGAACAGCCTGGTACATCACATGTTGATAAGTTTCCTAACTTAAGATCACGTTCTTGGGAGCTTAAGCACGGTCACCTCATTAAACCCCAGTTTTAAACTTTAAGTATCAGAAAACTCAACAAAATAGAATAAGCCAAATCATCAAACACTCGAATATAAAACATTCACTTGATAAAATAAGCCAAATCATTGACATTGGCGGGAATACTAAATTATGTAAAAATGCATGCTAACAGAATCACTTGGCTGGGCACAGATTCTACCTTACCTTCACTGTGAAAAGTCTCCCCTAGTAGGGTTGAAATGTTTTTGAAAAAACCTATTACGTATTTTTAAATGTGTAGGTTGTAAAATATCTATTAGGCCATGAGGCTACCTACTAGTCCATGCAAGCACTTACAATTGTTGTGGCTTGCCAAAAGAGTTTTGCTGTTCAAGTTCGCTACCACCTTCTATAAATAGACCCTCTACAACGATGGCATCACAACTGAAATCGACTCAAAGATGACTTTGAACGGAAAGTCAGCATAGACCGGTACTAGAACCCAGTGCCTTTATGGACCCCATGGAGTAATGTTGTAATCAGTTAGGTTATTATGTGTTACAAACCTACTAAGTAACTGAATATACATAAATGTATCTGGTTTGCTAGTGTGCTGAGCTTGAAAGCTTTTGTCCTACTAATGCACAAAAAACATGCTTAAAAAACATTTTTTTTATATACGTTTATATGTACCTATGAGGGATTGAACTGCTAAAAAGAAATGTCGATTTTTATTGATTTATTATTAGTTCACTGTTGCAACAAAGTGACTAAATCTGCTATGATCATACTGTTAATCTTCTTACTTAAATTTTACTAACAATTTGTTGTCACATAGTGTAAGCTCCTAAGCAAACAAAATGAGCAAGTACACATGGATAAAAAAGAAATAATAAAAAAGCCAGTTTCTAAAAGCTTATGATGATTAAAATAGGCTAAAAGCATAGGGTTTGATGTTTTCCATATCATGAAGGCTAAGATTAGTAACAATATTGTCAAAATTGAAATAGCGCAAAAAGTGTAGCTGGTTATTCGGCAAATTTTATAAGCTTTACATGCTAATGATACACTTACTAAAATTTTGATACTGCAGTGGTGGTAGAATTACAAAGAAAAAAAAAGCTACAGGTATAACGATGAATACATAAATGATTCAAACTTTTACTGCATGTTAATATCATCTATCATCTACTGTAGTTGGCTAGCAAAAAAAATATGGAAGATTTTTTTCAGTTTTCAT
Source organism: Porites lutea (assembly GCF_958299795.1). Lineage (NCBI taxonomy): Eukaryota > Metazoa > Cnidaria > Anthozoa > Scleractinia > Poritidae > Porites > Porites lutea. The sequence continues at coordinate 17,731,096 of NC_133211.1, forward strand.
AGGTAAAAACCCCGACGATGCGAAGTGAAGGCTTTGGCTCACCAGAAGCACTTCTGGCAGCTGCCGGTACAACAAGATCTTTGCCAGCGAGCACCTCTTTTTTGTACTTACCGGTCAGCCCGTCCTTACTCACAAGGTGCACCACTAGGTTCTGAGGGTCATACGGAGCTCTGTCCTCTCCTGTGATTGGAATGGAGATGTCAGCCATCCTTCGTCCCTGGCAGTTAGCGCAGTTGCTTCTGTTCCACCTGGACAGAACACCGCGCTGTCCCAGATAGTAGAGCTTTCCATTGGCTTTGTAGAACACTTGCACAAGGAAAGATCCTGAAATCTTGTCCTTGTTGACATCTTTGACCTGAATAAAATCTTTCAAATTGTACTGCAGTCCCTTCATTTTAAAACTGATAGGACCAGTTGGGAACAGAGGGATGTGACAATCAGGAAAAGGTTCCTTTTTCATTGCAGGAAGGTGAGTACGGTCAAATATCAGTCGGAGGCGTTGGACACCTGTGGCAGTGGCACTTCTCTTTAAGTCTTCCTCTTCCATTTTGAGCTTAACAAGAATGTCCTCCCAGGGTGTGCTTGGCTTACGTAGCAGGGACATGATCTTTACTTTTTCAGGTTCGGGCCACTCTTCTTGATCCAGCGAGCCAATGGAGTAATCATAACCAAGCTGCCCGACAATGTCGATGCAATCCCTGGATGTTCGAGGGACACCGTACTCATCTTGAAACGGGTAAAGAATGGTCTTCTCGTTTAGCTTTTGGCCCCATCTCTGGTAGGGAGTAGCACCTTGCTCGCTGTTCGAGATGCCTTTGTCCTCTTTATCACTGTTGTCAATGGTGAATGTGCTCGGATCCGTCTTGTTATGCTTCTTCTGCCAGACCCAAAGCATGCGATCAATGTTGCAGTGATGCAAGAAGAAAACTGGGTCGTACGAAGCCACCTCGTTTGCACCCATGTCACCATTTGCTCCTGTAATTGGACCACTCCACATGATGTTGCCCTGGGCATCCTGTTTGACGCTTCCATCTTTATTAGTTACCGGTTTTGTGTATCCACCTATGGCCAAATGTAGATCATTATGTGGCTGCTCAATTGAAGCAAATGGAGGACTAACAGATGTCGTGTTTGAGAATGGATTGTAATCTTGTGTCTCAAGGCAACGTTTAAACTGGTCGGTAACACCTCCATGTTTAACACCCTCACTTAGCCAGCCGATGACGTTTTCTTGTAAAAGGGGTATCGCATCTTCCTCTTCGATACTGGCATTGTGATCTAAAGCGGCCTGCTTAGCAGCATCGGGATTTCGGATGCCCGAGTATGGATACCTGCAGGTTTCATAGCCAGTATCTTTCTCATAAAACTTGCTAAATGAATCAGAGGTTTGAACATCATCTTTAATAGGCATGGGCAGCTCGAATTTGAACAGGGGATTTGGCACATGCTTCCCATCAATTATCACATGCTTGTCTGTGACGATGTCGGGCAGACCTTTCTTCTTGGTATCTTCGCTTGATTCATCCCAGTAGTGCAATGCCACTCGTTCTTTCCCCCTTTCCAGTACTGACTGCAGTGCCTGTTCTAAACGAAGGCAATAAAATCAGTGCCAAAATGGGAAGAGAACATTGGCATGTTGGCAGTAGCCACCCCACGTTTCCTTCTCATCGTTACCAGTGCCACTGGAGTCCTTCTCACTTTCATTCCCATGCAGTGGAACTTGACGCTCTTTGAATGGCATACCATGGTATGATGCTATTGACCAGAATGAGTTCGGATTAGTTGGTGGCAGTTCCTGAATTAGTTTCCATGCCTTGAGAAAGTCATGCTTCTTATCAGCATTATGTTCTAGTTGTAGTTCACGAAGAGACAGTCGAATACTAACATTTCTGTAAGAGAAATGGAAAGTCAAAGTGAGGACAATAGGTACTTGTTTTCTCAATTAATAGTAAAGTGCTCATGCAAAGATGAATTCGGTGGCCCAACTCATTGTATAGCAAATTACCCTGAACATCAATATTTGAGCAACTCATGTATTCAATCACACAGAGTTAGATAAGATGGCACCAGAGTGACTGAGTGGTCAAACGACTGGCAGTATAAGCCTGTTTTTAACATATGTAGACATCACCCTTTTTTGCGTGAACTGGTCAACACAGTAAAAAAATATAAGCACTGTTTGGTGATCAAACATAATTGTACATAATGGGAGTTTGTATGATTTTAACACCAGGAAAAAAATGAATAAACATTTAAATAAAAGATTTAAAAAGCACTGGGGGAATAATGGAAGATGATGCTGGATTGCCCAAAATGGTCAAGCAGTGGTTGCACATTGTTGCACGCAATGGTCCTGGGCAATGATCAGCATGCTAGGCAATGCCAGGCAATGCCAAGCATTGTCTCGAGCATTGCAAGCATTTACTAAATTTTGGTCGGAGTATAGCTCTGAGCAATGCTCAGCGCTGTCTGAAGCATCAGCATTTCCACTGATTTTAACCTGTGCCTCAGTCAATGCTTGACATGATAACACCAAGCATTACTTTAGCCTTCATGTCTTAATCTTCTGGTTGATTTGCCTTCTACACTGCTCCAAGCATTGACTTTTTACTGCTCCGCACCATCAAGTACACAGCATGTTTGCCAATGTTTTGAGCATCAGAGGTGTGCGACGGTTTTACCTGCATGTGTCCGTCCAAACACTCAAACTGTCTGTCTGTGTCCGTCCAAATGATTTAGTCTAATATTTTCGTCCTCCTATGGCTGTCCATGCATTTCACATTTCCGCACATACCCTCCCACATAATTTTGCAGTCTGGTCTGTCCATGTCCGTCCAATACATAACCTATGTCCATCCATGTCCCTCCTGCATATTTCCATTAGCATTATTGTCCGTCCATGTCCACCCAGCTAATTGTCATCGGCATTTTTGTCTGTGTGTGCATGTTTCAAATGACCAATTTGTCTGCCCATGCCCGTCTGGATGGGCAGATGGACGTCTGTCTCACACCTCTGCTAATTAGAATTAAAAAGCATTACCAAACATCGACAAGCACATAATGTTATTTGTGAGTGTCTAATTTTCCAGGTGTAACAAAAACCCCTTCCTCCCACCCTGATTAGACAACCCCTTCCCAAGTTAATCTTTGTTATTGTGCTTTACCTCAGCCGATTCTCCACATTCACATACAGAAAAAAAATTAATTCAAAATGTCTTCCCGTTTCATGCACCTGGCTCCTAGCTTGCATCTTATCCAAGTTTTATTGCCAATTAAATAAAACACACAAATGCTGCTCATAACAGGTATAAAAAAAACATTGAAAAAAAAACTGTAGCACTCCTTCATCTTGCCTCTGTATGGGTCGCGATGTTGTTTTAATGACTGATCATATCTAAATGATTGGAGAAGTGCACACATTTTGCTACCTATCTGACAAAGGAATTTGAACAAGTTTCAAACTAGTGAGTGAGGAATGAGCATTATTTTGTGCATCCTATGCAGTCCTTGAGCATTTACTTCAGTGAGTGCAATTGGTGGATCAAAGTTGCAGAGCCAGACAAAGGTGGGGTAGGGAAGGGGGGTTTTAAGGTATGGTAGGAAGAAAGGTTTTGTTACACCCGAAAAATTGACTAGTCCCAAATAACATTATATGCTTGTCAATGCTGGGAGCTTTGGCAAAGAGGTTGTGTACATGACTGTGCGGAGCAGTAGAAAGTCATTGCTTGTCGATACTTGAAGCAGTGTAGAAGGCCACGCAATCAGGAGATTGAAACACCTACGCTAAAGTGAAAGTAATGTTCATAGCAATAACAAGCATTGACTGAAGCACTGGCGAAAATCAGTGGAAATTTTGATGATTAAGACAGTGATAAGCATTGCTCAGGGCATTACTCTGTGCAAAAGTAGGTCAATGCTTTGCGCAGTATTGACAGCAATGGACAGCAATTACTCGCAACTGAAGCATTGCTAATTAAGCACTGCCCAGGAACATTTCCCAGGACCATTGCGTGACCATTGCATAAACACTGAGCTACCACTATGCCACATTGGGAAAACCGGATAGCGCAAGGCTCTTGATTGGTTGTTTCGTGCTGGATTGTTTTCGTTATGTGGGTGAATGTGTATAACAAGCTATAATGGCACACAGGTTCAATGGTGTAAACTAAATGTACAATAATTGAATCAGAATCAACATCAAATTAGCCAAATACCCCTTCCTTTCCTTTACATCACAGCTTGACATGTTGCTTCAAGTTTCGTGACCTTCTGGTGCAGCCTTCAGTAAAAAAAATACGCTGTGCAGCCTCTACACTGAAATATGCCCTGCAAAAGAAAAATTACTTTTTTCAGTTGAACTCTCTGTTTGTTTTAGTACCTTATTGATATATTGAGACATATAATGCAATCTGCATACACAAACATAAAAAAATGTTAGTGCCTTCAATCAGCACTCATGTATGTACATGTAGCTACTGAAAAGTAGTTTGCAAACAACAAAAACCACGGCACAGTCGACAGAACTAAAAGTCAACTTCATCTTTGTTAAGAAGAAAACATGTCTGAAAAATATTTGCACAAAAAACCCAGGAATATTTTTTCACACAGAGCCACCAGTATTTCTGCTCTCATCTGTTTTCAAACCTGCGATTGTTACAAAATTATGAGCTGGTTAAAAAAGTGGTGCTAAATCTGGCTAATTCAGAAAATTAAATTCCTGGTAAAATGTCCTAATTAACATAACTAACAAGCTTTGCTTTGCAGAACATTATTTTATACTGATTCACCGTCTCATTTTGTCGAAAAATTATTGCCAAATTTAATTTGACAATATTATTCACGTTATCAGAAAATGAACTTGTTCCTCTGCAGTTATTAAGTTGCTCTAGAAACACATCAACATGGTGATTTGGAGGTCGATAAACGCATCCGGTCTAAAACTGCAAGTTGATGAAGATGAACTCTGGCATCATAAGCCATGTGAATACAGATAAAAATGGCAGATTTATAATGGGAAAAGAAAGTGGACGATTGCACTCATTCTAGGACTTTTACCGATGCCACGTTCTTAGGCAAGTTACATAATTATATGAGCCTTGCAGCCGTTCCAGAGACTAACCCAACAATGTAAGTCACTGAAGGCAAAATGTCCATGGAGTAAGGATCCTGAAGGACCCTCCTAAGAAGCAATCTTGATCTCTTGAGTAGGTCTATTTTTTTTTGGAAAGGCTTTTTTAATTCCAACAAGTGTTAATCTCGTACCCAGAGTCCTTGGGCTCTTTGGTTAGCGAGCGGTCACCCGGAGAGACTCTGGGAAAATGGATTCAATTTTACCAGTCAAACTGTGGTAATCGAGTCTTTAAAGGGGCTCTGTTAGCCCACACGCATGCGCGAGCCAATGAAAACCAACTTGAAAAAGTTGGCCCGTCTTTTTCAAGTTCTGTCGGAGATTTTGGAAGGCTGTTTTTATCTGTCTAAATCTCAGCCATCGTTCGATAGTTAGCGAAGTTTTGTATTAAGAATCGTTCTATGGTGATAAAAGAATAATTTTTTGGCGTTATTTTGAAATTGTTTGACTGTGGAATGTTTTTACGTGCATTTACTGTGTCCTCTTATCAGCGGCCGTTGTAATGGCAGAGTTAATGACGGCTTCTCCACAATGAGTGATGGAATCTTTGATGGAATCTTCCCTATAGTTCACAGAACCTTTCTATTGAGTTATTTTAGAGGTTGCTGGCTCTTGGATTTTTCTTGTGCTCAAAGTATGTGGACATATAATGAAGCGGCTATCGAGTTGGCGGCGGCCGTTTTTGGTAAACGATTACAAGAGCATCAGGCCATCCCTTTCGTGACCAAATTAAACTCCTGGCGAAGGAAACATTATAAAATTCGGCTAGATTCCTTCTTGTATTTATCTGGATTTACGGCAAAGATAAACACGACCGTTTGCTCGTCCAGATTGTTCTCAACGGACTTAGAGAGGCACCTTAGTACGAGTTAGATCCTGTAAATGCTATGTTTTTGAACTGTTTGTTTTCGAGCATATTTTTGGAAAATAGCAGAGTTTACTTTCCCTTTTTATCAACGGACTGCTTATAGTGGAGTAATATACCAATGATGCTTGGTTCTGTTTTCTCGACGTCGCAGTGATTCGGCACGATCGAACAATTTTGCGCGATAATGTATGTTTCCCTAAGATCAAAAAAAAGACTTGATGTCTCTTGTTCTATCAGCATCTAAATTATAAAATCACTAGCGACAGACAAGTTTAATTGTTAATGATTTGAAACAGTCTTGGTCTTTATCTTCGGTCTAGCGTCTTTTGTAGCTCGTTTGTAAAATACAACTTCGATTTATTTTGTTGAATAAGACAATATGTTGTTGAATTTTTGTTTGCGCACTATTTTATGAAT